>NC_089841.1:3218416-3579249 GCF_035609145.1 Eleutherodactylus coqui
TTTATGGATCAGGGTGGTGCGTGTGAATTTAATTCTGTATTTGGTGGGCAGCCAGTGCAGTGACCGGCACAGGGCAGAGGCGTCCGAGTAGCGGCTGGACAGGAAGATGAGCCTGGCTGCCGCATTCAGGATGGATTGGAGGTGAAAAAGTCCTGAGCGGGGGGACATCATTAGCGAGTTGTAATAATCGAGCTGAAAGTGGATGAGGGCGACAGTAAGCGTTTTTAGCGTATTCGCAGTGCAAAAAGGGCGGATTCTTGCGATGTTCTTGAGATGCAGCTGACAGGTTCGGGCCAGAGATTGGATATAAGGGGGTAAAGGAGGGATCGGGGTGCATATAACCCCAAGGCAGCGGGTGTACTGGGAGTCCTGGTGACACACGGAGATGGAGATGTCAGGATGAGGGAGGTTAGTAGAGGGTGGAACCACCAGTAGGTCAGTTTTTGAGAGGTTCAGTTTTAGGTAGAGGACATAATAATAATCTTTATTTGTATAGCGCCAACTTACTCCGCAGCGCTTTCAAGCATGGGGGAACACAGACAATACAACAATTACATGTGATACACAATCATTTCGAAACAAACGGGGTGGGGGTGGTTAGGGGGGGTGATACAGGAGGTACAAGGGGGGGGAGTTAAGGCATGGGGGAACACAGGCGGTAGGGGATTACATATGAAAATCAGTTATTAGAAAGCAAACTGGGTGGGCGGTAAGGAGGTGCAGGGGTAGAGGTCATATGTGATAGGCAGGGTGAAGGTATGCGGGGCCATAGGCAGGGGTGGGGGACTAGGTCAGGAGATTTGGTACACCTCCCTGAAGAGGTGCGTTTCTAAAGCGCATCTGAAATTTCATGGATCGGGAATTGTCCGGATGCCTTGGGGTAGAGCGTTCCAGAGGATGGGTGCAGCTCTGGTGAAGTCCTGGAGGCGAGTACATGAGGTTCGTATTACAGGGGTGTTTAGTCTGAGTGTGTTAGCGGATCGGAGTGTGTGGGCTGGGTGGTGTACGCACAGGAGGGAGGTGATGAATGGTGGCGCGGCGCCACGGAAAACTTTGTGGGTGAGGAGTTTAAATTTGATTCCACAGTGGATGGGCACTGGTGCAGCGACTGGCACAGGGCATAGGCTTCTAAGAAGCAGCAGGATAGGAAGAGGAGTCTAGCTGCTGCATTTAGTATGGACTGGAGTGGAGCGAGTCTGGTGCGGGGGAGGCCAATGAGCAGCGAGTTGCAGTAGTCGAGTCGGGAGTGGATGAGGGCAGCCACAAGTGTCTTTAGCGTGTTCCTGGTGAGGAACGGAGGGATTTTAGCAATATGTCTGAGGTGCAGGTGGCATATTCAGGCCAGAGATTGGATATGGGGTGTAAAGGAGAGATTGGAGTCCAGTGTGACCCCAAGGCAGCAGGCACGCTGTCTGGTGGTCATGATGGTGCCAGACACTGGAATGGAGATGTTGAGGGGAGGTGGGTTGGAAGGCAGAAAGACAAGGAGGTCAGTTTTAGGGAGGTTTAGTTTGAGAAAGAGGGAGGACATAGTGTTAGAGACAGCGGACACACAGTCGGGGATATTTTGGAGGAATGGTCCAGAGATCTCATGAGAGGAGGTGTATAGCTGGGCGTCATCAGCGTAGAGATGGTATTGGATGCCAAATTTGTGGATGGTTTGTCCAATTGGGGCTGTGTAGATAGAGAAGAGGAGGGGGCCAAGGACTGAGCCCTGGGGACCCCAACAGTGAGAGGAAGTGGAGAGAAGAGAGCAAAGGAGGCACTGAAAGAGCGGTCCGAGAGGTAAGAGGAGAACCAGGAGAGAGCAGTGTCCCTTAGACCAATAGAGCGGAGCATAGTGAGAAGGAGGCCATGGTCAACAGTGTCAAATGCAGCAGACGGGTCAAGGAGGATTAGTAGGGAGTAGTCACCCTACGACTTTGCCATCATCAGGTCATTTGATATTTTTGTGAGCGTGGTTTTGGTTGGGTGTAGAGAGCAGAAACCAAACTGACAACTTACTCTTCAACACCATCCAAAGAGAAAACGTGTGAAGTGGGAGTAGACCAGGCATTCTAGTAATTTGGAGATGAAGGGGACGTTTGAAACGGGTCGGTAGTCGGCAGCATCAGTCGGGTCCAGGGTTGCTTTTTTTAAGCAGAGGGGATATGATGGAGTGTTTGAATGAGAAGGGGGAGGTGCCTAAGATTAGAGAGAGGTTTCAGATTGTGGTGAGGTGAGTAACGAGAGCTGGGGAGAGGGACGGGAGGGGGTGAGAGGGGAGAGGGTCGCTAGCGCAGGTGGTGGGGCGGGCAACGGAAAGCAGCCTGGAGACTACTTTGTCTGTCATTGGTTCTAACAAAGAAAGTGAGTAGGTGCTGGGTGCAGTGCTGAGGAGACTGGGAGACTGGGATCGGGTCTAGCTGTGCAGCTATTGCAGATTCCTTTTTGGATGTTATCGTTTTTTTTTCTTTGGAATAGGCAGCTAATTCTCCACCAGTCAGATCCATCACAGGGGCCTGTTCTTTAGGACTGAGGAGGGAGTGGAAGGTCTTGAACAGTCTTTTGGTGATGTGGGATAGTGAGGAGACAAGGGAGGTGAAATAAACTTGTTTGGCATGATGGAGGGCTAGGTTATAAGTTTTAAGCATGAATTTGAATTGGAGGAAGTCAGCGGGCAGCTTTTTCTCCACAGCTGTTCGGCGCACCTAGAGCATCCCCGGATGAAGCACATTTGGGACATGAGCCAAGGTTGCCATGGTCAGCGGTTGACGGCACAGGTCACGGGCGGTGCCACTTCATCCGGGGCATAGCTGAGCATGGTGTGGTAGTGTTCGGCTGCCAGGTTAGGGCAGGGGAGGAGAGAGCTAGGCGACAGGGAGGACTGAATAGTCTCGGCAAACTGTTGGGTGCGGACGGACTGGAGGTTCCTAGGGGTGCGATCGATAGGTGGGTTGGGGGAGACACTAGGGTACCTGATAGAGAAAGAGAGGAGGTTGTGATCTGAAAGGTCCTGGATGGTACAGTTCATCGAGAGGAGGACGCCTACTCTGCCGCCCCACCTGTCGTCCGATCTGGAGGTGTGGCAGAACTGCAGGCCATCATAGGACAATGCAGCGGGGGAGGTAGAATCAGACCGCTGTATACAGGTTTCGGTGAGGGCGAACAGGTTGAGGTGTTTGGTGGTGAAGAGGTTGTGGATAGTTAGGAGTTTGTTGCATACAGATTAGGAGTTCCATAGGGTGCATTTAAATGGGGCAGGGGGGCATTTGGGAGAGAGCAGTCCAGGGTGGGCCTGGGTTGGGGAATATGTCCCCTGCGGCTAGGAGTAGCAGGGTAGTGAGGGTGAGCACATGGTTAGGGGATTTGTGTGAGTGGCTGAGATGTTTCTTGGTGGTATGGGGGGGGGGATTGGAGGCGTCTGAGGAAGTTGAAGAGTGCATGGGAGCCATGCATGGGTGAGGAGAGGAAGGAGGGACTGATGTGGATGCAGTGTGTTGGGGTTGGGCATTGGAAGAAAGTGTTAAGGCTTGAAAGAAGGATAATGATGGAGATCAGTGCAAAGAGGAGAGTATATTTCTCCAGACTGTATGTGATTGTGGATTTTACCCGTCTCCTGCTTTGTTTCTCGACATAGTGTTGGAGACAGCAGACAGTCGGTGGTGTTCTGGAGGATCGATGCTGTGATGTCACACGAGAGGTGTATAGCTGTGTGCCATCAGCATAGAGATGGTGCTGAAAGTCAAAACTCCGGATGGTTTGCTCAATAAGGGCCGTGTAGATAGGAGAATAGGAGGGGGCCAAGGACCGAGCCCTGGGGGACCCCAACAACAAGAGGAAGAGGAGGGGAAGTAGAGCCAGCAAAGGAGATGCTGAAAGAGTGGCTAGAGAAGTAGGAGGAGAACCAGGAGAGAGCAGTGTCCTTTAGGCCGATGGAGCGAAGCATACTGAGGAGGAGTTTGTGGTCAACAGTGTCACATGCTGCGGAAAAGTCGAGGAGGATCAGTAGGTAGTAGTCACCCCTCCATTTGGCCATCAGGAGGTCGTTTGGCACTTTAGTCAGGGCGGTTTCTGTCGAGTGTAGGGGGCGAAAGCCAGACTGTAGGGGGAGGAGAAGAGAGTTCTCTGAGAGATGGCTTATAGGGCAGTGTTATGTCTGCCATTGGCTGAGCGCTGCCTGTGATTGGCTGAGTGCTGTGACCAGGGAAGGGCTTATATTTCAAACCCTTTCCCTGAAATTCATCGCTGCGGGGGTTGCCTGCAACCTACTGTTTTCAATGGGGCTGCAGCAGTGCCGACCCCATTGAAAGCAATGGGATAGCATCATGGACTTCTGCCACAGCTGTGACAGAATCTGCGATGTACTCCCTATGTTTTCAATGGGATTGGCGCTGCTGCTGCCGGCCCAATTGAAAACAATAAGCGATATCACAGATTTTTTTCTTCGTGCTGCGCGGCTTGTGAGTAAAAATCGCAAATCAGTATGAAACCATTGAAAATAATTGGTTTCATACTAATGTGTTTTCACTCAATCTCGCTTCGCAAGAAATATATCGCTAGTGGGTAGGTGCCCTTAAAGGGGTTCTGTCAGAAAAAAAAAATGTTACTCACTTGTGCCTTACATGGCTGTTCACCGGGAAGCTGCTGCTCTTCTCCTGTTCCTCCGGCAGCCGACCGATCGCAGGGCAGTAGCTGGCAAAGTTTCAGCTTCCGCCCATGCTTCGCCCACTGCCGGATGATAAGTCCTGTCGCCTCGGTCAGTGGCTGATGCATCACTGATTGGCCTGGCTGCGTCTAACCTCCGATGTACTTGGAGAGTTGACGGTGAGTTCACATGTGCGCCCATTCCCGGTGTGCTTGCGCACTCGCCATCAATCTTCCGAGGAACGTTGGAGGTTAGATGCGGCCAGGTCGACGAGAGCGCGCAGCAGCCGACCCCTCACGCGCCAGGTAAACAAGGGAGGGAAGAAGTACAACCGGATTAGGTGAGTTTGCTTTGTTTTTTAACTCTTTTCTTTTCACAGGTTAGACGCTGCAGGGATGCAGGGTAGGATGCTGAGGAGTATACATTTTTTATTTTACTGCCAGAACCCCTTTAAGATGGGGTGCCCAGAACTGGACATAACATTCCAGATGAGGTCTGACCAAGGAAGAGTAGAGGGTAGAGATGAGCGAGCATACTCGCTATGGGCTATTACTCGAGCGAGCATTGTCCTTAGCGAGTACCTTCCTCTGTCAGAAGAAAAGATTTGGGTGCCAGCAGGGTGCGGGGAGCAGTGGGGGAGAGTGGGGAGGAACGGAGGGGAGATCTCTCTCTCTTCCTCTCCCTCTCCCTCTCCCCCCCCGCTCCCCCCTGCTGACTCCCGCAACTCACCGCTGACCAGCGCCGGCACCCGAATCTTTTCTACCAAGCGGGCAGGTACTCGCTAAGGACAATACTCGCTCGAGTAAATGCCCTTAGCGAGTATGCTCGCTCATCACTAGTAGAGGGGGATAATGACCTCACGTGATCTAGACTCTATGCTTCTCTTAATACATCCCAGAATTGTGTTTGCCTTTTTGGCTGCTGCATCACATTGTTGACTCATGTTCAGTCTATGATCTATTAGTATAGCCAAGTCTTTTTCACATGTGCTGCTGCTTAGCCCAATTCCTCCCATTCTGTATGTGCTTTCTTCATTCTTCTTGCCCAGATGTAGGACTTTGCATTCCTCCTTGTTAAATACCATTCTATTAGTCACTGCCCACTGTGCAAGCTTTTCTAGATCTTTTTGATTCCTCTCTCTTTGAATCTCGATCCCATATTTGGTCATTTTTTCAATAAGGATGGAATTAGATACTGCCAAAAAATGCTTTCCTGCCTTATTAAGGTGCAACCCATCTCTAGCAAGCAGTCCATCATATAGGTAATTCACTGCATGGTCTAGAAACCCAAATCTTTGCTGACAGCACCATCGATGTAGCCAGTTGTTCACCTCTAGAATCCTGTTCCATCTTCTTATTTCATGGCTATCCACTAGGAGGATGGATGAGAAGACCACCTGTGCTCCTTGTTCCTTCACCTTCTTTCGGAGGTCTTCACAGTCTCGGCAAATAGTAACAAGTTCCCTTTTTACAGTGTCATTAGTCCCTACATGTATGAGTAGGAATAGATGGTGTTCTGGAGGACTGAAGAGTCTTGACAGCCTATCAGACACATCTGTGATTTGTGCCCCTGGAGGACAGCAGCCCTCTCGTGAGGTATCAGGTCTGCAGACAGCGGTCTCTGTTCCTCGCAGTAGGGAATCCCCCACAACCACCACTCTTCTCTTCTTCTTCACAACAGCACTTCTTTTCCTCCATCCACGAGGATTCTGCGTGTTACTAGACTGTTCTTTGTGGGTAGAGTCATTTCATGCTGCACCTCCTCATTGTTCCCCTGTGGTAGAGCCTGGTACCGGTTCCTGAGCAGTATGGGTGCTGGCTGACTCCTGATCCTTCCTTGGGTCACATGCTTCCATTCCTCAGCTTCAGAAGGTACACTGGACATTTCCTTCATTATTCCGAAGAGTTACTTCTGCTGTCAAGGAAATCCTCACCTCCCTTAATGAGTTACAATGTAGCTATTCTCTCCAAAGACTTTGCACCTTTTCCTCCATTACAGCCGTCAAGACGCTTCCAGGCAAGAAGAAGAAGAGTTCTGCCAGACAGAAAGGTAAGCTGGGAGGTAAACCTCTGCTGCCATTAACGGCTTCCTGTCTCCATCTACATTGTGGACTCGTCCGACCTGTAGAGAGGTGTATAATAATACTAGTGATGAAACAAATGTGCTGGGTGCCGGCGCAGCCGACCGAAGTATAACATGCACTACAATACAAGAAGTAAGCTGAGCTTCTCCGGGTTACTTTATATCAGCATAAAAAGACGCGTTTCGGGGCAGCGCCCTTTCCTCAGGTATAGCTGGGATACACCTTGTGTTGGCTGTTAGTATGTGCTTGGTGTACCAGGCAGAGGGGCAGAGCCCCGAAACGCGTCTTTTTATGCTGGTATAAAATAACACAGAGAAGCTGAGCTTACCTCCAGTAGTGTAATGAACGTTATATTCCGGTCCCCAGCACATTTTTCTCTTCACTAATCCATCAGAATAGTCTCACCCGCCCACACGACTATCATTGGGTTGGCTGCGCCCGAACAACTAGGCCTTTTCTGAGACCCAACATCCTGAGAGAGAAGAATCACATCTTCCACACGTTTCTCTACCTACAATTTTTCCAAATCACTCATCCATTCAGGCAGCTCCACCCCTGTGTTTGTTTTTTTTCGCCTTTCTACTTAAAAAAATACTGCAGTTATAAAATAATACCTCCACACAATGCCAACATATAACCACCATATAGTGATAGAAGAATACCTCCAGAACATGACCAGATAGAATCACCGTATACTGATAGAATAATACCTCCACACCATGACCAGATAGAACCACCATATAGTGAGAGAATAATACCTCCCCACCGTGACCAGATATAACCACCATGTAGTCATAGAATAATACCTCCACACCATGACCGGATATAACCACCATATACTGAGAGAATAATACCTCCACACCGTGACAAGATATAACCACCATGTAGTGAGAGAATAATACCTCAACACCATGACCAGATATAACCACCATACAGTGATAGAGCAATACCTCCAGAACATGACCAGATAGAACCACCACATTGTGATAGAATAATACCTCCACATGATGACCAGATATAACCACCATACAGTGATAGTATAATACATAAACACCATGACCAGATATAACCACCATATAGTGAGAGAATAATACCTCATCACCATGACCAGATATAACCACCATATAGTGAGAGAATAATACCTCATCACCATGACCAGATATAACCACCATGTAGTCATAGAATAATACCTCCACACTAAGACCAGATATAACCACCATGTAGTCATAGAATAATACCTCCACACCATGACCAGATATAACCACCATATAATGAGAGAATAATACCTCCACACCATGACCGGATATAACCACCATATAATGAGAGAATAATACCTCCACACCATGACCAGATATAACCACCATATAGTGATAGAACAATACATCGACACCATGACCAGATATAACTGCCGTGAAGTCATACAATAATACCTCCACACCATGACCAGATATAACCACCATACAGTGATAGAATAATACCTCCACACCATGACCGGATGTAACCACCATACAGTGATAGAATAATACCTCCACACCATGACCAGATATAACCACCATATAGTGAGAGAATAATACCTCCCCACCGTGACCAGATATAACCACCATGTAGTCATAGAATAATACCTCCACACCATGACCGGATATAACCACCATATACTGAGAGAATAATACCTCCACACCGTGACCAGATATAACCACCATACAGTGATAGAGCAATACCTCCACACCATGACCGGATATAACCACCATACAGTGATAGAATTATACCTCCACACCATGACCAGATATAACTACCATATAGTGATAGAATAATACCTCCACACCATGACCGGATATAACCACCATACAGTGATAGAGCAATACATAAACACCATGACCGGATATAACTACTATACAGTGATAGAATGATACATAAACCTCATGACCAGATATAACCACTACATACTGATAGAATAATACCTCCACACCATGACCAGATCTAACCACCATATAGTGATAGAACAATACATCGACACCATGACCAGATATAACCGCCGTGTAGTCATACAATAATACCTCCACCCCATGACCGGATATAACCACCATATACTGAGAGAATAATACCTCCACACCATGACCGGATATAACCACCATACAGTGATAGAATAATACCTCCACACCATGACCGGATGTAACCACCATACAGTGATAGAATAATACCTCCACACCATGACCGGACATAACCACTGTACAGTGATAGAATAATACCTCCACACGATGACCAGATATAACCTCCATATAGTGATAGTATAATACCTCCACATCATAACTGGATATAACCACCACATAGGGATAGAATAATACCTCCACACCATGACCAGATATAACCACCGTACAGTGATAGAATAATACCTCCACACCATGACCAGATATAACCACTCTATACTGATAGCATAATACCTCCACACCATGACCAGATATAACCACTATATAGTGATAGAATAATACCTCCACACTATGACCGGATATAACTTCCATATAGTGATAGAATAATACCTCCACACCATGACCAGATAGAACCTCCACATAGTGATAGTATAATACCTCCACATCATAACTGGATATAACCACCGTACAGTGATAGAATAATACATAAACACCATGACCGGATATAACCACCGTATACAGACATACATATACATACATACACACACACATATATATTGTGGGAGGACAGCTCGGTAGAGTGCAGGTTGGCGGCAGTCAAAGACGGAAACCAATGGATAACATCCAAGAGCAGGCGTGACCGGCGTTTATTTCAGTCCAGAAAAATCAACACAAATGCAGCCTTAGCTTCAGGCACGAAAATAGTAGTCCAGCAATAACAATAGGCGGTCCCTGCCTGACCAGGTCACGCTCCGCTGGTGCCCCGGACAGCTGAGCTAACGTGAGATAAAGTACAGGTTGGCTTCGGCCCACACTGCATGCCCCAGTCAGACTGTTTATTTTCATTAATAGACACAGGCAGGTACATCTCCGCTCTGGGAAGTCTGTGTGCACCCGCAGCATGGGTGGCTCCCAGGAACCCACCGGCAGTACATTAATAAATCCCATTGCAGTGCCCCTGACAGCTGAGCAAATGTCAGATAAAATACAGGTTGGCTTCGGCCCACACTGCATGCCAGAGTCAGTCTGGCCTTTTTTCATAGTCACAGGCAGGTACAACTCCGCTATGGGGAGTCTGTGTGCACCCACAGCATGGGTGGCTCCCTGGAACCCACCAGCGGTACATAAATAAATCCCATTGCAGTGCCCCTGACAGCTGAGGTAACGTGAGATAAAATACAGGTGGGCTTCGGCCCACACTGCATGCCCGAGTCAGACTGTTTTTCTTGGGGGGGCCAGATACGTAGAACACCGCGTTGGGAAAACTTAGTGCACCAATACTATGCACAGACCCCTGTAATACTCCTGTAGCAAAGGTATAAGCTGACCCCACTAACAGTTATGTTGCAGAAGTATAGGGAGACCCCAGTAACATTTCCGTAGTTACAGTATTGACAGACCCCAGTAACATTTCCATAGCAGCAGTATAGACAGACCCCAGTAACATTTCAGTTGAAGGAGTATAGGCAGAGCCCAGTAACATTTCATTTGTAACAGTATAGACAGACCCCAGTAACATTTCAGTAGTAGCAGTATAGGCAGAGCCCAGTATTAGTAACATTTCCTTTTTTTCCCAATCAGGGCAGGGGCCCGGGAACAGTTCCTGGGAGTCTGTCTGCTCATCAGAATGTGTCATTTTCATGGAGTGAGGAGGCTGGGAGGAAGGAGGAGCAGCAGCCAGAGGATTCAGAGTTGCAGCAGTGGACGGCATAGAAGACAGGTTGCTGGAGACATTGCTGGATGCACTTTCTGCCATCCACGACAGGACCTGCTCACACTGCTCGTTTTGTAATAAAGGTCTACCACGTGGACCCATAAATTGTGATATGAAACTGGGGACCCCAGAAAGTTTCCTCTCTCCTAATCCCGCAGCAGCCGGCTGCGATTCACCTGGACCAGGAACTCGGCCTATGCCCACACAGTCACTTGGAACTCTGTGTCCTCTAGCCCTACCCCTACCCCTTAGCATGGTGGATTACGAATAGAGCAGACACAGAGTGGTGTAAAAAATTTTTTTTTTCAATTTGTTCTTTACTGATTTATTTTTTTTAGTGAATACATACATAGCATAGAGTACTTATTTATGCAAGCATGCATGAAATCGTTAGGACTGAAATGTTTACAGTGAGACAAAATTATATAACTTCACTTTTGTAGTAACCTGGTCAAGTCCAAATACTGTAAGCCATGCAGCAGGCAATGCATTAGACATATTTGAAATACAACTTATAGATGCATTTATATACAGCTTCTTACAGTTTGATTTGTAACCAACAGTAGAATAACATTAGGAACGAAGGAAAGAGAGGGGGGGAAGGGAGGGAAAAAGGGGGTATCAATTGTCAGCTATTAGGTTTTAGAACAGATCAGATTGTATCCATGGGTTCCATTTATTTCGATATTTTGCATACCCTCCATTTTTTAGGGCGTATAATTTTCCATATGTGTTATGGTCAGAGAGTGTCTGTTTTAGTTCTGAAATGGTGGGAACATTAATGGTCCTCCATTTCCTTGCCACCATTAATTTAGCAGTGAGGAGGATATGGCCAATCAAAATTTTCATGTGGGGTGGGACAGGTTTGTTATCTATAAGTAGAATAGCTAGCTCTGGTGATTTGGGAATATATATTTTTGTGATTCTTCTAAATATAGAGAAGACTTCATCCCAAAAGAGCGAGAGTTTGGGACAGCTCCAAAAGATGTGGCAGATGT
Source organism: Eleutherodactylus coqui (assembly GCF_035609145.1). Taxonomy (NCBI): domain Eukaryota; kingdom Metazoa; phylum Chordata; class Amphibia; order Anura; family Eleutherodactylidae; genus Eleutherodactylus; species Eleutherodactylus coqui. The sequence continues at coordinate 3,229,983 of NC_089841.1, forward strand.
TGCCTATGTGGCCACATTGTCTCCAACAGCGATTGTCCCAGTCAGTGAAAGCTCTAGCTAGAGCTACTGGGGTGAAGTACCATCTAGTCAAAACCTTAATATGGACTTCAAGAGTGTTTGAGTTGATGGTTGCTTTGTTGGCCCATGTAAAGGCTGAGAGCCATTTTTCCGGAGTGAATCTCCTTCCTAGATCTCTCTCCCAGTTGAGAATATGAGCTCGTTTTGTATCTCTCATATCTCCCGAGAGTATATCGTAGCAGACTCTCACCAGGGATCGAGACGTCGGAGAGGGATTATTAAAAATTCTCAGAAAGTCGTTTGAAAACTTCACCCTCCCAATATTGGTCGATTGCAGTAAGGACCTTATTTCAAGATATTTGAATACCTCACTTGCTGGCAAATCATACCTTTCCACCAGGGTTTGGAACGGCAGAATGTCATCGTTCCGCAACATATCATCTAGGTTTACAATTCCCGTCTCCATCCACCCCCCAAGACGCAGACTAGGGATAAAAAACTCAAGAGTGGATATTGGGATATGTTCAATTGTTTTTAACAAACAAGGGTTGGTGCTTTTGGCCAGCCAAGTCCATGAGTCTAATGAAGCTTGGATGGGTGGGGAGATGAAACGAGATCTGCAAATTGGGGGAGCGGACGGGGACAGGGAGGAAAGCAAAGTAGCCAGGAGAAGAGAGCGGATGGGCTTCTGAACGTTAAATTGGGTCTCAATTTGGAGCCAGTTTGGTCCTGGCAGTGGCTTCAGCCTGTGTCTAGTTTGATTAATGTTGGTCGCGTGGAGATATGACCACAGGTTTGGAACCCCCAGACCTCCCTGCTTCCTGTTGAGATAGAGTATAGAGGCCGCGACCCTTGGTCTTTTCCCCGCCCATATAAAGTCTGAGAGTTGTTTTTGAAACTTTGACACTTCCAGCCTAGGAATTGGAAGAGTAATTGTGCGGAACATGTATAGAATCTTGGGAAGAATCAACATTTTATAAAGTGTAACTCTCCCCATCCACGACGGCTCATTTTTCGCGAGGGACCCCAGCTCCACTTGAAGGCTAGCTAGTAGGGGAGACAGGTTTGCTGAAATAGTGTTAGCCAACGGGACACAGATTTTTATCCCCAGATATGGAATATTGTTTTTCCCCCATTGAAATGGGAACTCTTCTTGGATGTTAAGTTTTAAGGTATTGTCTATGTTCATGGCTAGTATTTGGGATTTATCTATGTTTAATTTATAATATGATACTTTACTGAATTCTTGTATTAAGTTGCAGACTTCTCTTAGGGATGTTATGGGATCAGTGAGGAGGAGCAGAACATCATCCGTGAAAAGGCTTATTTTATATTGCCTGGACCCGGCCGGAAACCCTTTAATATTTGTGTTAAGTCTAATCGCCTCTGCCAATGGCTCCATAACGAGCGTGAATAATAGTGGGGACAGCGGACACCCCTGGTGGGTTCCATTGGTGATCTGGAAGAATTTTGAGAATACCCCGTCTACTAGTACTCTGGCGGAGGGGGCACCATAGAGAGCACGTATGGCTTTGAGAATGTTGCCCTGGAAGCCAAATTTTTCCAGGGTGGCGAAAGCGAACTCCCAGTGTAGCCTATCAAAGGCTTTTTCAGCGTCTATAGCCAAGAAAATAGATGGGGTGTGATCTGCTTCCGCCCTTGCCATAAGATTTAGTACTCTCCTGGTGCCGTCTGACGTCTGTCTTCCTCTGGTAAAGCTGACTTGGTCGCTGTGTATTATTTGTGGAAGAATTTTTATCAGGCGTAGGGCTAATAGTTTTGAATAAATCTTAATATCCGTATTTAATAAGGAATTGCGTCGGAAGTTTGCTGGGGAGTTCAGAGATTTTCCCTGTTTGGGGATCGTGATTATAGTGGCTCTCAACATTTCTTCCGGCAATCTACCACTAGTTATCGCTTTATTGAGTGTTTCGGCCAGACAGGGAGCCAGGTCCGGGGCAAAGTCTCTGTAATACTCGTTAGAATAGCCGTCCGGGCCTGGGGCCTTGTGCGCCTTCAGCATTTTAATTGTTTCCACAATCTCCAAGGGGGTGATGTGGGTGTTTAGCAGTTTAAGTTGGTCTTCCGCAATGGCAGGGAGGTTAATTTTCCCCAGGAAATTGTTGATTTGTTGAATTTCTGGTTGAGGAGTGGAGCCATCTTTATTCAGGTTCTAAAGATTGGAATAAAAGAGGCTGAATTCGTCTGCTATATTTTGAGGGTGCGTTATTTTCCTTTTAGTTCCATCCTGTTTAACTAAATATGGGATTTTGGATGGTGCTTGGCGTTGCTTTATTAATCTTGCCGTTAATCTAGATGGTTTGTTATATGCCGAATAGTAATTCATTTTATTTTTTTTTAACTTTTTTTTAATGCATTTTCATATTTCAAAGAAAGAATCACAGAACAGTACAGCGGATGTGTGACATAATACCTTTGACATAAATGGCTGCCATGTGTCATACATATGAAAATATCCTCAATATAAACAGCATAACTTATTATATCTGCGTGGTGTCTTATTTACTTACCAAGTACATATTGTTTTCCACAAGTTATACGTCTTCACATATACAACATGCTCTTTCTGTATGTATGTAACAGAGTTGAACACATAACTGAAAGCATCATGACACACATAGTGGCTATTCTTCAAGAACATATATCATCTGTTCTACTTTCCTTTATTATGTCTGTTAACTTATAACCTAACAATATTATCACTAAAACCACTAAATTAGCGAGTGTATACATACACAGGTGGAACGCAAGAAAGATGTATCTTCTTAAATTTTTCACTCTTACTTTTCCTTCCCCTCCCCCTTTTTCCTCCTCTCCTCCTCCCCCCAGCTCAGTATTAGTACAGTGTTACCCCCATTTAGAATTTGTATTATGATTAGCTATAGTTTTCGTCTTTGTATAATTTCTCCTATTGTAGCCAATAAATGTTGCTTTATATTATCTTTAATTTTAAACAGTGATCTTTAATTTCCCCAAGCGATTTGCATCCAATTGGGTATAATACCATGTTGTATTGCTAAATGGACGCATACATTCAGCAATCTCATTTGGATCTAGAAACTTTTCCATGAAAACCTTCCATTTATTGAAAAATTTCGATGCTTGGGATTCCGCGCATTTTTCTATCTCCAGCAGTTCCATTTTTAGATTGTATTTTAGCTGTTGCAATATTTCGGATGATGATGTTGGGGGCTTGGCTTGTAGCCATTTTGATAGCAGACATCTTTTGCTTATTATAAGAATAGTATGTATAATATTAGTGTTTATCGTTTGGCTAGGGATATTGTGAAACACGTAGGTTTGTGGAGTTAAAGGTACGAGCGATTCTCCAATCTCATGTATCAAGGACTGGACCTCTGCCCAGAATGATTTGATTTTGGGGCAATTCCAAATGCCATGTATGAAATCGGATTTTGATTGACAGCATCTAGGGCATGCCAGCAGTCTGTCTGGATTACCAGGGTGTGGGGGAATATCGAAACCGTATATCGCCCCATGTATAATTTTGAAATAGGTTTCTCGCCATCTTTCATTGGTTATGGCTTTTCTTACAGAGGTCCATCCCTCTATCAGTTTTTGGGGTATCTCCGGGTCGTGACGTTCTCGTGCCCATTTTCTGAACAAGGAAGCATCATCCTGTACTGTCCATCCGTCCCTAAAGCGACTATACAAATCAGATATAGAGAGCCTTTGCGTATGTGCACATATTAATAAATCAGTAGGATTAAGTATTGCCTCCTTAGAGACATCAACCAGTCTAGTGCTCAAAAAGCTCCGTATTTGTGCGTATGACAAAAATTGTGATGCAGGTAAGTTATATATCTCACGCATTTCCTCAAAAGTTCTATATCTGGGTTCCTCCTCATGAAGGAGATGTTGGACCTTCTCAATACCCTTTTTACGCCATAACGCAAACATTTTATTTTCTCGCCCCTCCTTAAACTCCGGATGCCCCCATAAATCCATATGTTTTGATACTTTAAATGGTAATCTGTAAGCTTTGCGGGTAATTTTCCAAGCTGCAATAGTATCCCTTGCCATAATGGAGTATTTAGCCCCTGATGGGAGGTTAGCGAATCCTGTGTGCAGGAGGGTGTTAAGATTCCAGGGGTGCAGCAAGCTCGATTCTAGGTCATAATTTGAATAATGGCTAGACCTCTGTAGCCAGTCCAATGAGTGTCGCATAAGACTAGCCACATTGTAAGCGCGTACATCTGGGAAATTTAGCCCGCCCTTATTTTGTAATTCATTTTTGAGAAGTTTAGGGTTTTAACATAATCTTCTATTAATTCTTGGCGGAGTTTATGGCGTAGTGCCATTAGTTCCCTGTGTAGCTCAATTGAGGGTGTAGCTTGAATGTTTTGCTCAATGTTGGCAATTTGCGTTAGGATATTGTTTATTTGGAGTTGTTTTTTTTTCTTATGGTGGGAAATTTTGATCAGAATGCCCCTCATGAAAGCCTTGTGAGCGCACCATGTGGAGAAGATGTCTATATCAGAGGTCATATTGAGCGAAAAGTACTCGGCCAAGGATTCCTTAATCATCTTTTTGTATTCGGGGAGTCTCATGATAGAAACATTGATTCTCCAATTTCCAGAAGATGGAAGAGTTTTGGATGTCTCGAGTGTCAAATAAATTGGGGCGTGGTCTGACCACGTGGTTTTACCTATGTCTGCATGGCGAACCCCTGTCAGGGTCTACCTATCCACCAAAAATAGATCGATCCTAGAAAAGGATCTATGCCGAGGGGAGTAGTATGTATATTCCTTGGATGAGGAATTTAGACACCTGAAGGAATCAAAGAGGGCTTGTCTGTGGAGCCATGGCGCCAGTGTAGGGGAAACTCTATTAACCGAGCTAGTCGAGTCAAGATGTTTATCGGGAATTATGTTAAAGTCACCACAGACTATAAATTTGCCCTTTTGGACTTTGCGTATTTTTTTAAAGATCTTGTTCAAGAATGAGATTTGCGAAGAATTTGGAGTATAGAGATTGACTAAGGTCAGTAGGGTACCATTGAATAGTCCCACCAAGATTATGTACCTGCCTTGGGGATCAATGAGACAGCTCTTATGTTACGCAAGCTGCAGCCAGAAAAAAAAAATTATATGGAAGCCTGCAAGCAGGCCTAGCTGTGCAATATGCAATAGTGATGCACCTAAACTGCAGTGAAATGCAGAGGGTCACAGCTAGCCGTAAGAAGTATTTTTTTGTTAATTTTTGGGAACTGCAATGCAGGCTATATATCGTGCATCTGACTTTCCCTCTAACTGGGGGCTGTCACCGTACACTGTGCGTGCAGTTGACGGCAGACACACAGCGGTGTAAAAAATTTTGGAATTATTGGCGTGCAGTTGGAGGGAAACAGCGCTTATGTTACGCAAACTGCACCCAGGACAAAAAAAATATTACGGAAGCCTGCAAGCAGACCTAGCTGTGCAATAGTGAGGTACTAGAACTGCCAGCAGCCACAGAGTTAAATGCACACGGTCACAGATAGCCCTAAGCAGGAGCTTTTTTGGGGTACTTGTTGACAGGATTCTACACTAGCACTGTTCCTGTCTGATCAGTACTGCCCCTATACTCTGTATAATTGGCTGCAGACTGAGAGCGCAATAGTCTGCAGAGCCCAAGATGATGCAAAACTGCTCCTAGCAGCCACAACATTAATGCACACGGTAAGATGTGGCGCTAAGAAGGACCGTTGGGGTTCTTGTACACTACCCACTGTCCCTGCCTGACCAATAGTGCCCCTATACTATGTAGTAAAGACTGCAGCCTGAGAACGCTATAGCCTGCACGCCCGATATAAAAAAAAATGAGCAAAACAGCTCCCAGCAGCCACAACAGTAGTGCACTAGGTGAGCTGTGGTCCTAAGAAGGACCGTTGGGGTTCTTGAAGACGCCAACACTCTAACTATAGCACTAGCTGCACCCTCCCTAATCTCTGCCAAAGTGTGTCTGAGGCGAGCAGCGAGTGGGAAAGCTTTAAATACTCGGCGGTCACATAATCTCCCCAGCCACTCACTGCAGGGGGGTGGGATAGGGCTGGCACGTCACAGGAGGAAGTGGTAATGCCTTCCCTGCATGTCTATTGGCCAGAAAATGGCGCTAAACATGCAGGGAAGGAAATGGAATTGACTCGAGTACCGCGTGGTGTTCATCTCGAGTAACGAGCATCTCGAGTACCCTAATGGTAGAACGAGCATCAAGCTCGGACGAGTATGCTCGCTAATCTCTAGACTAGACCAATCCCTTTTTGACACTTCAATGACCCCAAGGTCCAACATCTTCTTTACTTCCTCTGATATAGCCTGTCTACGGGCTTCAGGAATTCTGTAGGGTTTCACTTGGACCCGTACGTAGTGTTCCATGACGATGTCATGTTTGATCACTGACGTACGTCCCGGTAGTTCCGAAAACACATCCATGTTTTCGAAGCACCAACTCCTTTGCCTCCTGTTTCTGCACCTTAAATAGGGACCCTGAGATAGCCACTTCAGGAGCTTTGTCCATGGACTTCACAAAAACCTGGCTGCTCGGCGCATTCACCGCTGCCATAGACTCTTGTTCTTTCTAGGGTTTAAGCAAATTCTCATGGTATACCTGCTCCGGCCTCCTCCTGCCAGGTTGGTACACTTTATAATTGCCTTCTCCTATGCGCTCCAGCACCTCATAGGGCCCCTGCCATTTGGCTAAGAACTCTCTACTGTTGGCACCAAAACTAACACCTTATCTCCTGGGCAAAAGGTTGTGACTTTGGCCGACCTGTTATAGACTCGACTCTGTGCCACTTGTGCCTGTTCCAAGTGTTCCTTTACAATGAGCATGACAGCTGCTATCCTGTCCTGCATTACTGAAATATGTTCTACCACACTTTTGTAGGGGGTGTGTTCACTTTCCCAAGTTTCTTTGGCGAGGTCGAGGAGACCACGTGGGTGTCCACCATACAGCAGTTCAAACGGAGAAAAACCTGTGGAAGATTGGGGAACCTCACGTATTGCGAACATCAAGGCTGGCAACAAACAATCCCAATCCTTCCCATCTTGGCTGACCACCCTTTTTAACACACTCTTCAAAGTTTTATTAAACCTTTCGACCAGGCCGTCAGTTTGCGGGTGATATACTGAGGTACGCAGTTGTTTAATCTGCAGAAGTTTGCACATCTCTCTCATTACTTTTGACATAAACGGAGTTCCTTGATCGGTAAGGATCTCTTTGGGAATACCGGTGCGGGAGAACATCTAGAACAGCTCTCGGGCAATGACTTTGGAGGAGGTGTTTCTCAGAGGAATTGCCTCCGGATACCATGTGGCATAAGATAGTAACATAGTATGTAAGGCTGAATGAAGACAATGTCCATCTAGTCCAGCCTGTTTAGCCTCCTGTGTTGTTGATCCAGAGGAAGGCAAAAAACCCCAAGGGCAGAAGCCAGATAGCCCTTTTGGGGAAAAAATACCTTCCCGACTCCCTAATGGCAATCAGACTGTTCCCTGGACCAACCCCTAATAGTTCCTACCTGCCTGTATACCCGGATTAACAATTAACCTAAGATTTATATCCTGTAATATCCTTCCCCTCTAGAAAGACATCAAGTCCCTCTTAAACTCCTCTATGGATCCTGCCATCACCACGTCCTCAGGCAGAGAGTTCCACAGTCTCACTGCTCTTACAGTAAAGAACCCCCTTCTGTGTTGGTGATGAAACCTGTTTTCCTCTAATCGTAACGGATGTCCTCTCGTTACCGTCGCAGTCCTGGGTATAAACAGATCCTGGCAGAGATCCTTGTATTGTCCCCTCATGTATTTATACATAGTTATTTGGTCGCCCCTTAGCCGTCTTTTTTCCGGGGTGAATAATCCCAGTTTTGGTGCCTCGCTTGGTATTCCAGTCCCGTCATTCCATGTATTAGTTTAGTCGCCCTTCTTTGAACCCCCTCCAGCACTGTAACATCTTTCCTGAGCCCCGGTGACCAGAACTGTGCGCAGTATTCCATGTGAGGCCTGACAAGTGCCTTATATAGTGGGAGGATAATGTTCTCGTCCTTCGCACCTATACCTCTTTTAATGCACCCCAAGACTTTATTTGCCTTTGCAGCAGCTGACTGGCATTGGTTACTCCAGTTTAGTCTATTATCCACTGATACCCCCAGATCCTTTTCCATATCACTTTTTCCCAGCGGTACCCCATTAATTGAATATTTGTGACATCCGTTCCTCTTGCCCATGTGCATAGTCTTACATTTATCAACATTGAACTTCATTTGCCATTTTCCCCCCCAAGCCCCCGGCTTATCCAGGTCCGTTTGTAGCCGCACATTGTCCTCCGTTGCATTAATTATATTGTATAATTTTGTGTCATCTGCAAATATTGATATTTTCCTGTGCAGCCCCTCTATCAGGTCATTGATAAATATGTTGAACAGAGTGGGGCCTAATACTAAACCCTGTGGCACCCCGCTAGCGACTGTGGTCCAATCAGAGTACGAACCATTTATTACCACTCTCTGCTTTCTATCGTTGAGCCAATTTTTTACCCACTTACACACGCTTTCGCCCAGTCCTAGCTGCCTCATTTTGTATATTAGCCTATTATGTGGCACGGTGTCAAATGCTTTAGAGAAGTCCAGATATACAAGATCAATAGACTCTCCCAGGTCCAGCTTAGAGCTTACTTCATCGTAGAAACTGATCAGATTTGTCTGACATGAGCGACCCTTCATGAATCCATGCTGGTGAGGGGTTATTCCCTTGTTCTCCTTGAGGTACTCATCGATGGCGTCTCTCAGAATCCCCTCGAAGATTTTTCCAATTACTGAAGTGAGACTTACTGGCCTGTAGTTACCAGGCTCACTTTTGCTCCCCTTTTTGTAAATTGGAACCACGTTGGCAATGCGCCAGTCCAATGGTACTACACCGGTCTTTATAGTGTCTAGAAATATTACATGTAGCGGCCTAGCTATCTCGTCACTTAGTTCCCTTAGTATCCTTGGGTGTAATCCATCTGGGCCTGGCGATTTATCAATTTTAGTCTTCTTTAGTCGCTTCCGCACCTCCTCCTGCGTTAGGTATGAGATATTTTGTGATGGGTTAATTTTATTCCCCTGCATCTCGTGTGGCATTTCCTTTTCGTTTGTGAATACACTTGAGAAGAAACTGTTTAGTAGATTTGCCTTCCCTCCGTCATCTTCAATGATCTCTCCTGCATTATTTTTTAAAGGGCCAGCGCTCTCCCTGCAAATCCTTTTGCTGTTAATATAGTTGAAAAATAGCTTCGGGTTGTTTTTGCTCTCTTTGGCAATCAGTCTTTCTGCTTCCTCCTTGGCAGTTTTGATCTTATCTTTGCATATTTTGTTTTTTTCCCTGTATGATTTTAGTGCTTCTTCGCTGCCTTGTTGCTTTAGTAGTTTGAATGCTTTCTTTTTTTCGTTTATTGCCCCTCTTACCGTCTTGTCGAGCCACATTGGTTTCCTTTTAGTTGAGTTTCTTTTATTTTTAAAGGGAATGAACTGCTCACATGAGGTGATTAGGATCCATAGTCTAGAATGACCAGTATATACTGATGTCCCCTAGCGGACTTCACTACTGGACCGACTAAATCCATGGCAATCTGGTCAAATGGTACCTCGATAACGGGTAAGGGCACCAATTGACTCCTGAAATGAGGTTTAGGGGCCGTTAATTGACATAGGACATGAGGCGCAATACCGCTTAACCTCCACATGTACCCCAGGCCAATAGAACCTTTGAAACACTCGTTTGCAGGTTTTTTACGCCCCCAGATGATCTCCAAGCACATGTTTATGAGCCAGGTCGAGAAATATTCGGCGATAGGGTTGAGGTACCACCAGCTGTTCCAGTTCTTCCCCACGCACCTTATCCACTCTGTACAACATGTCATTGTTAACAGCCATATAAGGGTATGCTTCACTCCCACCTGGAGTTTGAGGTACCCCATTTATTTGTTTTACGGCCTCACGGGTCCTGATCAATGTTGGGTCTTTCAGCTGAGCAGACCCAAAATTTTCACGTGACACCTCAAGTTCTGGCATGGCAGGAAATTCTGCTGGGCTTTCAGTGTCACCAGCCAGTACAGCTAGGGGACAATCGACATTGTCAGTTATGGTCACCCCTACTGCGTGCCCAGCATTGTCCGGGTCATGCGGCTCAGGGCTTACCTCCTGACACACAACATTATTAGCCACACTCTTATTGTCCAAAGTCCTTTTCCTCCACAAGGCCCAGAACAGTGGAAAGTCCCTTCCGATAATAGCCTCATGCATTAGGGACTTAACCACTCCTACCTTGTGGGTAGCGGCGCAGCAAGGGGTGGCTATTTGTACGGTACCGGTGGGGTATTCCCGAGTGTCCCCGTGGCTGCACAGTACACCCACTTGGCCTTCATTGTAAGAGGTTGAGTTAACCAACGAACCATGTACTAGGGTCACAAGGCTTCCGGAGTCCAACAAAGCCTGGACCAGAAAGTTCCCAATGTTCACCAAACATACCTGCGGCTCATCCCCGGACAGGTTTTCGGTGGTTAGCGTGGTGCGTACATACAGGGAGACCCTCCGCCCAGAGCTGCAGTCCATGGGCTCTGAGCCTAGGGGGCAGTGTGCCGCAACATGACCCCATTCGTGGCACTGCCAGCACTGTAGGCGTCCAGGGTCCCGCTCTTGAGCGCCCTTCTTCCACATAGGCCCCCTGGGAGCAGAAAACGGTACAGTCTTACCAACTCGACTGGAACCCCTTTCCTCTCTGTCGCGGCCCCGTCTCGTAGAGGCTTGTAACAGTTCCTCCGTGGCACGGTACCTCTCAACCAGGTTCACGAGGTGGTTGGTGTCAGTCGGCCCAGCCTGTCCCACCCAATGCTGCACCACAGGTGGCAAGGAACGGTGGAAGATATCCAAAATGATCCTCTCTACCATTTGCGCAGGAGTGCAGTTCTCTGGCTGAAGCCACTTGGAGACAAGGTGTATTAAGTCATGCATTTGGGACCGCGGTGGTAGGCTCTCCGAGTACCTCCAGGCATGTACCCAGCCTGCACGCACCTGTATGGTCACTCCCAGTCATGCCAGGATTTCGGCCTTCAGTTTGGCGTAGTTACGGGAGTCCAATTCACTTAGGTCATAATAGGCCTTTTGGGGCTCCCCCCACAGAAAAGGGGACACAACATCCGCCCACTGGTCCGTGGGCAGCCCTTCTCGTTCCACAATCCTCTCGAAGACGTTAAGGTAGGCTTCCACATCATCTGTGGCAGTCATCTTCCGCAGAGAAGCTTGCACCAAGGCCCTTGCGGTTGGTTGTCCTCCTTGGGCCCCTTGTGGGTGGGTGCTCTGACTTGCTGTGACTGCAGGCCGTTGTATCACCACCGCCTCTCACAGTGCTGCCATTTGTTCCATTAGGAGGCAATTAGTCTCTTACTGCACCTGCCTTGCCTCTGATGGGCGTTTTGTTGCTGTAGACACACCTGCACCAGCTGTCACACCAGGTTCTCCATGGCAGCAGTCATAAGTAGGGCACCAGCAGCTTTTACCCAGGACATACAGTGTTAGCCACAGGTGTCAATTCCTTGCGTATGTCTCTTTAAGACTGCGTATTCCTTGCCCGCATCCGAAACACCATATGTGGGTGGACAGCTCGGTAGAGTGCGGGTTGGCGGCAGTCAAAGACGGAAACAAGTGGATAAAGTCCAAGAGCAGGCGTGACCGGTGTTTATTTCAGTCCAGAAAAATCAACACAAATTCAGCCTTAGCTTCAGGCAAGAAAATAACAGTCCAGCAATAACAATAGGCAGTCCCTGCCTGACCAGGTCACACTCCGCAGGTGCACCACACAGCAGGGCTTTTACCTCCAGCAGGTATCACAGGCTGCCAGGGTCCAGCAGCCATCTTATTCCCCCCTGTGTCAGTGCACACTGCTATTTATATCCACACCTAGCCTGGCTCAGCCTCAGCACCTGTGCTGATTGACCTCGCACACAACCTGGAGTGGAGGAAGTGGAATGGATGGCCCCACTACCAACCTGACATCCATTCCAAAAATCCAGGCCCAAAGACTTTTAAAGAAAAGACCTCCAGCAACTACTGTCTGGAGATTACATTGCACTCCTGGCTTTTCATGTCTCAAACAGCGGGACATGAATTTCCTCCAGCCCCACTAGGCAGAACAGCGGAACCTAGGGGTGATGTAGCGACCATCCACTGTCACGCCCCTCAGTACCTCACAATATATATATATATATATATATATATATATATATATACATATATACATGTACATATACACACATGTACATTATTTATATATATATATATATATATATATATATATATATATATACATACACACACAGACACACATGTACACACACATACATGTACACACACACATATATATATATATATATATATATATATATACACACATATACACACATATATATATATAAATATGTTCACCATTTTGCATTGTTCTTTGCATTACCCAAGAAACACCACGTGGAGGTAACCATGCGATGTTTCCTTTAAATAAAATGACATCAGTAAGTGAGAGAATTAGATTCCGTACGTAAAATTTGGACGCTGATTCTTTTGCGCTTAGAATTGAATAATCGAGTTGAGACCCATTAACGTTTCCTATTTATGACACAATTTGGCACGGGCATTGATTATAAGTTTTTATGACACCGGGAAGTGAGAGAATAAGATTACGTAAGTAAAATTTAGACGCTAATTCTTTTGCGCTACAATTGAATTATCGAGTTGGAACTTTTCCAATTTATGGCATAATTAATGCCCGTGCCAAATTTCAAATGTCTATGACATCAGGAAGTGAATTAGATTCCGTACATAAAATTTGGACGCTAATTCTTTTGTGCTTAGAATTGAATAATCGAGTTGGGACCCATTAGCTTTTCCTATTTATGACATAATCAATGTCCGTGCCAAATTTCAAGTTTCTAGGACATTGGGAAGTTGGAGAATTAGATTACGTACGTAAAATTTGGACGCTAAATCTTTTGCGCTAGAATTGAATAATTGAGTTGGGACCCTGTTACTTTTCCTATTTTGGACATAATCTATGCTTGTGCCAACTTTCACGTTTCTACGACATCAGGAAGTTGGAGAATTAGTGGCGAGTCAGTGAGTCAGTGAGGGCTTTCGTATATATATATATATATATATATATATATATATATAGACTAGCTGATATACCCAGCTTCGCCCAAGTTAATTTGGTACTAGTGTTTATCTGGTGTTCCCACAGAAAATCTTATTCTGTTCACCATTTTGCGTGGTTCTGTGCGTTACTCAGGAAACACCACATGGAGTTAATCATGCGACGTTTCCTTTATATAAAATTACATCAGGAAGTGAGAGAATTAGATTCCGTACGTAAAATTTGGACGCTAATTCTTTTGTACTAAAGTTTAATAAAGGAGTTGGGACCCATTAGCTTTTCCTATTCATGACATAATCAATGCTCGTGCCAAATTTAATGTTTCTATGACATCAGAGAGTGAGAGAATTAGATTCCGTACGTAAAATTTGGCTGCTAGTTCTTTTGCGCTAGAATTGAATAATCGAGTTGGCACCCCTTAACTTTTCCTATTTTGGAGATAATCTATGCTTGTGCCAAATTTCAAGTTTCTACGACATCTGGAAGTTGGAGAATTAGTGGTGAGTCAGTCAGTCAGTGAGGGCTTTCAGCTTTATATATATAGACTAGCTGATATACCCGGCTTCGCCCGAGTTAATTTGATACTGGTGTTTATCTGGTGTTCACACGGAAAGTCTTATGAAGTCGTGGTTACTTTAGAGATACTGAGGAAAAACATATGTTCACCATTTTGCATAGTTCTCTGCATTACCCAGTAAATACCACGGGGAGGTAACCATGCGACGCTTTCTTTATATAAAATAACATCAGGAAGTGAGAGAATTAGATTCTGTACGTAAAATTTGGACACTAATTCTTTTGCGCTTAGAATTGAATAATCGAGTTGGGACCCATTAACTTTTCATATTTATGACACAATCAATGCTTGTGCCAAATTTCATGTTTCTATGACATTGGGAAGTGAGAGATTTAAATTATGTACGTAAAATTTGGACGCTAATTCTTTTGCATATAGTATTGAATAATCAAGTTGGGACCCATTAGCTTTTCCTATTTATGACATAATCAATGCTCGTGCCAAATTTCCCGTTTATATGACACCGGAAAGTGAAAAAATTACATTCCGCACGTAAAATTTGGACGCCAATTCTTTTGCGCATAGAATTGAATAAACGAGTTGGGACCCATTAGCTTTTCCTATTTATGACATAATCAATGCCCGTGTCAAATTTCCCGTTTCTATGACACCGGAAAGTGAAAAAATTACATTCCCCACGTAAAAATTTCAACGCCAATTCTTTTGCGCTAGAATTGAATAATCGAGTTGGGACCTATTAACTTTTCCTATTTATGACATAATCAATGCCCGTGCCAAATTTCATGTTTCTATCACATTGGGAAGTGATTTAGATTATGTACGTAAAATTTGGATGCTAATTCTTTTGCGCATAGAATTGAATAATGGAGTTGGGACCCATTAGCTTTTCCTATTTATGACATAATCAATGCTCGTGCCAAATTTCACGTTTCTATGACACCGGAAAGTGAGAAAATTAGATTCCGTACGTAAAATTTGGACGCTGATTCTTTTGCGCATACATTTGAATAATCAAGTTGGGACCTATTAGCGTTTCCTATTTATGACATAATCAATGCTCGTGCCAAATTTCCTGTTTCTATGACACCGGAAAGTGAAGAAATTACATTCCGTACGTAAAATTTGGATGCTAATTCTTTTGCGCTAGAATTGAATAATCGAGTTGAGACCCATTAGCTTTTTCTATTTATGACATAATCAATGCTCGTGCCAAATTTTAAGTTTCTATGACATTGGAAAGTGACAGATTTAGATTACGTACGTAAAATTTCAACGCCAATTCTTTTGCGCTAGAATTGAATAATCGAGTTGGGACCCAATTACTTTTCCTATTTTGGTGATAATCTATGCGTGTGCCAAATTTCATGTTTCTACGACATCGTTAAGTTGGAGAACTTTTGGCCAGTCAGTCAGTCAGTCAGTCAGTCAGTGAGTCAGTGAGTCAGTCAGTGAGTCAGTGAGGGCTTTCAGCTTTATATATATAGACTAGCTTACCCGTCACGCGTTGGTGCGAAGACAAACATACATACATACATTCGTTTTTAAATATCTAGATAACAACCAATCACAGCGCAGCTTTCAAGTTACCTCAGCTTTATAATATATAACACCCAATCACAGCGCAGCTTTCCTGTTACCTCAGCAGTATAAATATAACAACCAATCACAGCGCAGCTTTCATGTTACGTCAGCAGTAAGAGAAATAACAACCAAACACAGCGCAACTTTTATTCTGCCTCAGCAATATAAAAAATAGCAACGAATCACAGCGCAGCATTCATTTTACCTCAGCGGTATTATATATAGCAACCAATCACAGCGCAGCTTTCATGTTACCTCAGCAGTATAATATATAGCAACCAATCACAGCACAGCTTTCATGTTACCTCAGCAGTATAATATATAACAACCAATCACAGCACAGCTTTCATTTTACCTCAGCATTCTCAATATCCAGGAATTGTCTTGTGATACGTTCGGCGGATGCATCATTTTGTAGTTAAACGCGCTTGATCGTAATGCCTTTTGCTTTTGTGCTTGGGATGGAAATCAAACGATCTTTGTCTGGGGGGGGGGGGGGGGCATAACTGTCAACGACGCTCGCACGAGCGCCACCTATCATAGGATAGATGTACTACGCCAGTAATCTTCCCAGGAGTTTACTCAGCAACTTCCCATTAACTTTTCCTATTTATGACATAATCAATGCCAGTGACAAATTTCGAGTTTCTATGACATTGGGAAGCAAGAAAATTAGATTCCGTACATAAAATTTGGACGCTAATTCTTTGGCGCTTAGAATTGAATAATCGAGTTGGGACCCATTTGCTTTTCCTATTTATGACATAATCAATGCCCGTGCCAAATTTCATGTTTCTACAACATTGGTAAGTGAGAGAATTAGTGGCAGTGATGGAAATCGAACGATCTACGTGGGGGGGGGCGTAACTGTCGACGACGCTCGCACGCGCGCCATTTATCGTAGGATAGTTGTACTATGCCTATAATCTTCCCAGGAGTGTACTCAACAACTTCCCAAAGTTTCATGGCGATCAGATGAATGGTGTAGTAGTGCATAAAGGACAAACAGACAGACACGCATACATTCAATTTTATATATGACTAGCTGACACGTCGCGCGTTGCTGCGAAGACAGACAGACATACATTCATTCGTTTTTATATATCTAGATAACAACCAATCACAGCACAGCTTTCATGTTACCACGGTATAATATATAACAACCAATCACAGCGCAGCTTTCATGTTACCTCAGTATAATATATAACAACCAATCACAGCGCAGCTTTCATGTTACCTCAGTATAATATATAACAACCAATCACAGCGCAGCTTTCATGTTACCTCAGCAGTATAATATATAACAACCAATCACAGCGCAGCTTTCATGTTACCTCAGTATAATATATAACAACCAATCACAGCACAGCTTTCATGTTACCTCAGTATAATATATAACAACCAATCACAGCGCAGCTTTCATGTTACCTCAGTGGTATAATATATAACAACCAATCACAGCGCAGCGTTCATGTTACCTCAGTATAATATATAACAACCAATCACAGCACAGCTTTCATGTTACCTCAGCAGTATAATATATAACAACCAATCACAGCACAGCTTTCATATTACCTCAGTATAATATATAACAACCAATCACAGCGCAGCTTTCATGTTACCTCAGTATAATATATAACAACCAATCACAGCGCAGCTTTCATGTAACCTCAGTGGTATAATATATAACAACCAATCACAGCACAGGTTTCATGTTACCTCAGTATAATATATAACAACCAATCACAGCGCAGCTTTCATGTTACCTCAGCAGTATAATATATAACAACCAATCACAGCACAGCTTTCATATTACCTCAGTATAATATATAACAACCAATCACAGCGCAGCTTTCATGTTACCTCAGTATAATATATAACAACCAATCACAGCGCAGCTTTCATGTAACCTCAGTGGTATAATATATAACAACCAATCACAGCACAGGTTTCATGTTACCTCAGTATAATATATAACAACCAATCACAGCGCAGCTTTCATGTTACCTCAGTATAATATATAACAACCAATCACAGCACAGCTTTCATGTAACCTCAGTGGTATAATATATAACAACCAATCACAGCGCAGCTTTCATGTTACCTCAGCAGTATAATATATAACAACCAATCACAGCGCAGCTTTCATGTTACCTCAGTATAATATATAACAACCAATCACAGCACAGCTTTCATGTTACCTCAGTATAATATATAACAACCAATCACAGCACAGCTTTCATATTACCTCAGCAGTATAATATATAACAACGAATCACAGTGCAGCTTTCATGTTACCTCAGTATAATATATAACAACCAATCACAGCACAGCTTTCATGTTACCTCAGTATAATATATAACAACCAATCACAGCGCAGCTTTCATGTTACCTCAGTATAATATATAACAACCAATCACAGCGCAGCTTTCATGTTACCTCAGTATAATATATAACAACCAATCACAGTGCAGCTTTCATGTTACCTCAGCAGTATAATATATAACAACCAATCACAGCGCAGCTTTCATATTACCTCAGCAGTATAATATATAACAACGAATCACAGTGCAGCTTTCATGTTACCTCAGTATAATATATAACAACCAATCACAGCGCAGCTTTCATGTTACCTTAGCAGTATAAAATATAACAACCAATCACAGCGCAGCTTTCATGTTACGTCAGCAGTAAGAGAAATAACAACCAATCACAGCGCAACTTTTATTCTGCCTCAGCAATATAAAAAATAGCAACCAATCACAGCGCAGCATTCATTTTACCTCAGCAGTATAAGAAATAGCAACCAATCACAGCGCAGCTTTCATGTTACCTCAGTATAATATATAACAACCAATCACAGCACAGCTTTCATTTTACCTCAGCAGTATAAGAAATAGCAACCAATCACAGCGCAGCTTTCATGTTACCTCAGTATAATATATAACAACCAATCACAGCGCAGCTTTCATGTTACCTCAGTATAATATATAACAACCAATCACAGCGCAGCTTTCATGTTACCTCAGCGGTATAATATATAACAACCAATCACAGAGCAGCTTTCATGTTACCTCAGCAGTATAATATATAACAACCAATCACAGCGCAGCTTTCATGTTACCTCAGTATAATATATAACAACCAATCACAGAGCAGCTTTCATGTTACCTCAGCAGTATAATATATAACAACCAATCACAGCGCAGCTTTCATGTTACCTCAGTATAATATATAACAACCAATCACAGCGCAGCTTTCATGTTACCTCAGCAGTATAATATATAACAACCAATCACAGCGCAGCTTTCATGTTAGCTCAGCAGTATAATATATAACAACCAATCACAGCGCAGCTTTCATGTTACCTCAGTATAATATATAAAAACCAATCACAGCACAGCTTTCATGTTACCTCAGCGATATAATATATAACAACCAATCACAGCGCAGCTTTCATTTTACCTCAGCAGTATAATATATAACAACCAATCACAGCACAGCTTTCATGTTACCTCAGCAGTATAATATATAATAACCAATCACAGCGCAGCTTTCATGTTACCTCAGCAGTATAATATATAACAACCAATCACAGCGCAGCTTTCATGTTGCCTCAGCAGTATAATATATAACAACCAATCACAGCACAGCTTTCATGTTACCTCAGTATAATATATAACAACCAATCACAGCACAGCTTTCATGTTACCTCAGCAGTATAATATATAACAACCAATCACAGCGCAGCTTTCATGTTGCCTCAGCAGTATAATATATAACAACCAATCACAGCACAGCTTTCATGCTACCTCAGTATAATATATAACAACCAATCACAGCGCAGCTTTCATGTTACCTCAGTATAATATATAACAACCAATCACAGCGCAGCTTACATGTTACCTCAGCAGTATAATATATAACAACCAATCACAGCACAGCTTTCATGTTACCTCAGTATAATATATAACAACCAATCACAGCGCAGCTTACATGTTACCTCAGCAGTATAATATATAACAACCAATCACAGCACAGCTTTCATTTTACCTCAGCAGTATAATATATAACAGCCAATCACAGCGCAGCTTTCATGTTACCTCAGTATAATATATAACAACCAATCACAGCACAGCTTTCATGTTACCTCAGTATAATATATAACAACCAATCACAGCACAGCTTTCATTTTACCTCAGCATTCTCAATATCCAGCAATTGTCCTGTGATACGTTCGGCGGATGCATCATCTTGTAGTTGAACACGCCTTCCGTTGCTCGTAATGCCTTTTGCTTTCGTGCTTGAGATGGAAATCAAACGATCTTTGTCTGGGGGGGCATAACTGTCGACGACGCTCGCACGCGCGCCGTTTATCGTAGGATAGATGTACTATGCCAGTAATCTTCCCAGGAGTGTACTCAGCAACTTCCCAAAGTCTCATAGCAATCGGATGAATGGTGTAGGAATGCATAAAGGACAGACAGACAGACACACAGACAGACATACATTCATTTATATATATCAGGAAGTGAGAGAATTAGATTCCGTACGTAAAATTTGGACGCTAATTCTTTTGTGCATAGAATTGAATAATGGAGTTGGGACCTATTACCTTTTCCTATTTATGACATAATCAATGCTTGTGCCAAATTTCATGTTTCTATGACATTGGGAAGTGAGAGAATTAGTGGCAGTGATGGAAATCAAACGATCTACGTGGGGGGGGCGCAACTGTCGACGACGCTCGCACGCGCGCCATTTATCGTAGGATAGATGTACTATGCCTATAATCTTCCCAGGAGTGTACTCAACAACTTCCCAAAGTTTCATGGCGATCGGATGAATGGTGTAGTAGCGCATAAAGGACAGACAGACACACAGACATTCATTTTTATATATATAGATTAATAAAGGTTTCCTGTTAAGTGGATCCACTCAGGGGTGTTGCTTTTGGCAAATATATTGGTTTTGGTATTCATTACAGTGGGACCTGCTGGACCCAGAACCTTTCCTCTTTGTTTTTCCATATAAGCTTCACATGTTTTAGCTCACATGTAATACAGACTCTCTACATGTTATATTACACATGTAATACAGACTCTCTACATGTTATATCACAAATGTCATACAGAGCTGGCAATTTTCTTCTTTTCAGGTTCTTCTGTTTATTTTCCAGGTCAGTTTGAGGAGAACACGTGTGTGATAGTTGGAGGAGACCCGGAGCCCATCGACTGTAAGCGGAGACTATACCAAGGTGTGGTCATGACTATGTATAGGTATAGTGAGTCCTCCAAGTGGACCTCTCTGCTAATGGCTGAGGGATTATGTCCTGGGCATGAGGATGAGTATGGCGGGGCATTCTATAGTGTTGGTGCAGCACGGGAGAAGTCCAGGTGAGGAGTTAGTGAGGGAGGGTGATAACTGTAGGTCATTATCTGAGCAGCAGATGATGAATCCGACCCCGTGTAATGCTGGACATGGAGCAAGGGCATCAGTGATGGAGAGAGAAATCTAAGATGAGTCCCATATATCTCCAGGATGTCTCCTGTGCTGCACCTGTA
Source organism: Eleutherodactylus coqui (assembly GCF_035609145.1). Taxonomy (NCBI): domain Eukaryota; kingdom Metazoa; phylum Chordata; class Amphibia; order Anura; family Eleutherodactylidae; genus Eleutherodactylus; species Eleutherodactylus coqui. Next base: position 3,250,886 of record NC_089841.1, read on the forward strand.
CTTATAGAGTTGGGCCTATGTCTAAATTAGACTGCAGGCTCTATAGTAATCCCCTGGTGTGGGGTGTGTATAGCTGTATCCTCAGCACTGACACCACAGAGGATGCCTCTCCATTGTGTTGCTGCTGGTTATCTCATGATAATGTTATTGCACCTGCAGGTAGGCGCTGCCACGTTATCCTGGTGACCTTCTGGTGTCTGATTATTGTCATCACCATCATCACTAGATGTGTCTCCGGTGAGTTTGCAGCATTTAGTCTTCAGTTTTTTTCATGTCACACTTAATGCAGGACATACGGACACTCCCGTTGTTCTCTCTCCTCCATTTTACTCTCTTCTACATTGCACCCTCTTGTCTATTGTCCTCTCTTGTATAAAGTCCTTTGTATTCCATTGGCCTTTCTGCTGCATTGTCCTCTATGCTTAATTGTCCCCTCTTCTCCATCAGACTCTCTGCTTCATTGTTCCAACTTCTCCATTGTTCTTTCTGCTCCCCTGTCTTCTCAACTCCATTGTGTCCTTCTCTCTACTTCATTTTCTTCTCCACTCCAATGTCTCATCTTCCCCATTGTTCGCTCTGCTCTTTTGTCCTCTATACTGCATTAACTTCTGTGATATATTGGCCCCTCATATTCATTTTGTATCGTCCTTTCTGCTCCATTATCTTCAATACTTTATTGTCCCCTTTCTCCCTTGTCTCCTCTCCTCCATTGTTCTCTCAGCTCCATTATTTTCTATGCTGCATTTTCTCTACTCTATTGTCACCTTTTCTCCCTTGTTCCCTCCTCTACATTGTTACTGTCAGGACTGGGGTCCGGGATACTGGAAGTCCCTGAAAGCCTGCAACCCCTGTCCCTACCAACTTGTTCCCCTGGACTAAGCCTCAGGGCGACTACTGGATGACTGTCCCAACACTCCCTAGGGAAGAGGGACACGGGAACTGGGGAAGTTACCAGGGGAGGTAACTAGGACTCGGGCTCCCCTGCGCCGCACGGCAGCTGCCTGGGTGACAGGACCACGAGCCTTTGGTCCTGACAGTACCCCCCACCCCCTTCTACGGGGGGAAACCGGACCCCCACGACCTGGAGTGGGCTTGAGGGGAAAGGCCCTGAAGAACCGTCGAACCAACCGTGGCGCATGTATGTCCCGGGCGGGAATCCACGTACAGTCCTCTGGGCCAAAACCCCTCCAGTGCACCAAGTATTGTAGAGAAAGATGGGCATCGATCAATCACTCTACCTTGTACTCCAGTTCCCCCTGTACAAGAGCAGGAGAGGGTGGGTTCTGGCGGGCAGAACTGGGGTTACATATTTCTTGAGCAACACCTTATAGAAAACATCATGCATCTTCCAAGACTGCAGAAGAAACATTCTGTAAGCCAGAAGGTTCACCACATCTGAGATGGTGAATAGACCAACAAAACATGGAGCCAGCTTTAGGCCGCCTGCACACGGGCGGAAATCCAGCGGCGGGATTATCCGCGGGATTTCCGCCACTGAAAGCCTGCATAGGAGTGCATTACAATACGCACTCCTATGCAGACGGCCGCGGTTTGGCCACGCGAAATGTCACGCGGCAAGCAAACCGCGACATGTCCTATTTCACCGAAACGTCACTCACCCGGCCGCCGGCTCCGGTCTGCGCATGCGCCGGCTGCCCGGCAGCCGGCACATGAAAGAGTCGGGGCCGCCAAGCGCGGGTGAGTACGCGCTCATCCCTGCAGGCGCTGGGGTCGGGTCCTGCGGCGAGAATTCTCACCGCCGGATCCGACCCACCCGTCTGCAGGCGGCCTCTAGGATGGAACCTTAAGTTTCAAGTTTTTTGAGGCAAGTAACACCTGTTCCCCAACCACGAAGGGTGCAGAGAATTATTAGCCTGACCAATAATTCTTCCCTGGGAACCCTGAAGGTTCTTACGAAGCTGGGCCCAAACTGTGCACAGTTCATTGATAGCTAACTCAGCAGAGGGCTTGTCCAAAACCAAGGGCTGCAGAGAAAGAAAATCGAGGATGGGACCCATAATTACAAAAGAACGGGAGACCTGAGATGATGAACTAACATGGTTGTTTATGGAAAATTCGACAAGAGGTAGAAAGTTAACCCACTGATATTGATTATCTGAAACAAACAGTCATAGGTATTGAAGAAATTCTTGATACATTCTCTCAGTTTGCCCATTCGACTCGGAATGAAAAGCCAACGAAAAGGATAAATTAACATTCAAGTTCATGCAGAACGCTTGCCAGAAGCGAGCGGCAAACTGTACATCCCTATCTGAGACCACATCCTCAGGAATCCCATGCAACCGAACCACCTCCTTGATAAACATATCAGATAATAACTTGGCGTTTGGTAGCTTGCCCAGAGGAATGAAATATGACATCTTAGAGAACCAATCCACAATGACCCAAATGACCATATTCTCCTGCAACAACAGCAAATCAGTTATGAAGTCTATGGACAGATATGACCAAGGCCTGGGCGGAATGGACAAGGGAAGAAGAGGCACCTCAGGACATCTCCTGATACTCTTCCCTCTGGTGCACACCGGACAAGCAGTGACAAACGCCCAAACATCCCTAGCCATATAAGGCCACCAATAGATTCTGGAAAGTAGTTCCCGAGTCCCCTTAATACCTGGGTGACCAGCTAGGACAGAGACATGCGACTCCTCGTAGTTTCATTCCATAGAGAAGAACTTTCAAGAAAAATAGGCGCACGGTCTAAGATTAGCGAGTGTAGAGGGGCCTTGAGAAAGTACCGCTCCTACTCCAAACTCGGAGCCATCCACCTTTACCACAAACAGACAGGAAAGGTCTGGTTGGACGAGAATGGGTGCTGAAGAGAAGGCAGCCTTCAGGGTTTGCAAATAGAGATGAGCGAGTATACTCGCTAAAGGCAATTGCTCGAGCGAGCATTGCCTTTAGCGAGTATCTCCCCCGCTCGAGATTGCAGGTTCGTGTGCCGGCGTGGGGGAGCGGTGAGTAGCGGCTGTCAGCAGGAGGGAGCGGGGGGGGGGAGAGAGGGAGAGAGAGATCTCCCCTCCGTTCCGCCCCGCTCTTCCCCGCAGCTCCGTGCCCGCTGCTGACACCCGAACCTTCAGTCTCGAGCGGGGGAGATACTCGCTAAAGGCAATGCTCGCTCGAGCAATTGCCTTTAGCGAGTATACTCGCTCATCTATATTTGCAAAGCCGGCAAGCGCATCGGAGGACCAGGTACTCACATCTGCCCCCTTCCTGGTGAGATCCATTAAAGGCTTAGCCACCACAGAGAAGTTCTTAATGAACTTGTCATAGTAATTAGCGAACCCAAGAAAGCGTTGCAGGGCCTTCAAGATGACTGGTTGGGCCTACTCCGTGATGGCTTTCATCTTTCCAGGATCCATCTGGATAGCCCATGCTGTAATAACGTACCCAAAAATGATATCTTCTGCACACGAACACACATTTCTCAATCTTCGTGAATAACTTGTTAGCCCTGAGTCGAGCCACCACGGTCTGAACATGTGCACGGTGTGTCTCCCAGTCAGAGGAGAATATCAGAATATCATCCAGGTACACTACGACAAACACGCCCATGGTATCCTAAAAGATGGAATCCATGTACCCTTGAAAAATGGCAGGGGCGTTACACAACCCAAAGGGCACAGCAAGGTACTCGAAGTGGTCGAGAAGCGTATTAAATGCCGTCTTCCAATCATCCCCCTCCTGAATATGCATGAGATTGTTAGCTCCCCTTAGGTCAAGTTTAGAGAACCACTGGGCATGGGCAACCTGGTTGAGGAGGTCGGGGATGAGCGGAAGAGCATATTGGTTTCTGACTGTGATCTTATTTAGCTCCCTGTAGTCAATACAGGGTCTGAGACCCCCGTCCTTCTTCTCCACAAAGAAAAACCCAGCACCTATTGGAGACTCTGAGGTTCGGATGTGCCCCTTGTCCAAACTGTCCTGGATATAATCCTTCATGGACTCCCTCTCCGGAACCGTAACGTTATAGATGCGGCCTTTAGGAAGTTTGGCCCCAGGAATCAACTCAATCTTACAATCCCATTCCCTATGAGGAGGCAAGGATTCTGATAATTGTTTTGAGAAAATGTCTGAAAACTCAGAGAGGTAATCTGGTAGTTGAATCCTCTCGCAGGTGGAGATATCCATCTCCACTGGGCACACGTGATTGGCACGGTGTGGACCCCAATGGACCAGCTCAAACGTGTCCCAGTTAACTATGGGTTTGTGTTCCCTTCGCCAGGGTTGCCCTAACACAATGTCTACAGACAAGTCTCTCATAAGCAGAAATGTGCAGGACTCAGTATGTAAGGCTCCTACCGTAAACCTTAATTCCAGGGTAACCAGATTAAGAAGGCCGGCCTGCAAAGGAGTGGAGTCCACCCCAGAGATCAAAATAGGAGGGTCTAAATATAAGAAAAACCCAGACAGTTGGGCCATGAAATCAAAATTAACTAATTGGCTGCAGCCCCAGAATCAACAAAAGCTTGCCCGACACGGTAGAAAGACCAAAATTCTAAAGAGCAGGGTAATAACATTTTGGACACCACAGGGAGAACCTGAGCTCCTAGGCAGTCCTCCCGACAACTGCCTAGGAGCAGATGTTTTCCGCCCGCAGCTTCTTCCCGTAGGTTGCGATGTGATGACCCGACTTTCCACAGTAGAGACAAAGGTTCTTCTTTAGGCTCTATTCCCGTCATTGTTTAGGGGTCATGGTTCCCATCTCCATGGGTTCTACAGTGGTAGGAGATAAGGTCAGGCTCTCTGAGGAAGTGGACGGACAGACTGGACCGAGTTGATCGTCTGACCCTCAAGCGGCTGTCAGCCCGAATAGCAAGTGACAGCTTGCTCCAACGTCTTAGGCTCAGGATGCGCCACCAATAGGTCCTTGAGACCTTCCAACAGCCCGGACAAAAATAATACTTCAAGGCGCTATTCCACCCAGATTCCGTGCAGTGTTGGCGGAATTGGGAACAATAGTCCTCTGCCACACTCTGACCCTGGCGCATGGCTAGGAGTTTAGATACTGCATATGCAGCCTGGTCGGGTTCATCATACATTTAGCCCAAGGCAGAGAAAAAGGCGTCAAGAGACTGTCAGGTGGGAGAGTCAGATGGTAGTGAGAAGGCTCAATTTTGGAGTTCTCCTCTTAGGCGTGTAATAACTATACCCCCTCTCTGGTATTCTGTGCCGGAGGAGTGGGGTCAGAGGTCAAAGTAAAGCTTGCAGCCCTCTCTGAAGGTGAAAAATTAGCTTCTTTCCCTGGAAAAGAAATTGGGAAGCATTCCCCGTGGTTCCGATACTATACCAGGAACGGAAGGGGGCTGCACAGGACCCGTAGCCACCAGCTGTTCCTGATGCTGCAGGCAGGTGGTTAGGTCCTGAACCATGTTCATCAGAACCTGGGCCTGGTTGGCTAAGGTCGCCAAGCCCTCCATCGAGGGGTTCAACGTTGCCTGTCAAATGCAATAGTCTGACCTTTTTGCGGCCAGTGTTACTGTCAGGACTGTGGTCTGGGATACTGGAAGTCCCTGAAAGCCCGCAACCCCTGTCCCTACCTATTTGCCCTTCATGGGTAAGCCCCAGGGTAACAACTGGACAACGTTCCCTATACTAGCTAGGGAAGAGGGACACGGGAACTGACAGACAGACATGGGAACAAACAACACTAAAGTAAGTCAGACTATCTAGGTCGGCAACGGGAGGGTACGCAGTACAAAAAAGGGTCAGGCAAAGGCAAGTCGGGTCAGAAGGCAAAGAGTCAAATCGGGAGTCAAAATACAAGACAGACACGGATGCAGCTGGAAGACCAAACTAACACTGGCAGGGATGAGAGACTGGAGCTGAACCAGAGATTGAAGCTGCAGGAAGATTATTTGCATATTCCCTGTGCATTCTGGGAAGTGCAAAGAATCACCGTAAGCGGGAAGATTTCTCAGATTAGCGGGGTCTAGCTGCTTGGAGGACATAGAAAACTAGAGATTGGAGTTGCAGGAAGATCATTTGGATATTCCCTGTGCATTCTGGGAAGAGCAAAGAATCACCGTAAGCAGGAAGATTGCTAGGATTAGCCGGGTCTAGCTGCTCGGAGGACATCACCAAACCGCGTGCCCAATGCGAGATTGTACATTTAGTGGTATTTTACCAGCTATATCTTCAGAACAATTCTGGACTTTTAGAAGTTTGGAAGTGACATCAACTAACATGGAAAATTGGTAATGTCTCTCAGCATCATTTTTCACCTGGATGGTAACAGGTGTTACGAATCCCAGAGGATCATATAAGCTGTTTATGGTAGACAGGACTCCTCTGCGTGTGAAAGGCTTTTCTTACTTGCTGATTTGGAAGGTGAATGTGTCTCCCTTTAAATCCCAGAGCAGACCAAGGCTCTGTTGCACGGGAAGGGAGTCTGTGCTAAGATCCAAGTCCTTTAGATCGCTTGAATGATCTTGTGGTGAGAAGGCCTCCAATAACTCATGGCTGTTGGAGGCGATTTTGTGCACCTCAGATTAGATTGGGCGAGCATTTCTTGAGCTCTTTTCAGGAGATTGATTGCGGTCTCGTTCGTGGTTGTAGACTTCAAGCAGTTGTCCACATAGAAGTCCCTTACTACAAAGGACCTGACATCCGACCCGTATTTTGCTTCACCCTCTCGGGCTGAATGTCTGAGACCATAGATAGCAACTGCAGGGGAAGGACTGTTTCCAAAGATGTGTACCCTCATTCAGTATTCTACGATGTCCTCATTGGGGTCGTTGTTGCGGTACCAGAAGAACCTTAAGTAGTTTCTATGTTCTTCCTTGACAAGGAAGCAGTGGAACATTTGTTGTATGTTGGCCATGAATGCAACTGAATCTCTGTGGAAGCGGAGAAGTACCTCTAAAAGTCTGTTGTTGAGGTCCGGACCAGACAGTAAGACATCGTTTAGCGAGATGCCTTCACACCTGGCACTCGAGTCAAATACTCTTATCTGTCCTGTTTTTTTAGGGGGGTTGAAACGCCAAATATGGGTAAGTACCAACACTCCTGGGAGTTTTGGAGTGGGGGTGCCACTTCTGCATGGTTGTTCTGGAATATTCTTTCCATGGAGGTGAAGAAATGTTCCTTCATCTCTGGTGTCCTCTGGAGTTTGTGTTTGAGGGAGATAAATCGGCTGTAAACAAGTTCTTTGCTGTTTGGGTGTTAAACAGTAAAGGTGCGACCCAGCTTTTGGACTCGTCCTTTACTATTTCTTGATCCATGATATCCAAGAATAGCTTGTCTTCTATGGACATCGCGACCCTGTTGTCCTCTCTCGTCCTGTGAAAGACTGTGCACCCTAAATGATCTTGCTCACCGTCGCAGGCGTGGTCTTCACAGGAAGGGTCTGCGAAGGGACAAGGCACAGGAGTGCTTTGTGGCAACTCTTATCAGGAAACTGTTGTGGCATGGCTAGAATATGGAAGGACGTCCACTTTCAAGTGTGTTGGTGAGCATGCTGTTGACTGAGGTCGGCTTGTGTGCTCCTCCTAGACAGACTTCTCCTATGATGACCCATCCTAGGTCAAGTCTCTGGGCATATGGAGCATTCTGGGAACCATTAATCTGTCCCCTAGCCTTATGAACTCGTAGTATGTCTCTTCCAAGGAGTAGGACTATTGGCACTTCTGGGTCAAGTTTCGGTATCAGGTCAGCTATACGTCTCAGGTGAGGGTGATATGCTGCTACCTCTGGCGTTGGTATCTCAGACCGGTTGTCAGGAATGTGATTGCACTCCAGTATGGTTGGCAGGGGCAAACAGGTCTGACCATCTATGGACTCTACCATGTATCCAGTTGCCTTCCTCCCCACTCTCTCAACGGTACCTGTGCACGTCCTTAAGGAGTAGGGAGAACCAGGCCCTACAATATTGAAGGTGTCAAAGAAGGTGGATTTAGCTAAAGACCTGTTGCTTTGGTCATCTAAGATGGTGTATACCTTGATCGCCTTATCTCTGTGGCCTGACAAGGCAGATTTTGGAGCATGACTTCCCTCCTGCGAGTCCTTTACAGATCTCTGTACACTGAGAAGTGACTATTGCTGTGTCTATCTGCTCTCTGTCCTGTTCCTCTGCTTGGGATGATCCCTGAGAGGGTGGTCCAGGGTGTAGAGCCGTGTTGTGTTCTGTGCTACCGCATTCCGTGCATGTCGAACTGACCTTACAGTTCCTGGCGAAGTGCGATGTTGTAGTGCAGCACCTGAAGCAGCTGTTGTTTTCTTTCAGGAATTATTTGCGGTCCTCTAAAGACTTCTCTCTGAAGGCTCTGCATTTTAGCAAAGAATGTGGTTTCTTGTGCAGGGGACATTATTTAGTAGGATCTCCGTGTTTGTTCTCTACTTGATGAGGCTTAAATGACCTGTAAGGAGAACCTATGGAGGCAACATTAGTTTTGTGGACCGCTACTGGTGTTTTAAGAGGTTTGACACCAGGGGTAAGGGACAAGACAATGTAAAGTCAAAACTGGGATCATTTCTGATCCTTGTCTGTTGAGCAGCAAAGCCTACCAAACACCCAAAAGGGGGGAAATGGGGCTTTATGAACCTGTTTATAATGAGAACCATGCGTGATCCACTTCTCCTGTAAGTTATAAGGGAGTTTTTGGACAATCGGATTAACACCCCTGGCGGTGTCCAGGAATGCTAGCCCTGGCAGATCTCCTTCTTCCTGAGCAACCTGTACCTCTGGTAACAAGTCACTAAGTTCCCTGAGCTTCTGGTAACTCTTACCCACTATTTTGGGAAAATTATCAATTCTCTTATATAACGCATTCTCTATAGCTTCTATTGACCCATAACACTCATCAAGTCTTTCCCACACCATCTTTAGGCCTTCGCCTGGATAGTTTATGTTAATGTCTCTTGATTTTTTTTTGGTTTGTTCAGCAGACTCGCTTCCAAGCCACTTCACCAAGAGATCCAACTCCTCACTGCAGGAGAGACCCAAGTCCCTTATGGCGTTCTGGAAGGAGGCTCACCATGCTCTGTAGTTTTCTGGGCGATCGGTGAACTTTATAAGTCCTTTGGTAACCAGCTGTTGCAGCCGTTCTGAGGCCTTCGCCTTGCTTGCAGGCCAGACCAGGGTTTGGCTGTGTCCTTACCTCTCCTGGAGCTGAGGGGTGTGGTGGTTGCAAGAGTGATGTCAGTCCTCACCTGGTGCTGAGTAGCTCTGCTCTTATTTAAGCAGTGCTAGTACTGACCCCTATGCTGGTCAATGCTTCAGTTGCCACTGGACAGCTGCTGTGGAACACATCTGGGTTGAAGCTCCTCTTACAAGCTAAGTTCTTTATTTCTGCTTTGTTTGGTTTTTCTGTTCCTTTCTTTTTGTATTAGGGCTCCCATTTAGGGAATTGTCAGTGGCCCAGGCACGCGTGCGGGTCCACACCCATCGGCGCGATCGGCCCGCCGAGTAGGCAGGGCCCCTTCCCGGGTTAGGGGTCTGTAGGGAGAGGTATTCCCGTAGTTAAGTATTTTCGTTGCATGGCTGTGCCTTTTCGTTTGTTTTGGATTTTGCACGTCCGGTTGGACGCGACACCAGCTCTCGTTTAGCAAAGAACCTAGCGAAGTCCACGGTAGCCTAGTTAACGCCAATACTACTCGGTGTGCTGTTATGCTGCGTGCACAGTGTATCACCATACCTTTTAGGAGTTTCTGGCTTAGGGCAGTCTGTATAATACCGCTCTGAACCAAAAGTTGTCTCTTTAAGCTGGAGCGAAGGTTATAGCTTCCTTTTTGAAGGGCAGTAGTCGTGGTCATTATTGCTTTGTCGCATACTGTCCTGCTCGGGGTACTGTGCTTCAAAGTGGGGTCTTTGACGCTCTGTTTCCGGTGTTTGATATACTGGATCATAGCTTCCGCCTTGGGATGCTGATGGACATATTCTGAGACACGCTGTGCTGGATCTTCTTGGTCTAGGTCTAACCTGAGCACTTGGCTGTGATCCTCTAATTCAGGAAACTCTGCGGTTTCTAGGAACTCTGCCTTGGCTAATGCGGCTGCCGCTTCTTTCTCTGTGGCGAGTTTCTCCAGTGACACCTGCAGGCAGAGTTGCTTTAGCTTCAGTTGCGTCTCTTGTGCTGCAAAGGTGGACCTTACTTTTGCTGCCTCAGCGTCTGCGCGGGCGAGGACAGCCATGTCTCTTATTGAGGACTTGCTAGAGCAGCTTGCTCGTGACCTGGTCTTATAGGAGGATGTCTGGCTAGTGGACATTGTGTGCCTGTTTGCTGGCTGCCTAATGTCTCTGTGCAGACTCAGTCCAGGTAGGAACAGACTTCAGCTTGGCTTAGATCGTGCTGCATTTACTGGGGGCTGCACTCTTGTTTCTTGTGACTGGATGGCGGCTGCTGCAATCTTGTACATAAGACCGCGTGGCTGATGGCGGCTCCGTCTAGTCCGATCCACCATCGCTGGTGCCTAGCATCTGTTTTACTGTTCTGTCTTACACGGTCACACGGTGGGCAGTCCGACATTCAGCTTAACCATTTCTGTCTTCCAAATACATAGACTGTTCCTATTAATCTGACAGGTTTATTGGCTAACAGATCGTAGCATACAAGCGTGCGTTCGGTGCGATTGGTAAAAGAGAGATACTTTTACAAGGATAGTGGGATTTGAAGAGGAGAGTGCAGAAGGCAGGTCTGTTCTCTGACCTGAAGCTGGAAGTTCCTCCTTCCCACAATGCCTTGCAAACTACCCATAATACATTAGTCTTCATAACAGAAAAACAAGGTGTCATACATTTTAACCACCGCTAGATGGTGCTGTAACCTCTCTACACCTATAATGGGCTGCTATGTTACTTCGATCTCTGCTGGGCAGAAGAGGACCATTGTCCTGTCTTCTCTATTATCTTTTCTGCTCACCCCCCCCCCCTTCTCCTTTGGTTTCTCTTCTTCATTGTCCTATGTGCTCCATTGTTCCCTGTTCCCCATTGTCTTCTCGTCAATTATTCCCTCTTCTCCACTGTTCTCTAGGCTGCATTCTCTGCTCTATTGTCCCCTTTTCACCATTACCCTTTTTGTCTATTGCCTCTGTGCTCCATTGTCCCATCTTCTATATTGTCCTTTCATCTATTATTTTCTCTTCTCCATTGACCTCTTTTCTCCCTTGTCCTCTCTTCCTTATTGTCCCCTCTAAATCGTCCCTTCTGCTTCATTGTCCCCTCTTCTCCATTATTTTCTCTGCTCCACTTCTCTATGCTGCACTTTCCTCCATTGTCTCTTTTTCCACATTGTCCCCTTTGTTGTCCGCTCTGCTCCATTGTTCTCTTTGCACAATTTTCCTCTCTGATCATTTTTTCTCCATTGTCTGCTCTCTTCTTCATTCTACTCTTTGCATTCTTAGCCGGTCTTGTCCATTGTCCTTGGTTCTCCATTCTCCTCTCTGCTCCATTGTCCATTCTTCCAGTTGTCCTCTCTTCTATGTTGCTGTCTCTGCCCCATTGTCCTCTCTTGTCCATTGCTCTCTCTTCAACTGAGGGTTGTTTGTTTCTGGGATTCTCGTTACTGTCTATCCTATGTGGTTCCCGCTGTGGACGTGCATTTGTGATGACTCTCTCATTTTCAGGTTCGGGAGACTCCTCCAGGTCTGGTTATATATTAGTACCATCATCAACAGCAGGTACAGTCCACATGAACACCCCTAGACATGATGACCAGAAAGACCAGTTGCAGTATAATGTAGTCTGGTGACATTCCTGACAATGTTGCTAGGCTTATTATATTTGCAGTTAGCGGCGGGGCCTCATTATGCTGTCAGTGCTTTGTGTGGGACACTTATAACATCCGGGGCAACCTGCCTGGTCTAATACTATGGGCATCACTAATAGACTGTAAACCTGTATGGTGCAATCCCCGTATCTGGGTGCCTAGCACCTTATACAAGCCCCATCTATGAGTAGGTATAATATTAACTAGTCCCCAATGTATGTTGGGTGAGAGGGGTTATTCATCAGTATTTTGGCCCTATGCCCCTCCCCCATGTAGTATCTTACCTTTCTGTATGCGGCTGGGATGTAGTATCTGCACCAGCCTTAGTACCTCTGTATCAGTAAGTATGAGCTCTTTCTGTGATGAGACATCTAGTATTATTCCACCATTGTATGACTGAAACCTACAACTCTTACCAGACCTTATATGACTCATGTCAGAAAGTAACTGCACCCTTAGTTATCTTACCAACCATCTAAACTAATGTGCTAAAGCTAGTAACACAGATAAACCTGCACTGGCTTCTTTATTGAGTGGCATGTTGGAGCTCCTTTGGCCTTCAGAACTGCAGCAATGCATCATAATGTCCATCGACCGGTATCAGAAGACCCGTTGGGCACCAAGAAAACCTTCCCCGTATCACGACTGCACCTCCACCTGCCTGATAAGATGGGGATTATGGATTCATGCTGCTTGCACCAAATTCTGACCTCCTGTCAGCAACAGACGTCTGGCTCCTTCTGACCAGGAGATGTTTTCCCGCTGCTCAGTGATACAAGCTTTGCGCTCTTTTGCCCGCTGGAGTCTTTCTGTTCCTCTTAGACACAATGGCGCTGGAACCAAAGCCAGGAAGGCAGACTCTTCAGGAGTTCCAGCTTCTTTACTATATATCGATACATACGAGCCCAGTGGGATCATATCCTAAGACTGAACTCCAGACCAAAGGATACAATCCACACCCAGACCTTCCTCATCTAAAGCCAGACTGGTTACATTACACCAGTGTTACACCGGCGCAGAACTCTTTAACCCTACAATTGCTGTCTCCTCTCCTGCCCTTGAATAGGCATACAGCACCCACAAGCTTACTTGCATTAACTCTTTCACATCGAAATCTCAGCTACCGCAATAATAGTGCTGGAACTGGTCGCCCGCTGTTATACCATCCGTGCGGAGGAACGGCGAGTTGGAACTCCAGCATTGTATTCCGCTGACTGTGCAGCCTGTTGGTCAGAACGATTCCTGACATCCTCCTCCGACCCCTTTCAGTGATGAGTTGTTCCCGTCCATAGGATCCCCTCTCGCTGGATGGTTTCCTCGATCGCGCCATTCTTGGTATACTCTCCACACCGTTACACAAAAACTCCCCACCCGCGGTTGGCGGTGAGACCCAGGTTAGTCTAGTACCGATGAACGGCCTTGTTGGAAGTCGCTCCGGTCGCTGGATTTTCCCATCTAATGTGGATTCACAGTGAAACTGATCCATGTAAAACTGGTCACATGATTTTATGCGGCACTCCGGGGTCACGGGGGGAATTACCATACAGGGGAGCACCGATCGTGGGAGGTCGGTGGCTCTAATATAAGGCTGGGAGCTTTAATAAGGAGCCAGGAACTCTAATAACGGGCCATAAGCTCTTATAAAGGGTCTGAGAGCTCTAATAGAGGGGCCAGACAGTCTGGGCCACCACAAATCCCAGAAGATGGGAGGAAACATGTTGCTAAAGTCTTCCAGTCTGGAGGGGCACATTAAAATCTTTGAGGCCCTGGGAAGCGCAGTGACATCCATTATCTTCACATGGAGAAAACTTGGAGTAGCATTGACTCTTCCCTGGAGCCGAAATGACTGTAAGGAACCGGAGACATCTCATCCAGGAAGAGACCAACAGCCTCTGGAGCCTCAGCTGAGGTCAGTGCTCAGGACTCTGTAGTGATGAGAGGAGAGGACGGCTGGCCTCATACCTGTAATACCCCCCGGAGGACACTGAGCCATGTGGAGTACATTTGTGAAGCACACCCAACATGCACATTATCCCTCACATCAATATCTGAAGCTCTCCTGAAAGGGTGCAGGCAAATCCCTCCACACATCTATGAGAATTTGGCGAAAAGTGGCCCAGTAGGGTTACTGCAGTCATTGAGGACAAAGGCGGCCAACGCTGAAATGAAAAATGTGAATAAAATCCAATTTCATCAGCTGCTGTGTGCATTCCAATACTCCTGTCAACTAATGTAGGACACAAGACCCAGCATGTGTGCTGTAAGTCCAGTATACACCAGTAACACCATCATCCATCCATCACACATGGTGGAGTGGTTGAGAGGACGGGACAAAACACTCTGCCTTCTTATAGTCTCCACCTACAGTCATTGAGTATTTACGCCCATTGAGGGGACAACTGGAAGGGGAAAATACTTTATCATACTGTTGTAAATAACTGTCCATTAGATGGAATGATCATTTGCCGATTTCGGTCTTCTGCAGCCTCGTCCTCCCCATGCTCAGATCCCTGGATACTTATCACAAACAAGTGCTATTTCTTTTCCGAAAACAACAAGACCCGGAGAGCGAGCGAAGAAGACTGCGAGAAGCGCGGCTCCAGACTGGCAACTGTGAAGGAGGGAACAATACTGGTCAGTCATAGGGTTACCCAGGGCCCAGAGGGTAGATAATGGAGGATGGGTCAGATTGTTTTTTCTGAAGATGGGGGAGGGGCAGTTGGTTGTTTTACATGGGTTTAGATGCTTCCATATAACATTTGGGTATGTGATATGGTGGGTAGGGGTGAATAGTAATAGAATGGGTCCCGGGATGAAACTAGATATTCCAGCTCATCCCACATTACAGTACCAACATCACTAGTGGAGTCTCCCACCAGATACAGATGTAGTGGTGGCACTTGGTTCTGGGAGTTGAGGAGCACTTTGTCTTCTTTCATCCCAATTCCCTACTCTTCAGCCCTGGTAGTCCAGAAGTCTGCACATTCTCACTTCTTAAACATTTTTGATGCTGCAGGGGGCACTGTTCTAGCTGCTGGGCTCTTTCCACACGTGCCGGACATTGCATCACCTCTGTAAAGATGCAGATAAACCTTCGCTGTTGATCACAAGTTTTTCCTACCAAGTCCTCCATACACACTTGTGGAAAGGAGACGTCCACCCCAGTCTCCTCTAGCAGCAGCTTACCTCCCGCTGGTAGAAAGGGTTAGCCACGTAGAATTCTTCATTTCCTTCAGCATCTAGTACTGTGACGGAGTTGGAGAACCCCATACAAATTAGTGAGATCGGCAGGTTCATCTAATGATATGGTCCCCTTAATGTCTCCATAATACAGAAGCTGGTGGCCATCACAGAGCAGGAGTTCTGGATTGGACTTGAATCACTTGGAAGTCATCACCGTGGAGGGTGGTCAGGACGATGGGCTGATGGAAGCACGGTGTAAGTAAAACCAACCTCTATCCCAACCCTGAAAATTGTATGAAATGTCTGTCTAATGCAGACATCATGGTTCCCTCAGTAATGTTCACTTCTCTGGGTCTTGAGGCAGCAGAGACCCCATCACTAGCCCGTGTGACATGTAGGTTGGTCTTACTGGTGCATGCTGGATCTACAGCAGATGTAATTGTTAGGATTAGCAGGAATTCTGCTGGTTTGTCATCTTCTATTAGTATATTGTTCACTCAGTTACTGTGTAACTGTCCCACAGTGTATCTACTCGAGTGGGTCAGCTGACCCCATTGCTGCAGCTCAGCCTTGCCTCATTTGTAGAAGAGTTCCTGACTCGTTAGCCTTTTTTAAAATATATTTTTTGGCTTCTGCAGGTGTTGCTGGTTATAGTGTAATTATGTGTGTTCAATCCAGCAGTGTTCATACTCTTAGGCCTCCTGCAGATGGCAGAGTTGGATCCCTGCAGTGACCCCTGCGGCTCACCTCCTCCCGACGTCTCCCTGCTCTGCTATGTGCCGGTTGATGCCCAGCCAGCACATTCGCGGAGCGGAGCCGGCGCGCCACCCGTGATGTTTCTGTGCAGGCCTCTGCGAGGCTCTCACAGAAATAGGACATGCCACAATTTGTTTACTGCACGGGTTTTCACGTGATCAAATCGTGGCTGTCTGCATAGGATAGCAGTTGGCACAGGCGGAATTTCTGCGGGAAATCTCACCCCGGAATTTCCGCCCGTGTGCAGGAAGCCTTTTAATAGCTTGTTCCTAGTAGTTGAGCTTTCCTTCTTTTCATTATAGTCTTGTTACTATTAAGTCTGACTCTTGCTTAAGCTTGATTGCTGTTGTGCTCATTCTCTGTTTATATCTATCTTGCCTTGCTTCTTAGTTCTGCTCTATTTGGTTTTCTTCTTTCTCAGGATCAGGGTTTCAGATATCGTGTCCTTTATGGATACTCAGGGACAGTGGTGTCTGATGTTAGGGTCAGCATCAAATTTTGATTAGGGCAAGACGTAGGGATAACTAGAGTTAGCGACAGCGTCAGTTATTGACAGATTGTTATTGTCACCTATCAGTAAGTCATTAGTTTTGCATTTTTCTTACCCCCTAATGTTGATATGTGCCTATTATTAATTATTTGACTGTCCAGTTGATAGATAATTCAGCTGTACTGTACGTTCTGGGAGTATCTGAGTACTGGGTGACACTTAGTAACTGGGAAAGGTGACTGCTATGGGTAAAGTGAAGTTCTGTTGTCTTGTGTCCAGCCAATGTCACTACAATAATGGGGCCTGTGTTATACATATAGCTCCACTTCTGACCTCTCCATCCCTAGACCATTCTCCATACAACTCAAGGGTCATGCAGAGTAATATTGGAGGTTGAGCCAAGCAGTGATGTTCCTCCTATCACTCCCATTATTGTGAAGTCCTCAGCACGGTCCTCAGTAGAGGTTATAGAGGTCTCTGGAGGCCCTCTTGGAAGGTTCTCTCACTTTACAGATAAAATGGCTCTAGGTTTTTGCAGTAATTCTTTCCATTCTTTGAAGATCCTCATCTGGTACAGGTCTTCTAGGTTCCTTGGGAGTTCAGAGTCTTTGAAAAGACTATGCATCATCCTACTGGAAGATTCCAACCCCTTGTGTTTCTCTATTCTCCTGAAATCTCTTGTGACCATGTTATAGCCTCTTCTTCTATGACTTCATAGTGTCTATATTAACCTGATGAGCACCTCTGACTCTTGTCTTACCTAGGAATATCACTGAAGGAATGGAAACGGGAACTTGTGCAAAGATCAAAAGTAAACTCAGCTTAGACAACTGTATGGAAGAGCTGCACTGGATCTGTGAGCGTGATGTACCAGCTCCATGAGGACACCATATCATTATGAAGAGCACCTTCCATGCTTCATTGTAGATGCCATTAATAGTCCATGGTGTATAGCAGGGGTCCCCAACTCCAGTCCTCAGGGATCACCAACAGATCATGTTTTCAGGGTATCTGATAGTAAGAACACCTGTGTCAATGTCGGAGGCACCAAAAATAATTACATCACCTGTGCAATACTGAGGAAATCCTCAAAACATGATCTGTTGGCAGTCCCTGAGGACTGGAGTTGGAGAACACTGGTGTATAGCTTCCAATGTGTCCTCCCCCCCAAACAAGAGATCACACATGGGCCAGAGCATACGATATCTTGTTCACCACGTGACCAGGGTACATATAGCTTCCAACCTGTCCCCACTCCTTGTGGTTGAGAAGTGGAGCTTGAAACTTTGTGAAACCTTTAGAAATTTCCATATTTCAGGTCCTATTTGACCTAAACCTACATCTGATTTTCCCACAAGTCATAAACATAACTAAAGAGAACCAAATCAAGCAAACCAAAAATACTAGACTTGTTCCTTTATGTATCGAGGAACATGATCCAGAAGTAAGTGAACTTTTGCTTTTAGTACCTGGTGTGACCCCCTTGTGCAGCATCTAACCGTTTCCAGTAATTGTGGCTTGGTTCTGCACATCAGCTCAGCTGCTCCTCCATACAGAACGACTTCAGCTCTGCTATGCTGGTAGGTTTCCTCCCACGGACTGCTTCTGACAGCTTCTTCCACAACATTTCTGTAGGATTGAGGTCAGGACTTTGACTTACCAATTCCAAAACTGTAACTCAAGTCCTCCTCCAACAGAACAGTTAAAGAGGAAGCGTCTGCTTTAGGTCTTTGTCTTGCTACATTGCCCCTGTTCTCTGAGATCTGACTCACGGATGTCCTGACATTTTCATGAAGAACTTGCTGATAGAATTCATTTATCCATCAATAATGGCGATCGTACTGGCCCAGAAGCTGCAAAACGGGCACAGACCACGATACCACCACCGTCGGGTGCCACAGATTGTGGTCCCATCCATCCACAAGACAACGAGCCGAAGTGCACAAGTCCTCCTATAAAAGAATGGTTAAAGGGGAATAAAGTTACAGTTTTGTGAAAGAACCCGACACAAGCAGTCCATGGGAGGGAACTCACCAACATAGCAGAGCTGAAGCCAATCTGTATGGAGGAGCGGCTGAGCTGATGTGCAGGACTAATCCACAATTACTGGATATGCTTAGATGCAGCTATTGCAGCACAAGGGGGTCACACCAGGTAGTGGAAGCAAAAAGGTTCACTTATTTATGGATCACTTTCCTCAGCACATAAATGAACAAGCCTAATATTTGTGACTCATTTGTTTGGTTCTCTTTATCTATTATAGCACCGCGGGGGTTAAAGAGCACTCCAAACCGTCACTTTTCTGGTTTATTTACAGTCTTTAACAGAAACATAAATAACCAGATCTCCAGATAAACAGTAAATGATAGCAACACAAAAGTCTCTGTTCAGGTTTAACCCTCCTCAGTCCGGAGGTGACGCAGGTAAATCCTCAGCTGAGGAAACCATACAAGTCTTTAGAGGTGCACAGACCTGTGGATGTCCAAAGCGCCACTGGTCCTTATGCCTTCTCTCTCTCAGGCTCTAGTCCAAGGGCAGGCGTATCCCCAGGGGTCCTGCTGGAAGCTTTGCAGCGCCTCGTCCACAGCGCCTCTTTGCTCTTACTGCAAGTCACAGAGTAACTCCAGCCTGTATCTCCCAGGCACACACACCTCCCTCTACCTTCCACCTGTCTCCTTAAATGGCATGCTGGACAGGTGGTAAGATCTGGCCTGGAGTGAAAGAGGACCGGACTACCTCACAGAGGCCAATAACCTCTGTGACACATACCTTCCACTCCAGACCATTCCTCTCACCCTGTTACATACCTCCCCCCTCTGCCCCAAGCCGTCCGGCTGGGCACCAACTGCAACTGCACAGTAAATCCTAGACAGGGCATCTGCATTGTCATGTAATTTTCCTGGCCTATGTTCCACCTCAAAGTCAAATTCTTGTAACATTAAGAACCACCTTGTCACCCTGGCATTATTCCCTTTATTTCTATACATCCACTTCAAGGGAGCATGGTCGGAGATCAGTTTAAACTTCTTTCCCAGGAGGTAGTACCTTAGGGAGTCTAATGCCCATTTTACCGCTAACCCTTCCTTCTCAACTATGGCGTAATTTTTTTCATGAGGGGACATCTTTCTGCTTAAGAACAGCACGGGATGCTCTCCTCCGTTAATCTCTTGGGACGATACAGCTCCTAGCCCTACTTCCGACGCGTCCGTCTGGACTATGAACTCTTTTGAAAAGTCTGCAGCTATCAATATGGGCTGTCGACACAACACACGTTTTAGCTATTCAAACGCATGTTCCGCTTCTGGTGTCCACTGCACCATTACCGACCTGTTCCCCTTGGTAAGCTGTGTCAGTGGGGCTGCAATCGTGGCAAAATTTGGGACGAAGCATCGGTAATAGCCCACTATACCTAAAAACGCCCCCACCTGTTTTTCTGGTTAGGGGTCGTGGCCAGTCCTGAATGGCTTCCACTTTATTAATACGGGGTTTAATTAGCCCCCTATCCACTATGTAGCCAAGGTATTTGACCTCTTCCATTCCCACTGCACATTTTTTTGGATTTATCGTGAACCCCACCCTCCTGAGGGAGTCTAATATTGCCTGAACCTTGCTGAGGTGGCTTTCCCAGTCCCGGCAAAATATTATGATGTCGTCTAAATACGCTGCTGCGTACTTCTTATGGGGAGCTAGGATTTTGTCCATCACCCTCTGGAATGTTGCGGGGGCTCCTTTTAGTCCAAAAGGCATGGTCACATACTGAAAACACCCTTCTGGGGTAAAAAAAAGCCATCTTTTCTTTTGCGTCGGCCGACAGGGGAATCTGCCAGTACCCTTTTGTGAGGTCTAGTATAGTCATATACCGGGCTGAGCCGAGTCTGCCAATCAGCTCGTCAACCCGGGGCATTGGGTACGCATCAGATTCGGAAACTTCATTAAGCTTCTGGTAATCATTGCAAAAGCGCCATTCCCCTGACGGATGGGGCTTGACCATCCACTTGTGGATTCCTGAATGACCCCTAGTTCAAGCATCCTTTTTACCTCCTGGGACACTACTTCCCTGCGGGCTTCAGGGATTCTATAGGGTTTTATATTGACCCTTACGTTACGGTCTGTCCGGATCTCATGTTCCAGGACCCTAGCGCGACCAGGTCGGTCGGTAAACAGATCCCTATTCCTCTGCAAAAATTCTTTGCTTTCTTGTCTCTGGGATTTCGACAGGGTTTCTGCTATAATCACGGCCTGGATATTACCCTCCAGCTCTGTGACCAAGCAGGGAGAACCCAGTGAAGCCCGCTCCTTCCAGGGTTTTAACAGATTTACATGGTAAATTTGGATGGGCTTTCTCCTACCTGGTTGGAGGACTTTATAATTGACCGTCCCTACTTTTTCCACCACCTCATATGGTCCCTGCCACTTGGCAAGAAACTTACTTTCTACGGTGGGGACTAGCACCAGCACCCGATCCCCTGGGTTAAACTGTCTGACTCTGGCTGACCGATTATAGACATAAGCCTGCCTTTCCTGCACTTGGAGGAGCTGTTCTTTTACTAATGGCATTATCTTGGCAAGTCTCTCCTGCATTTGGGCCACATGTTATGTGGGGTGGCTTCGCTCTCCCATATGTCTCTTTTGCTATGTCCAGTAATCCACGGGGTTGTCGTGCGTACAATAGCTCAAAAGGAGAGAACCCCGTGGAGGTCTGTGGTACCTCTCGGATGGAAAATAATAAAGTACGGAAGCAAACAGTCCCAATCCCGGCTATCCTTTTCTACCACCTTCTTTAGCATATTTTTTAACATTTTATTGAACCTTTTCACGAACCCATCTGTCTGGGGGTGCTAGACGGAGGTGCGCAATTGCTTAATCCGCAGCAACTTGCACAGTTCCCTCACCACCTTCAACATGAATGGGGTCCCCTGGTCTGTTAGGATCTCCTTGGGAAGCCCCACCCGAGTGAACATCTGGAACAATTCTTTACCGATACATTTAGAGGAAGTGTTCCTCAGAGGTATTGCATCTGGATACCTGGTGGCGTAGTCCACGATTACAAGGATATACTGGTGACCTCTGGCTCACTTCACCAGGGGTCCCACCAAATCCATAGCGATTCGCTCAAATGGTATTTCTATTATTGGTAATGGTACCAACGGGCTTCTAAAGTACGAGATAGGAGCAGATATCTGGCACTGAGGGCAGGATCTACAGAAATCCTCTATTTCTTTATGGCACCCCGGCCAGAAAAACCTCTTTAGAATGCGTTCCTGTGTTTTTTCTGTCCCTAAATGACCGCCCAGTATGTGAGTATGGGCTAGGTCAAGGACCGTACGCCTATATCCACCAGGTATCAGAAGTTGTTTTATCACTTCATTATTTACTTTCGTTACCCGATATAACAATTCATTAATCAATTCAAAATAAGGAAATCGCACCTCACCCCCTGCCTCTTGGGGTATACCATTAATCACAGAGATATGTTCTCGTGCATTCCTTAAAGTCAGATCATTAGGCTGTGCAGTCCCAAAATTATCCCTGTTCACCTCAAGGTCAGGTACCTGGGGTTCCGGAGTGGGTTCATCAGAATCAGTCAGTCCTGCAAAGGGAAATTCGTTATGCTGATGCTAAACCTCCCGTGGTGCTCGACGCGCCGGCTCCGCAAGGCCGCGGCACCTCCGCCCACAGTTCCCAAAACAACGGGAAGTCCCTCCCAATTATCAGTGGGTAGAGTAATTTGTTAACCACCCCCACCTGGTGTACATATGTTCCGCACACTGTGCCTATGGTCACCTGGGCAGCCCAGGTATTCTTTAGTGTCCCCGTGTATACAGACCACCCCCAATCTGCCCCGGGGGTCCAATCCCGTGGCGATGGCTGAGTCCAGCAATGAAATCATGCTCCCTGAGTCCAGCAAGGCCGACACTTCCCCACCATTCACTGTCACTTGACACATCTGTGGCTGGGTGTCTCTGCCCACCCCTGTAGCGCAGGTAGAATGTGCCAAAGAACAGTCCCGGCTATAGGAGCATTCCATGGGTTCAACCCGAGCTGGACAATGAGCAGCGATATGCCCTAGACGTTGGCACTCCCAGCATGTAACGGGGTTGACCGGGTTTCTTTGTACGGGCTCCAAACCCCTCTGGTTCCTTTGCTTCCTTTCTGAAATGGATTTGGCGCTTTCTCTCCGAGTGTCTGCAGGATGACCAGGAGGCCTCACAGCCGCCGCTGTCTCTTCCACTGCAACATACCGTTCGACCAAGCCCACCAGGTTGTCGATACTCTGGGGATTTCCCTGGGCCACCCATCGTTGGATAGGCATGGGCAGAGTCTGTATAAACCGGTCCATCACAACCTTCTCTACTATTTGTGTAGGCGAGGAGGTTTCCGGCTGTAGCCATTTTTGGGCTAGGTGCAAGAGATCAAACATTTGTGACCTGGAAGGTTTGTCTTGGCTATACTTCCAGTGATGGACTCACTGTGCCCGGACTGCCATGCTCACTCCCAGGCGGGCCAAAATCTCAGTTTTTAGCTTATTATATTCCCCGGCATCCTGTTGGGGCAAGTCATAATATGCCTTTTGCGGCTCCCCAGTGAGATATGGGGCTATAACTTCCGCCCATTGTTCTGGTGGCAGTTTTTCCCTCACTGCCACCCTTTCAAAGATGGCCAGGTAAGCTTCCACATCATCCTTCGGGGTCATTTTTTGTAACACCCCCTTACAGTTTTTAATATGTCCATGCTAGTGGGTGACTTCTCCTCTTTTCTTTTAGTCTCCATTAGCATCGCCATCTGACAAATCAGCAATTGATTTGTTTCTTGCTGCTGTGTGCTAGTTACTACTAGCTGTTTGATTAACTCCTCCATGGCTATGGCAACAGTTTGTTTTTTTCTCGGGGAGTCTACTACTGTCAGTGCCTTGAGCTGTTTTATTAACTCCTCCAGAGCTATGGAAACAGTTCGTTTTTTCCCTCGGGGAGTCTCCTAATGCCAGCGCATCCTCCACCACTTGTAGCGCAGCGGGGGTTAAAGAGCACTCCAAACCGCCACTTTTCGTTTCTTTTGGTTTATTTACACAGTCATTAACAGAAACATAAATAACTGGGTCTCCAGATAAATGGTAAATGATAGCAACACAAAAGTCTCTGTTCAGGTTTAACCCTCCTCAGTCCGGAGGTGACGCAGGTAAATCCTCAGCTGAGGAAACCATACAAGTCCTTAGAGGTGCACAGACCTGTGGATGTCCAGAGCGCCGCTGGTCCTTATGCCTTCACTCTCTCAGGCTCTAGTCCAAGGGCAGGCGTATCCCCAGGGGTCCTGCTGGAAGCTTTGCAGCGCCTCGTCCACAGCGCCTCTTTGCTCTTACTGCAAGTCACAGAGTAACTCCAGCCTGTATCTCCCAGGCACACACACCTCCCTCTACCTTCCACCTGTCTCTTTAAATGGCATGCTGGACAGGTGGTAAGATCTGGCCTGGAGTGAAAGAGGACCGGACTACCTCACAGAGGCTAATAACCTCTGTGACATACCTTCCACTCCAGACCATTCCTCTTACCCTGTTACACTATGTTTAGGATTTATGGTAAAATCAGATGTAGTTTTAGGTCAAATATGACCGGGAATAGGGAAAGCGCTGAAGGGTTCACAAACATTCAAGCACCATTGTATGCTGTATTCTGAAATCAACAGCGTTTCACAAAAAACACACTTAGAAGTTGGATTCAGCTCAGATGTTGGAGCTCTCAAGTCAAAGGGGTGGGGTGTGCCGGATCTCCCCGCCCAAATCATCAATACTGACAGCCCTCCCCCTCAATACTGACAGCCCTCCCTGTATATCTAAGCAGGGAGAGAAGTTGTCACTCTTGATGTTGGCCCGGCCAACTCCTTTTACTCAAGAGATCCAAGATGGGTGCAGAGTAGAGATGAGCGAACGTACTCGTTACGAGTACTTACGCACCCGAGTACCGCCATTTTCGAGTACTTCAGTACTCGCGCGCAAAGATTCGGGGGGGGGGCGGGGAGAGGCGTGGCGGTGCGGGGGGTAGCAGCGGGGAACAGGGGGGAGCCCTCTCTCTCTCCCTCTCGCCCCCCCCCCCCACTCCCCACTGCTACCCCCCGTGCCGCCACGGCGCCCCCGAATTTTTTCGCCCGAGTACGGAAGTACTCGGAATTCGCGGTATTCGGGCGAAAAAGGGGCGTGGCCGAGCACGTTCGCTCATCTCTAGTGCAGAGTCAAACATCTAAACAGGTTTCTTCTGAACCAAAGCAGCATTTGGAATAAAACCTACA
Organism: Eleutherodactylus coqui; assembly: GCF_035609145.1. Taxonomy (NCBI): domain Eukaryota; kingdom Metazoa; phylum Chordata; class Amphibia; order Anura; family Eleutherodactylidae; genus Eleutherodactylus; species Eleutherodactylus coqui. The sequence continues at coordinate 3,275,321 of NC_089841.1, forward strand.
TGGGCCGAATGGGCATACCTGTTCCGGGATCATGCCGCCCGCGGTGCGGATACCATAACCTGGTGTCAGGGTCACTTGAAATGAGATTAGCTAGGCAGTAAGAAAAACAGCTTAAAAAAAGAAGACTGGGCCGCCTTCACATTTGTGCTGGAACCTCCGTTCAGAAGTACCATCGCAGATCCAACACAAAGTACCAGACGGCTGAGCAGAAACCAAATGGAGCCCATGATAGTCAACGGGGTTTGTTTGGTTCTGTCGTAAGATGGACCTGTTCGGCCAGTAGATTCCCCTTTCCTGCTTCCTGAATGGAGCAAGAAAATGGAATCCCCGCTGCAGATGAGAAAGCTGTTTTAGTTCTGGTTAGGCGCTATTCTTCATATTTGTGTGATGGGGCAGACCGGGCCGACTGGAAGGATTTTCCTTTTGTAGCGGTTATTTTTTGATGCTCCCGTTAGTTATTGTTTGCTCATGCAGAATTGTGACTGTTTTCTGTTGTGCCTTCATGCTTTTTACAATAAAAATAACTCCCAGATTCAAATATTGACGACGCCTCCTCAGGTCATCACTAACCAATCAGTGGGTGGCTGAATCTCAGGACCCTGCCAATCGGATGTTCGAAGTGACCACCGCCCTCAGCTGAGCGCTGCCACCTCTTCTCAAGCCAGCGTCATCACGTTCTTCTGTCATGTGACCTCAGCAGTCTCATTCAAGCAGATAAAACGCAGCTGCTAAATCAGTTGCTGCCGCATGGCGCTGTGCCTTGTCTGCAGGGTAGAAGCCAGAGTGCTCTCCTCAGCGCTGCAGCCTCTTCCTAGAGCTGGCTGGTAGGAGTCCCGAGCAGCAGACCCCACCGATCTGGTAATTACCAGGCTCGTAAGCCATCAGCATGACAGTCCTGGAAAACCCCCTGTGATATCTACTAAAACAAGCTGGAGTTCAGGAGGTGAGGGCCCCAGGCAGAGTGCGGGGCTGAAAATAAGGAACGCAAATTGGAAAATACATTTATTTTTGTTTTTTCTTTTATGATAAGACATTCTGAGCCAGGAACCAGTTACTGAAGTCGTAAGACTCAAACCATTCATTGCTCTCTGTCTGATGAAGGGGCCTCTGTGTGCCAAAACCTTGCTTTGACTAATAAAAGGGATCAGCTCTGTAATAAAGCCATGACCTCTGCAATACTTGTTTTATACAACTACATGTACAGAAGAATCAGAGTGGAAGCTCCCACGTCCGTTCGATGTGCAATGTTGGATCCTTAACTAGTGATCCTATTGATCACGGTGGGACTTGGCTGGTAATCTAGACTGATCTGGTCTGTTTGGTTTTCGTCCATCCAGCCAATCACCGTTCTATGAGTAAGAGTTGTCCTCGAGGATAAAGACAAGCGTTGCAGCGTGCCGGCCACATCTTGGAATCCATGTTCTGTCCCGGCAGATTCCTTTTTGCTGGCTGTTGGGAATCCCTCAGAAGTCTTGTCGCTGCTGAGGATCCTTGTGTCAGTTGTTAGAAATGCCTCAGAGATACCCTCTTTCTTGCATCATCCGCTGTAGTGCATATTCTGATTGGTTGTAAGAGAGGCTGTTCTCCTGGTCAACCAATCAGTAATCACATGATGCTACATAATCCGGCCCCACCCCACCTGGGGCGCTGGTCATTCAACTAAAGTCTGCTGTGTGCATGCATGCCTTCTTGTTGTGCATTCATGCAGTATAAATGTTGTCTTTCTGCTAGTCCATCGGAATCCCCTCCATCGGCAGGCATGCGGCTGCCTGAATCCTGTGACTGTCTATCTGCTTGGTGTCCTCTTGAACACCCCACCCCTCCCCCCATCCACATCGTTTTCAGACTTCAGGTTTATGTTCTGCTGGTTGCACCCGTCTGTTGGTGGGTGGATGCCCGAGCCTTGCCCCGTTTGTTTCCGTGCCTTCCGTCGGTAGGCGGACATCTGGGTTTTGTGTGTCTCCTGTTGCTCCAGTCCTGTTTATGTTTAGCATCTAGGGTCAGACTAGGTCCTTTATGTTCATGATGGGGGACCGTCTGTCAGAACCAGCGCCCTGCTTTCAGGTAGGTACCCCCCAAACCTTGTTTAGCTCCTGCACATCGGAGAAAAGACTCGTTAGTAGCACAGACACATTGTACCGAGCTGCACGCAATCGCTCATATCATCGTTTTGAGGAGTCCGCAGAGAGAAAACTCTTAGTTTTGTCGAAGTTGTTGATCCTGTTTGGTGTCACTCGTGCAGGACAGCGTGGCTCTACCGGGCACGGACGGGAAGCTACTTTATATACTACTAGCTTACCCGTCGCGCGTTGCTGCGAAGACAGACAGACATACATATATATATATATATATGTTTTTATATATCTAGATAACAACCAATCACAGCGCAGCTTTCATGTTACCTCAGCAGTATAATATGTAACAACCAATCACAGCGCAGCTTTCATGTTACCTCAGCAGTATTATAACAACCAATCACAGCACAGCTTTCATCTTACCTCAGTATAATATATAACAACCAATCACAGCACAGCTTTCATGTTACCTCTGCGGTATTATATATAGCAACCAATCACAGCGCAGCTTTCATGTTACCTCAGTATAATATATAACAACCAATCACAGCACAGCTTTCATGTTACCTCAGTATAATATATAACAACCAATCACAGCACAGCTTTCATGTTACCTCAGTACAATATATAACAACCAATCACAGCGCAGCTTTCATGTTACCTCAGCGGTATAATATATAACAACCAATCACAGCGCAGCTTTCATGTTACCTCAGCGGTATAATATATAACAACCAATCACAGCGCAGCTTTCATGTTACCTCAGTGGTATAATATATAACAACCAATCACAGCGCAGCTTTCATGTTACCTCAGTATAATATATAACAACCAATCACAGCGCAGCTTTCATGTTACCTCAGTGGTATAATATATAACACCCAATCACAGTGCAGCTTTCATGTTACCTCAGCAGTATAATATATAACAACCAATCACAGCGCAGCTTTCATGTTACCTCAGCGGTATAATATATAACAACCAATCACAGCGCAGCTTTCATGTTACCTCAGCAGTATAAAATATAACAACCAATCACAGCGCAGCTTTCATGTTACCTCAACAGTAAGAGAAATAGCAACCAATCACAGCGCAGCTTTCATGTTACCTCAGTATAATATATAACAACCAATCACAGCGCAGCTTTCATGTTACCTCAGTATAATATATAACAACCAATCACAGCGCAGCTTTCATGTTACCTCAGTATTATATATAACAACCAATCACAGCACAGCTTTCATGTTACCTCAGTATTATATATAACAACCAATCACAGCACAGCTTTCATGTTACCTCAGTATTATATATAACAACCAATCACAGCACAGCTTTCATGTTACCTCAGTATAATATATAACAACCAATCACAGCGCAGCTTTCATGTTACCTCAGTATAATATATAACAACCAATCACAGTGCAGCTTTCATGTTACCTCAGTATTATATATAACAACCAATCACACCACAGCTTTCATGTTACCTCAGTATAATATATAACAACCAATCACAGAGCAGCTTTCATGTTACCTCAGTATAATATATAACAACCAATCACAGTGCAGCTTTCATGTTACCTCAGTATAATATATAACAACCAATCACACCACAGCTTTCATGTTACCTCAGTATAATATATAACAACCAATCACACCACAGCTTTCATGTTACCTCTGTATAATATATAACAACCAATCACAGCACAGCTTTCATGTTACCTCAGCATTCTCAATATCCAGCAATTGTCCTGTGATACATTCGGCGGATGCATCATCTTGTAGTTGAACACGCCTCCCGTTGCTCGTAATGCCTTTTGCTTTTGTGCTTGAGATGGAAATGAAACGATCTTTGTCAGGGGGGCATAACTGTCGCAACGCTCGCACGTGCGCCATTTATCGTAGGATAGATGTACTATGCCAGTAATCTTCCCAGGAGTGTACTCAACAACTTCCCAAAGTTTCATGGCGATTGGATGAATGGTGTAGTAGCGCATAAAGGACAGACAGACAGACATTCATTTATATATATAGATGACATCAGGAAGTGAGAGAATTAGATTCCGTACGTAAAATTTGGACGCTAATTCTTTGGCGCTAGAATTGAATAATGGAGTTGGGACCCATTAAATTTTCCTATTTATGACATAATCAATGCCCGTTCCAAATTTCATGCTTCTACAATATCGGGAAGTGAGAGAATTAGTGGCAATGATGGAATCGAACAATCTACGGGGGGGGGGGGGGGGGGGGCGTAACTGACGACGCTCGCAAGCGCCATTTATCGTAGGATAGATGTACTATGCCTATAATCTTCCCAGGAGTGTACTCAACAACTTCCCAAAGTTTCATGGCGATCGCATGAATGGTGTAGTAGCGCATAAAGGACAAACAGACAGACAGACAGACAGACACGCAGACATACATTTAATTTTATATATATATAGACTGGCTTACCCGTCGCGTGTTGCTGCAAAGACAGGCAAGCAGGCAGAGATAGATAGATAGATAAACAACCAATCACAGCACAGCTTTCATGTTACCTCAGCAGTATAATATATAACAACCAATCACAGCGCAGCTTTCATGTTACCTCAGCGGTATAATATATAACAACCAATCACAGCACAGCTTTCATGTTACCTCAGTATAATATATAACAACCAATCACAGCGCAGCTTTCATGTTACCTCAGCGGTATAATATATAACAACCAATCACAGCACAGCTTTCATGTTACCTCAGCGGTATAATATATAACAACCAATCACAGCGCAGCTTTCATGTTACCTCAGCGGTATAATATATAACAACCAATCACAGCGCAGATTACATGTTGCCTCAGCAGTATATTATATAACAACCAATCACAGCACAGCTTTCATGTTACCTTAGCAGTATATTATATAACAACCAATCACAGCGCAGCTTTCATGTTACCTCAGTATAATATATAACAACCAATCACAGCACAGCTTTCATGTTACCTCAGTATAATATATAACAACCAATCACAGCGCAGCTTTCATGTTACCTCAGTATAATATATAACAACCAATCACAGCGCAGCTTTCATGTTACCTCAGTATAATATATAACAACCAATCACAGCGCAGCTTTCATGTTACCTCAGTATAATATATAACAACCAATCACAGCGCAGCTTTCATGTTACCTCAGCAGTATATTATATAACAACCAATCACAGCGCAGCTTTCATGTTACCTCAGTATAATATATAACAACCAATCACAGCGCAGCTTTCATGTTACCTCAGCAGTATATTATATAACAACCAATCACAGCGCAGCTTTCATGTTACCTCTGTATAATATATAACAACCAATCACAGCGCAGCTTTCATGTTACCTCAGTATAATATATAACAACCAATCACAGCGCAGCTTTCATGTTACCTCAGTATAATATATAACAACCAATCACAGCACAGCTTTCATGTTACCTCAGTATAATATATAACAACCAATCACAGCACAGCTTTCATGTTACCTCAGTATAATATATAACAACCAATCACAGCGCAGCTTTCATGTTACCTCAGCAGTATATTATATAACAACCAATCACAGCGCAGCTTTCATGTTACCTCAGTATATTATATAACAACCAATCACAGCACAGCTTTCATGTTACCTCAGTATAATATATAACAACCAATCACAGCGCAGCTTTCATGTTACCTCAGTGGTATAATATATAACAACCAATCACAGCGCAGCTTTCATGTTACCTCAGTGGTATAATATATAACAACCAATCACAGCGCAGCTTTCATGTTACCTCAGTATAATATATAACAACCAATCACAGCACAGCTTTCATTTTACCTCAGTATAATATATAACAACCAATCACAGCACAGCTTTCATGTTACCTCAGTATAATATATAACAACCAATCACAACGCAGCTTTCATGTTACCTCAGCGGTATAATATATAACAACCAATCAAAGCGCAGCTTTCATTTTACCTCAGTGGTATAATATATAACAACCAATCACAGCGCAGCTTTCATGTTACCTCAGCGGTATAATATATAACAACCAATCACAGCGCAGCTTTCATTTTACCTCAGCGGTATAATATATAACAACCAATCACAGCACAGCTTTCATGTTACCTCAGTATAATATATAACAACCAATCACAGCGCAGCTTTCATGTTACCTCAGTATAATATATAACAACCAATCACAGCACAGCTTTCATGTTACCTCAGCAGTATAATATATAACAACCAATCACAGTGCAGCTTTCATGTTACCTCAGTATAATATATAACAACCAATCACAGCACAGCTTTCATATTACCTCAGTATAATATATAACAACCAATCACAGCGCAGCTTTCATGTTACCTCAGTGGTATAATATATAACAACCAATCACAGTGCAGCTTTCATGTTACCTCAGTATAATATCTAACAACCAATCACAGCACAGCTTTCATGTTACCTCAGTATAATATATAACAACCAATCACAGCGCAGCTTTCATGTTACCTCAGTATAATATATAACAACCAATCACAGCGCAGCCTTCATGTTACCTCAGTATAATATATAACAACCAATCACAGCGCAGCTTTCATGTTACCTCAGCAGTATAATATATAACAACCAATCACAGCGCAGCTTTCATGTTACCACAGCAGTATAATATATAACAACCAATCACAGCACAGCTTTCATGTTACCTCAGCAGTATAATATATAACAACCAATCACAGGGCAGCTTTCATGTTACCTCAGTATAATATATAACAACCAATCACAGCGCAGCTTTCATGTTACCTCAGTATAATATATAACAACCAATCACAGCACAGCTTTCATTTTACCTCAGTATAATATATAACAACCAATCACAGCGCAGCTTTCATGTTACCTCAGTATAATATATAACAACCAATCACAGCGCAGCTTTCATGTTACGTCAGCAGTATAATATATAACAACCAATCACAGCACAGCTTTCATGTTACCTCAGTGGTATAATATATAACAACCAATCACAGCGCAGCCTTCATGTTACCTCAGTATAATATATAACAACCAATCACAGCGCAGCTTTCATGTTACCTCAGCAGTATAATATATAACAACCAATCACAGCGCAGCTTTTATTTTACCTCAGAAGTATAATATATAACAACCAATCACAGCGCAGCTTTCATGTTACCTCAGCAGTATAATATATAACAACCAATCACAGCGCAGCTTTCATGTTACCTCAGCAGTATAATATATAACAACCAATCACAGCGCAGCTTTCATGTTACCTCAGCAGTATAATATATAACAACCAATCACAGCGCAGCTTTTATTTTACCTCAGAAGTATAATATATAACAACCAATCACAGCACAGCTTTCATGTTACCTCAGTATAATATATAACAACCAATCACAGCGCAGCTTTCATGTTACCTCAGTATAATATATAACAACCAATCACAGCGCAGCTTTCATGTTACCTCAGTATAATATATAACAACCAATCACAGCACAGCTTTCATGTTACCTCAGTATAATATATAACAACCAATCACAGCGCAGCTTTCATGTTACCTCAGTATAATATATAACAACCAATCACAGCACAGCTTTCATATTACCTCAGTATAATATATAACAACCAATCACAGCGCAGCTTTCATGTTACCTCAGTGGTATAATATATAACAACCAATCACAGCGCAGCTTTCATTTTACCTCAGCGGTATAATATATAACAACCAATCACAGTGCAGCTTTCATGTTACCTCAGTATAATATCTAACAACCAATCACAGCACAGCTTTCATGTTACCTCAGTATAATATATAACAACCAATCACAGCGCAGCTTTCATGTTACCTCAGTATAATATATAACAACCAATCACAGCGCAGCCTTCATGTTACCTCAGTATAATATATAACAACCAATCACAGCGCAGCTTTCATGTTACCTCAGCAGTATAATATATAACAACCAATCACAGCGCAGCTTTCATGTTACCACAGCAGTATAATATATAACAACCAATCACAGCACAGCTTTCATGTTACCTCAGCAGTATAATATATAACAACCAATCACAGGGCAGCTTTCATGTTACCTCAGTATAATATATAACAACCAATCACAGCGCAGCTTTCATGTTACCTCAGTATAATATATAACAACCAATCACAGCACAGCTTTCATTTTACCTCAGTATAATATATAACAACCAATCACAGCGCAGCTTTCATGTTACCTCAGTATAATATATAACAACCAATCACAGCGCAGCTTTCATGTTACGTCAGCAGTATAATATATAACAACCAATCACAGCACAGCTTTCATGTTACCTCAGTGGTATAATATATAACAACCAATCACAGCGCAGCCTTCATGTTACCTCAGTATAATATATAACAACCAATCACAGCGCAGCTTTCATGTTACCTCAGCAGTATAATATATAACAACCAATCACAGCGCAGCTTTTATTTTACCTCAGAAGTATAATATATAACAACCAATCACAGCGCAGCTTTCATGTTACCTCAGCAGTATAATATATAACAACCAATCACAGCGCAGCTTTCATGTTACCTCAGCAGTATAATATATAACAACCAATCACAGCGCAGCTTTCATGTTACCTCAGCAGTATAATATATAACAACCAATCACAGCGCAGCTTTTATTTTACCTCAGAAGTATAATATATAACAACCAATCACAGCACAGCTTTCATGTTACCTCAGTATAATATATAACAACCAATCACAGCGCAGCTTTCATGTTACCTCAGTATAATATATAACAACCAATCACAGCGCAGCTTTCATGTTACCTCAGTATAATATATAACAACCAATCACAGCACAGCTTTCATGTTACCTCAGTATAATATATAACAACCAATCACAGCGCAGCTTTCATGTTACCTCAGTATAATATATAACAACCAAATCACAGCGCAGCTTTCATGTTACCTCAGTATAATATATAACAACCAATCACAGCGCAGCTTTCATGTTACCTCAGTATAATATATAACAACCAATCACAGCGCAGCTTTCATGTTACCTCAGTATAATATATAACAACCAATCACAGCGCAGCTTTCATGTTACCTCAGCATTCTCAATATCCAGCAATTGTCTTGTGATACGTTCGGCGGATGTATCATCTTGTAGTTGAACACGCCTCCCGCTGCTCATAATGCCTTTTGTTTTCGTGCTTGAGATGGAAATCAAACGATCTTTGTCTGGGGGGCATAACTGTCGGCGACGCTCGCACGCGCGGCACATATCGTAGGATAGATGTACTACGCCAGTAATCTGTACTCAACAACTTCCCAAAGTTTCATGGTGATCGGATGAACGGATGAATGGTGTGGTAATGCATAAAGGACAGACGGACGGACAGACATCTTTCTATATATAGATGACAGCGGCCCTTATGGATGATGAGCCATTCCCTGCTCTGAGGAGGAAGCAGCTCATTATCACAGAAGGGAGCGGCTCTGGTTCACACACCGCGCCCAGCTGGCACTGAGCCTGCACTCACTACATACTCCTCAGTAACTGCATAGTAGTGTGCAACGACAATCCAGCACCGATCTCAGAAAACTACCTGCTCAATGCCATAGAGGAGAATGGCACGGGCTCAGCACCCCACGGGAACCGCTTTCCTCCCACGATGCACACTACTGGCCAAAAGTTTTAGAACGTCTCAATCTTTCCAGTTTTTGATATTTAGAGTTTAATGTCTCAAATAGACTTGGAAATGAAGGAAGAGAACAAAAACAATATGAATAAAAATGGAGTAACTCCGTCCCCCCACATTACATCTAGATTTGTGACTCCGCCCAGTTGCCCCTCCAGCTGATAGTACGGCTTTACACCATCGAGGCAATCTTTCTACACCCGCATTCAGATGTTATTCAGAGATTTCCTCCCAGCATTGTTGTAGAAGTTCCCACAAATGTGCTGCACTTCTAGGTTGCTCTGCTTTCACCCTTCTGTCCAGTCCATCCCAAACAAGCTCTATGGGGGTTTACATCTGGAGACTCTGCCGGCCGTTCCATTCTTTGTAGGCTACCGGCTTCTTCTTGTCTTCTGACAGAATCGAGAAGTATGTGTTGGATGATTGCCTTGCTGTAATATGAACCCCTGACCAACTAGGCGCACACCAGAGGGTATTACATGTTCTATATCTGCTGTGGTAGCCCTTTTTGTCCAGTGTACCAGTCAGCTTGTGCAAGTTGCCAACTCTGAATCTAGCAAAAGAGCCCCAAACCATCACACCTCCTCCATGAATGACAGTTGGTGTCTCACACTCGGGAACCTTTCACCTACTCGACAGCGTACAAAATGATGCACCAAAGATGTCACATTCTGATTCCTCAGTCCATAAGACCTTCTTCCACCATTCAGGAGTCCACTGGAGGTGCTGCTCTGCCCAGTCTTTTCCTCTTTTGCAGTCTTGGCTGTGGCTTTCTTACGGATCCTCCACCCGTCAGACCTGCAGATAGAAGTCTTCTCTTCACCGCTAAAATGGGAACTTGTGTATTTTTGGCTGAATTAAGCTGTGCTGGAGGGTTTTGTGCTGTGAGGCGCCGATCACACAAACTGCTGAATCCCAAGCACTTGTCATGTGGTTCTGTAGTGGCCTTTGGTCGGCAGGCCTCTTCCTGTCAGTTTCCTCCAGTTTCTAAGTGCCTTTCGATGGTAGAGGAAGCTGTAGTGATGGCCACCTTGGCTTTCTGGGTAATTTCTCTGTAGGACTGACCGACATGCCTTAAGGCTATAGTTAACTGTCTGTCCTCTTGGGTTAATTGTCCTTTTCTTGCCACCTTGGGGTGTAATACAGTCTATTCCAACATGCATGTGTTGCAGCAGGAAGGGGTTCACATATGTCCCATTCTTCAGGCTTCCCTTGGACCAGACAGACAATGGAGGAATAAAAGTTATGATTGTTTTTAAAGCCGGAAGGAAAAAAAAAAACAAATACGAAAATTCAAGAAATTGCTGATCTTTAACAGGTGGATGGGGACAACCCCTTTAAGACTGAGATGAACGGTGTACCAGGGCATGGGAGGGAGGTCATGAGTGAATGTGCAAGCATGAGCTTAGCCAGATGACCGCGCATGCGGGGGCAGCAGTGGAGAGTCGTGCACGGGCAGCCACACGCCCCACGGCTGCTCCTGCAGTAGATCTTCTGGCGAGGGGCAGTTTGACTTCAAAGACAACATTCTATAGTAAATCTCATGTGAGACCCTTCGAGTCTGAGAGGTCAAGGACTGAATCCACGGAGGAAGGCTATAGAGACTCAGGCCGCAGAGAAGTCACATGGACCGTCCATCCATTTGGAGAAGCTGTAAAGTGAGATGCCAAGCAGTGGGAGGATGGGAGCAGTAGTGAGGATTACAGGGGTATACAGCCATCCTCACAAATACCCCCAAGTAACAGACAGCGCAAGCATTAACATGCAGACGTAGCCACAGAACCTGGTTGTCACTGAGCTCCAATAGGGAGGTTCACACCAGCCGCCCCGCCGAGCCCCTGCAGCTAGGATCATGTTGCTCACAAGTACTTCGGTCACTGCGCAATCACAGGGCTCCACCGGTAACTGTACTTCTCACCAAGAGGAACACAATCAGGTTCACACACAGCAGGAGATGGGAGTCCGGCATCCACTAACATCTATCCACCACTTACTTTAAAGAAATACAGGGCGCTTCGTGGAGCACGAAGAATTGTGTAAAACTGCGTGTGACACGGTCTATCCACAGCCCAAAATCCCAAAAATGGGCCAGTGTGCAAAATGTAAATAAAGGATGTAATGCTGTATAGATCTCATCTCACTGTATTATATCCCCGTAGAACATATCAGGCGGCGCTGCAATAATAACAGGCATGATTCTGTAATGTAAATCACTACATGGGCTCAGAAATACAGAGGAAAAGGGTCCAGGGTGAACCAACCGCCTGCAGTCCAGACCTTCCACCATATACTACATCCATCACAACAGCATGGTTTCACAGGAGAAGAGTCCGGGGGGAGCTGGCCGCCTGCAGTCCGGACCTTCCACCACATACTGCATCCATCACAACAGCATGGCTTCACAGGAGAAGAGTCCGGGGTGAACCGGCCGCCTGCAGTCCAGACCTTCCACCATATACTACATCCATCACAACAGCTTCACAGCAGAGGAGTCCAGGGTGAACCGGCCGCCTGCAGTCCAGACCTTCCACTATATACTACATCCATCACAACAGCATGGTTTCACAGGAGAAGAGTCCGGGGGGAGCTGGCCGCCTGCAGTCCGGACCTTCCACCACATACTGCATCCATCACAACAGCATGGCTTCACAGGAGAAGAGTCCGGGGGGAGCCGGCCGCCTGCAGTCCGGACCTTCCACCATATACTACATCCATCACAACAGCTTCACAGGAGTAGAGTCTAGGGTGAACCGGCCACCTGCAGTCCAGACCTTCCCACATACATCTATCACAACAGCATGGCTTCACAGGAGAAGAGTCCGAGGTGAACCGGTCGCCTGCAGTCCAGACCTTCCCCCATATACTACATCCATCACAACAGCTTCACAGGAGAAGAGTCTAGGGTGAACCGGCCGCCTGCAGTCCAGACCTTCCCACATACATCTATCACAACAGCATGGCTTCACAGGAGAAGAGTCCGAGGTGAACCGGTCGCCTGCAGTCCAGACCTTCCACCATATACTACATCCATCACAACAGCTTCACAGGAGAAGAGTCTAGGGTGAACCGGCCACCTGCAGTCCAGACCTTCCCACATACATCTATCACAACAGCATGGCTTCACAGGAGAAGAGTCCAAGGTGAACCGGTCGCCTGCAGTCCAGACCTTCCCCCATATACTACATCCATCACAACAGCTTCACAGGAGAAGAGTCTAGGGTGAACCGGCCGCCTGCAGTCCAGACCTTCCCACATACATCTATCACAACAGCATGGCTTCACAGGAGAAGAGTCCGAGGTGAACCGGTCGCCTGCAGTCCAGACCTTCCACCATATACTACAGACATCACAACAGCTTCACAGGAGAAGAGTCCAGGGTGAACAGACCGACTGCAGTCCAGACCTTTAGCATAGTATAAACTAAAATTCCGGGAGACGACGACCAGGACTGTGGAGCAACTAGAATCCTCCATCAGACAAGAGTCGAACAATCCTTTCCCAAAACTTCAGTGTTTGGTTTCCTCACAACAACTGCTACACAACGGTAGACGCGGCCCGCCACAACTCTTGTGAGATGCGTTGCTGCCATGAATTTCTAAATGGGTTACACTTTTTGAATGAAATGGATTACTGCCTCCCCCCCCCCCCCCCCCCCCTCTGCTATGTTCTAAGGCAGATACAATACGGCTAGGGGGAGATCTACAGATCATTGCATTCTTGTTTTATTTACATAGCGACTTTTTTGGAATTGGAGTTGCTTTTAAATTCTGTAAAATTTTCTAAAATCAAATCTGGTTAAAACCGTGACAATAAGCGGGTGAGGCGACGAGCGGTGGAGGACCCCTGCGGCCCCCGTTCTCATATCACCCACAGATCTCTTCATGTAACTGAGAATCCAACAAATGTGTTTGAGTAGAGAGGCGACCGGAGCCGCGGGGTGAGCAGGTGCCCAGAGCTGGAGAAACATCGTAAGGGTGTTGGGTCCAGCAGCTCTGGAGTACTTAATGCAGCTCTTCCTGTAGAGTGGAGGTTGTATGCACTTGGGGGCGCTCTAGCTCCACCTCCAGGCTGCAATGTCTTGCTTGCTGCCAGAAATATCTCAGCACGGTATCTGATACACAAGTTGCCAACGCAGGGCTCTGGGGGGTTAAGGCCAAAGTCTGAACGTTCACCTCCAAGAAGTACACTGAAAAAACATCGAAGAATTAGGAGATGTGGGGAATTTAGCCAAAGTAAACCATGAAGGTCCCTACTGACCAACAGCAAGCAGAGATCTTAAAAATTGAGAGGGATTGTGACAAATGGTAGGACGGGTCATTAAACAAAAAACAAGATTTATTTGCCAAAACCAAATCTTCCCTTCAGGACCAGATGGCTTGTGGATCTCATGAACAGAATGCTAGTACAGTGAATACTGACACACAGAGGATAGCATGGATGCTGATTAGATACAGGTGTACAGGAGTTCAGTAACATCGCCCCATCCCTCGTCAGCGTAATGTTGGCTCTAGTTTGGCAGCTAGAAAGGAACTGGAAAGAGCCTAACGGGAGACGCAGCAGGCTGGAGTTGGAGCAGGCGCCTCCAGGGGTCTCCAGTTACTGGCCATGTGGTCCCCATCTCTTTGCTCCTTGATCTGGATGAAGATCGATGCTCCTCGTAACAGATACATTGTTATGGACGACGTCCGAGTTACACGGGTCATGTGACACACGGCGCAGTCACAGACTAGCAGCGAGGTATCCGAGTCCAGAGATCCCCAGCTTGGCCAATCACAGGGCAGTGATCTCCGGGAGCGAGGACGACAGGCGTAGGGACACGGGGATATGATCCGAGAGGCCGGCCAGCCGTGTGATGAACTGGAAGCTGTCAACAACCTGCGAGCAAGAACAGAATCAGAACCACCAGGGGAGGCGGCTTAAAGGGGAACTCCATTTATAGCAGCAGCAGTGGGCGGGACCATGAGAGCTACTGTTTATATTATATGGCGACAGCCATGTAATATCAACAAAACTCAGCCCACTGTCGCCCCGCAGTACTGGTGACTGATGAGGGGGTCCCAGCTTAGCTGAGGTTCTATAGAAGTGGAGAATCCCATGGAGTAGCAGATGCAACCAGCAGGAGTCCTAGGACACGTCTGCGGATAGGAGACACCCCCCGACATACGGTGGTCCTCCCCTACGCCTATGCACAACTGGAAGCAGCTATCCCTAAAGGGAGCGGTCACTGGCTACTGTGTTCTGCATGGAGACTTGGGCGAGTAGTCCTGGTGGGTTTGGGGTCAAGAGCCAATAACTCCACAGACCAGCTGCCCGCTGGGACTACACTGCTGCTCTCCACTGATGGGGTAACTGCAGGATGGGCAGCCGCTGGCCGGATACTCACCACTGGTAGCAGAGTGTCCACCTCCCTGTACAGAATATAATCGATTCGTCGTCCTGTCCAGCGTCCGCCACTCCCGCCGTCATCCTGAGGCAATGGTGAAGCCACGTAGAGCCGGCGCTCACCGTCCGACTGGAGGGTGCTGCAACGAGACAATCAGGAGGTGGGGATGGCGGTAGTGAGGAAGCAACGCTCTCCGGTAGGACCACTCACCTCTTCAGCCTGGATGGAGTGTTCACAGCTTCATGGTACAGCAGCTCTTGTCTGAGGAGGGTCCCTGAGGAGGCAGAACCGTGGTCAGCAGAGGGCACTATGGAAGGAGTCTACAGAAGCAGTGACGTCATGAGTCCAGCTGAGAATTACATCATAAACGTGACTGGCGGCCCTTGAGGGCAGATACCATCGTCCCGGGATAGGAGGTGGGACATTAGGCTCCAGGGACCTCCCCTACCAACTGTGAGGGGCTGTGACTCCCACCGCTGTGCCCCCATACCCCTCAGCAGCACGGGCCCCATCATCTCAGGGCTCCTGAGATGTCAGTAAGCCAAGGCCAAGCTGCTTCATCCCAGGAGCAGCACTAAGTTATAATGAAGGGCTGCAGCGGGCTGAGTGTCTACGGCCTTTACCGGCGTCAGTGCGACCGAGGATTCTCCTGTGGGGGGGAGCAAAACACAGCCCCGATCTAAAAATGGTGTCCGCTGCGTGGACATGAAGGATGTAATGATATGCAGATCTCCTCTTACCGTATGTTCCCTGCAGAACACATCAGGGGGCGGGGCTTGTCCCATTTTATCTAACGGGAACACAAAGGGGGCGGGGCTTGTCCCATTTTATCTAACGGGACCACAAAGGGGGCGGGGCTTGTCCCATCTCATGCCAAAAAGTAAGAATAAGCCCCGCCCCTGATACTTGTCCTCGTTAGATGAGACGGAACACGCCCCGCCCCTCTGATACTTGTCCTCGTTAGAGGAGACGGAACACGCCCCGCCCCTCTGATACTTGTCCTCGTTAGAGGAGACGGAACACGCCCCGCCCCTCTGATACTTGTCCTCGTTAGAGGAGACGGAACACGCCCCGCCCCTCTGATACTTGTCCTCGTTAGAGGAGACGGAACAAGCCCCGCCCCTCTGATACTTGTCCTCGTTAGAGGAGACGGAACAAGCCCCGCCCCTCTGATACTTGTCCTCGTTAGAGGAGACGGAACAAGCCCCGCCCCTCTGATACTTGTCCTCGTTAGAGGAGACGGAACAAGCCCCGCCCCTCTGATACTTGTCCTCGTTAGAGGAGACGGAACAAGCCCCGCCCCTCTGATACTTGTCCTCGTTAGAGGAGACGGAACAAGCCCCGCCCCTCTGATACTTGTCCTCGTTAGAGGAGACGGAACAAGCCCCGCCCCTCTGATACTTGTCCTCGTTAGAGGAGAGGGAACAAGCCCCGCCCCTCTGATACTTGTCCTCGTTAGATGAGACGGAACAAGCCCCGCCCCTCTGATACTTGTCCTCGTTAGATGAGATGGAACAAGCCCCGCCCCTCTGATACTTGTCCTCGTTAGATGAGACGGAACAAGCCCCGCCCCTCTGATACTTGTCCTCGTTAGATGAGACGGAACAAGCCCCGCCCCTCTGATACCTGTCCTCGTTAGATGATGGAGTAGGCCCCACCCCTCTGATACAGGTCCTCAGATGAGATGGAACAAGCCCCGCCCCTCTGATACCTGTCCTCGTTAGATGATGGAGTAGGCCCCACCCCTCTGATACAGGTCCTCAGATGAGATGGAACAAGGCCCGCCCCTCTGATACTTGTCGTCGTTAGAGGAGATCTACATATCGTTACATTCTACATAGTGGACACATTTTTGGGATGGGGGTTGTAGAAGGGTACGGCTCTGTACTAGCGGCCGTAAGCCGAACGTCCTACAAGTATATAGCATAAATATCGGAGCGTCCCCGCTACACAGGAGAACACGCAGCTTTCACAGAGCTCTGATGTAAACCTCCAGTGCCCGTCCCCTCTCCTAGTCTCCCCCGCCGGCTCCTCCTCTCTGCCCTGAGGTGTAGCAGAGGGACACATGGGGGTAATCTATATCAGGGGGCTGAGAGGTGGGGAGTCCTCACCCATGGTTCCGGGGCGGTCTCGTCCGGCGCAGTCTCTGCAGGGGTCTCTATAGATGGAGAACAGCTTGTGCTTCTGCTCCAGGCAGTCGTCTGCAAGAGGGAAGACAAAGCACTGAGACACAAAAACCAAAGGTGTTCAACAAACTCCGAGATACAGGGGGTACGGCGGGCGTGTTGGGCACACGGGTACGGCGTGTTCGTCCTCCTGGATGAGATGGAGATCCGGACTTTGGGCCAATCATTCTGCAGACGTTTTGCCCCCGGGTGATGGCGGCCATACACTGGGCACCGCCGTCCCTGGGCGACGGCCGACGACGGTCAAAAAAAATCTGTAGCCGACTGAGAGAAACCTGTGGCATCTCCGCTAAGTGTGAGCGAACCCCGATTAGTGCAGAAGAGGAGACATATTATCCATGACCGGGCCGCGGAAATCAGGCCGGCCAGGCGAGAAAGTTATCACGCAATTGTGACCGAACGGTGAGCGCCGCAAAAACATCACCCAAAAACAATGGTGGCATGTATGGGGAAGGGGGCGAAGTCAACCTCCAACCAAAAAAGGTCATAAAAAGTTCTCCAACACATTATATGTCCCCCAGAGTACGGCCAATAACTTCTACTACACATTATATGTCCCCCAGAATACAGCCAATAACATCTCCAACACATTATATGTCCCCCAGAGTGCGGCCAGTAACATCTCCAACACATTATATGTCCCCCAGAGTGCGGCCAGTAACATCTACTACACATTATATGTCCCCCAGAGTGCAGCCAATAACATCTCCAACACATTATATGTCTCCCAGAGTGCAGCCAATAACTTCTACTACACATTATATGTCCCCCAGAGTGCGGCCAGTAACATCTCCAACACATTATATGTCCCCCAGAGTGCAGCCAGCAACATCTCCAACACATTATATGTCCCCCAGAGTGCAGCCAGTAACATCTACAACACATTATATGTCCCCCAGAGTACGGAAAATAACTTCTACTACACATTATATGTCCCCCAGAGTGCAGCCAGTAACATTTATAACACATTATATGTCCCCCAGAGTGCAGCCAGTAACATTTATAACACATTATATGTCCTCCAGAGTGCAGCCAGTAACATTTCCAACACATTATATGTCCCCCAGAGTGCAGCCAGTAACATCTCCAACACATTATATGTCCCCCAGAGTGCAGCCAGTAACATCTCCAACACATTATATGTCCCCCAGAGTGCGGCCAGTAACATCTACAACACATTATATGTCCCCCAGAGTGCAGCCAGTAACATCTACAACACATTATATGTCCCCCAGAGTACGGACAATAACTTCTACTACACATTATATGTCCCCCAGAGTGCAGCCAGTAACATTTATAACACATATGTCCCCCAGAGTGCGGCCAGTAACCTCTCCAACACATTATATGTCCTCCAGAGTGCAGCCAGTAACATCTCCAACACTGTGTATGTCCCCCAGAGTGCGGCCAGTAACATCTACAACACATTATATGTCCCCCAGAGTGCAGCCAGTAACATATCCAACACATTATATGTCCCGCAGAGTGTAGCCAGTAATATATACAACACATTATATGTCCCCCAGAGTGCGGCCAGTAACATCTCCAACACATTATATGTCCCCCAGAGTGCGGCCACTAACATCTCCAACACATTATATGTCCCCCAGAGTGCGGCCAGTAACATCTCCAACACATTATATGTCCCCCAGAGTGCAGCCAGTAACATCTCCAACACATTATATGTCCCCCAGAGTGCAGCCAGTAACATCTCCAACACATTATATGTCCCCCAGAGTGCGGCCAGTAACATCAACACATTATATGTCCCCCAGAGTGCGGCCAGTAACATCAACACATTATATGTCCCCCAGAGTGCGGCCAGTAACATCAACACATTATATGTCCCCCAGAGTGCAGCCAGTAACATCTCCAACACATTATATGTCCCCCAGAGTGCAGCCAGTAACATCTCTAACACATTATAATGTCCCCGTGTAGGGCGCACCAGCCGCACATTATAATGTCCCCCATGTAGGACGTAGAATAGTTGTACTATGCCAGGAGTGTACTCAACAACTTCCCAAAGTTTCATGGCGATCGGATGAATGGTGTAGTAATGCATAAAAGGACAGACAGAAAGACATTTTTATATATATAGATGACATCAGGAAGTGAGAGAATTAGATTCCGTACGTAAAATTTGGACGCTAATTCTTTTGCGCTATAATTAATCGAGTTGGGACTTCTTTACTTTTCCTATTTTGGACATAATCTATGCTTGTGCCACATTTCATGTTTCTACGACATCGGGAAGTTGGCGATTTAGTGGCGAGTCGGTCGGTCGCATATTCAGCCTTAATCAGTGTGCTGGTTTTTGACATATATGTTCCTCCATTAAGAGTCCTGTTGAATAAATAAGGAACCTCATACATTCCTGCAGGCGTAAATCCCAACAGATGGCTCACACCCTTCCTGAGGAGCACCGATTCCTGCAGGCGTAAAACCCAACAGATGGCTCACACCCTTCCTGAGGAGCACCGATTCCTGCAGGCGTAAAACCCAACAGATGGCTCACACCCTTCTTGAGGAGCACCAGTTCCTGCAGGTGTAGAGCCCAAGAGATGGCTCACACTCTTCCTGAAGAGCAACAGTTCTTGAAGGTGTAGAGCCCCACAGATGGCTCACACCCTTCCTGAAGAGCACTAGTTCTTGAAAGTGTAGAGCCCCAAAGATGGCTCACACCCTTCCTGAAGAGCACCACAGATGGCTCACACCCTTCCTGAAGAGCAGCAGTTCTTGAAGGTGTAGAGCCCCACAGATGGCTCACACCCTTCCTGAAGAACACCAGTTCTTGAAGGTGTAGAGCCCCACAGATGGCTCACACCCTTCCTGAAGAGCACCAGTTCTTGAAAGTGTAGAGCCCCAAAGATGGCTCACACCCTTCCTGAAGAGCACCAGTTCCTGCAGGTGTAGAGCCCCACAGATGGCTCACACCCTTCCTCAAGAGCACCAGTTCCTGCAGGTGTAGAGCCCCGCAGATGGCTCACACCCTTCCTGAAGAGCACCAGTTCCTGCAGGTGTAGAGCTCAACGGTTGGCTTACACCCTTCCTGAGGAGCACGAGTTTCTGCTGGTCAATAGAAGCTAAAGGTTAGTTGTTGGATTCCTCTTCCTTTAGTACATATTACTTATGACCTGAACTAGATATACAATGATCTAGTACGTGTAGTACAACATTATACACCGTGACATGACGGTCATCTAGAGGACACATCCTACCTGAGGAGCAGTTGTCAAAGTTGAGATCTCCGCAGAGAACATCGAAGGCAACGAGCTCCCCATCTTGAGTGTTCTCAGCCTGGAAGTCAGATATCCACTGGAGGAGGAGAGACATCTGGTCACAGCGTATGGCAGCATCACCTGGACAGACGGGGACAGATGCACCAGGTCAGAGCACGGCCATCACTATGGAGCTACATATATGACTTCCTGTCCTGTCACAGGAGGACAAGGGTCATCTAAAGCAAGGGGTAGCCGTGAACGGTCAGACACAAACTGCAAGCCTCATGCCCCACTCAACCCCATTATGATACCTCCCATGGAGGCCACCAGTCATACCGTAAGCATGGCATTACACTGTATCCATCGCACACCATACCCGACTTCCACCCCTCACATCCATCAACCCCCATATCCAACTGGCAATCCTATCGGCCACACACCATATCTGACCATTATTCCTCATATCAACCATACACAAATCATCGCTTCTCATCCGTAACCCCCATATTATATAACAGCCCTTCCCGTGGATACAGCGAGTCTGTCCTCATGCTGGGATGTAGCGGCAGCTCATTACTTATTCTATAGGACAAAGTTAGTTTTGGTGATATTACCCAGACAGAAAGAAAGATGTGATCACAGGTGGATATCTCATCACAGTGCGCGGGGGCATCACCTAAACACACAGAGATAGAGATACCTGATCACAACAGTCCGTACAGCAGCCGGAGCCGGAGAGGGCCCGGCAAGGGGGACGAGACGACAGCAGCCGGAGAGGGCCCGGCAAGGGGGAGGAGACGACAGCAGCCGGAGAGGGCCCGGCAAGGGGGAGGAGACGACAGCAGCCGGAGAGGGCCCGGCAAGGGGGAGGAGACGACAGCAGCCGGAGAGGGCCCGGCAAGGGGGAGGAGACGACAGCAGCCGGAGAGGGCCCGGCAAGGGGGAGGAGACGACAGCAGCCGGAGAGGGCCCGGCAAGGGGGAGGAGACGACAGCAGCCGGAGAGGGCCCGGCAAGGGGGAGGAGACGACAGCAGCCGGAGAGGGCCCGGCAAGGGGGAGGAGACGACAGCAGCCGGAGAGGGCCCGGCAAGGGGGAGGAGACGACAGCAGCCGGAGAGGGCCCGGCAAGGGGGAGGAGACGACAGCAGCCGGAGAGGGCCCGGCAAGGGGGACGAGACGACAGCAGCCGGACCGATAGAGGATTCAGGCAGGAGGGGGGGGGGGGGAGGGGTGGGGAGGAGGAGACGACAGCAGGCGGAGAGGGCCCGGCAAGGGGGAGGAGACGACAGCAGGCGGAGAGGGCCCGGCAAGGGGGAGGAGACGACAGCAGGCGGAGAGGGCCCGGCAAGGGGGAGGAGACGACAGCAGGCGGAGAGGGCCCGGCAAGGGGGAGGAGACGACAGCAGCCGGAGAGGGCCCGGCAAGGGGGAGGAGACGACAGCAGCCGGAGAGGGCCCGGCAAGGGGGAGGAGACGACAGCAGCCGGACCCGTAGAGGATCCAGCAAGGGGGAGGAGACGACGGCAGCCGGACCACCCGGAGAGGATCCAGGAAGGGGGAGGAGACGACAGCAGCCGGACCACCCGGAGAGGATCCAGGAAGGGGGAGGAGACGACAGCAGCCGGACCACCCGGAGAGGATCCAGGAAGGGGGGGGGGGGGGGCATTAAGAAAGGAGCAAGTATAGCCGAGACCCTACAACATCATCACCCTGCAGATATATAGAACTCCCACATATACATGCTAGCTATGTGTTGCCCCCTGTGGGTGTCTCCCAGTACTTACACTCAGGTGCGTGAAGGTGGGTGCAATTCATAAACCCCACGATGCTTTGCTTCTCTTGTGTGGTTCCCAAATACACCTGCTGGCACAAATCACAGGCTGAGAAAACCAGGGAAGCATGGCATGTGGTGCCACCGCCGCCGCCCTGAGGGAGACCCTGTGTGGGGCGCTACATCCTCTGGTATACAAGTGCCGCCGCCATCCTGGGGGAGACCCTGTGAGGGGCGCTACATCCTCTGGTATACAAGTGCCGCCGCCATCCTAGGGGAGACCGTGTGGGGCGCTACACCCTCCGGTATACAAGTGCCGCCGCCGCCCTGAGGGAGACCCTGTGTGGGGCGCTACATCCTCCGGTATACAAGTGCCGCCGCCCTGAGGGAGACCCTGTGAGGGGCGCTATATCCTCCGGTATACAAGTGCCGCCGCCGCCCTGAGGGAGATCCTGTAAGGGGCGCTACATCCTGCGGTATACAAGTAGTGCCACCGCCGCCCTGAGGGAGACCCTGTGTGGGGCGCTACCTACTCCGGTATACAAGTGCCGCCGCCCTGAGGGAGACCCTGTGAGGGGCGCTACATCCCCCCGTATACAAGTGCCGCCACCGCCCTGAGGGAGACCCTGTGTGGGGCGCTACATCCTCTGGTATACAAGTGCCGCCGCCCTGAGGGAGATCCTGTAAGGGGCGCTACATCCCCCCGTATACAAGTGCCGCCACCGCCCTGAGGGAGACCCTGTGAGGGGCGCTACATCCCCCCGTATACAAGTGCCGCCACCGCCCTGAGGGAGACCCTGTGTGGGGCGCTACATCCTCTGGTATACAAGTGCCGCCGCCCTGAGGGAGACCCTGTAAGGGGCGCTATACATTAAGTGCCGCCACTCACTCCGCTTCCTGACCGCTATCCTGGCACACAAGTTAAGGACGAGCCGAGAATAAAGAAGCAAAGCCAGCTGTGTTTTTGGAAAAGACCATTAACCCGTGAGATACCGGAGGGCGCCTTTACTTACACGCCATCAGTCTGGTAAGCAGCCCGGCCCGCCTGACAATAATATCACTTTTCTGGATTCTTGGTTTTCATCACTTTCTTTATTTGCTAAACAAACGTCGGGGAAAAACCTGTCTGTTACATAAAGAGCCTGCGGGAGCCGCGAGTCCGTGCCAGACCGCCATCACCACAACCGCAGTGTTAAAGAGCCTGCGGGAGCCGAGAGTCCGTGCCAGACCGCCATCACCACAACCGCAGTGTTAAAGAGCCTGCGGGAGCCGCGAGTCCGTGCCAGACCGCCATCACCACAACCGCAGTGTTAAAGAGCCTGCGGGAGCCGCGAGTCCGTGCCAGACCGCCATCACCACAACCGCCGCAGCACTGCTAATCTGCATACATTAAAGAGACCCTCCCATCCTGGATAAACAAAGATGGCGGCTCCTTCTCTGCTGCACGCTGTAGTCTAGGACCCCCGTGCTGCTGACCGACCAATCACAGCAGGCGCAGGGTCTTATATGAATACACGTGCAGCTATCAGCCGCGCCGCCATCTGCGTCTCCCCTTAAAGGAAACCCGAGACCAACAACATTGTGAGGCAGAACTCTTTCCCTCACAGCTGTTGGTATAAGCATGCCCAGCTCGCTGCCCGGTTGTCACCAAACCCGCCCCCCTCGCCACCGCTGATGTCATCAACGCCCTTTGCAAAGTCTGGCGGAAGACTCTGCAGCAGTGTTTGGTTAAAGCATCATCGCCATCAGAGGCGGCGAGAGGGACGGCCGCTGGTGAAACCGGGCAGCTAGCAGCCCACCGCGCCGCCCCAGCAGCCCACCGCGCCGCCCCAGCAGCCCACCGCAGCCCCACTGCGCCGCCCCAGCAGCCCTACCGCAGCCCCACCGCGCCGCCCCAGCAACCCCACCGCGCCGCCCCAGCAGCCCCAGCAACCCCACCGCGCCGCCCCAGCAGCCCTACCGCCCCAGCAGCCCCACCGCGCCGCCCCAGTAGCCCTACCGCCCCAGCAGCCCCACCGCGCCGCCCCAGCAGCCCCACCGCAGCGCCACAGCAGCCCCACCGCGCCGCCCACCGCAGCCCCACCGCGCCGCCCCAGCAGCCCCACCGCGCCGCTCCAGCAGCCCTCCCGCACCGCTCGTTTCACGTACAGCGTGGGACAGCTGCAATTATTCAGCTCCGCTTTTACCAACAGCAGCAGCAGCAGCACAAGAAACGTCCCAATGGCGGCGGCGGCGCTTGTTTACACCAGATACTGGCGAGGGGTTCCCTTTACGTAGCAGGTAACAGCCGGCTAGCACAGTGGAAGGGGGTCCGGAGCGATGTGGATATGCCGCCCCGGTGTCTATGTGGGGAGCCCGCTGAGCCCACCATTCCACACATACCGTACAGCAGCTTCTCGGCACGGCGCCCACTGCCGTATACTTTAGTCCCGCCCACAGGGGGCAGGGCTATCAGACTTAACGATTCTTGCCAAAGCTGGAATTGTGCGGCTTTGAAATGGCAAGTCAATCAAATTAATGTGAAGGTTACCAAAATTGTGTGAAACATGCCAGAAACATGTAACAGGGGGTATACGGCGTGCCATCCGCACACGGCATGTGATATACAGGCAGGCTCCATACTGACCGCTTTACCTTAACGCACAGGAGGCCTTTGGACGCCAGCGCATCCTCGCCGCGGGCATTTGGGTAGATGTAGTACTTGGCGTTGACTAGCGGGTGCCGGCTGGCCAGGAATAAGCCACTGTTGAAGAACTTGAAGCCACAGCCGTGAGGTCCGGAGGGGCCGACGTCATACAAGATATAGGGGAAGGAGGAGCTAAGGCAGCGGCGCAGTTTCCGAGACGCCCGTCCATCGAACACCTCCTGTAGACATAGAAAGTCAGGACTCTGCGGGAAAACCAGAGAAACCTCAAACGGGCCGTCCCGCCCCTGCAGGGGCCCGGTGCAAGGCGCTGTGAGCAGGACATCCTCAGGGCCACAGGCCGAGCCGCCATCCGGGCCGCAGGCCGAGCCGCCATCCGGGCCGCAGGCCGAGCCGCCATCCGGGCCGCAGGCCGAGCCGCCATCCGGGCCGCAGGCAGAGCCGCCATCCGGGCCGCAGGCAGAGCCGTTCTCCGTCCCCCGCTCTGGAGGGTCACATAGCAGCCTGGAGATGGTGGTGGCCCGGCGCTGCGTGTGGCTCAGGTTACTGAAGCGGGCCAAGCCGTCGGGCAGGAAGCAGAGGTTAGCGCTGACGAAGGTGAAGGAGCAGCCACCAGCGACGGTCCTCTCTGGAGCGTCCCGGGGGTCCACAGACCGCTGGTAACTGAATGGGCGGCGGATCTGGTGCAGCGGAGCCCATAGCAGGAGGCCGAAGACACACAGGGGTAGGGAGAGCACAAAGAGAAGCGCGAACAGCAGCGCCCCGAAGACCAGGAGGAGGATCCGCAAGGCAGGGCCCTGGGAGCGCTCAACGCTGGTGGAGACCACGCAGGACAGCAGCCGATCGATGAACCAGTACGATGGAAAGACTAGGACGCAACTCAGGAGGAAGAGATCATCAAGGAGGCGGCAGCTGAAGGGCGACTCGGCGAGAGGCATGGAGGTCTCCGCGCACGGCTCCACTCATAGGCTGAAAGACAAGAAGACAGGGAAACCATCAGCAGGAAGGCAACCGTGTCCCACCACTCATAGGACATGGAGGAGAGTGCAGCACTGCCTGATGAGGTCACATTGATGACATCACATGTCTGCTCACACTAGGAGGGGAGGTGTCCTTACATCACCAGACCACAGGTGACCACTGCAGGGTCACATGACTACTGTTCGTGCCCTGAAGGACTGTGGGCAGAGCGGATGAGATGGGCTTCCACCCGCAGTCCCCTACAGGTCGTGGCTTCAGGACTGCGAGGTGGTTGTGGCCATAAGAGAGGAGGCGACCAGGGAGCGTCCATGTACATCCCATTGTACGTCCCATTGTATGTCTCATCGTATGTCCCATTGTATGTCCCATTGTACGTCCCATTGTACGTCCTCGTTACACCTTAAGAGCGGTGAACATACGTGACACATTGTAGCTGTAGCCCATCAGCGCTCTAATAACCGTCTGACAGTGCGATAAGATGTTATATCATGAGGGACCGTAATCTGATATGAAGAAAGAACTGGATAATGAATCAAGGACTCTCCTGGGGGCGGAGCTAACGCTGGATACAATCGCTGGAATGACTATATGTATCAATATATGAAATAATTATGTACTTAGTCTGAACCCGGACCCCAGGTAATAAAGCTTGGGCCTGAGGATGCCGGGGTCTGTGGTAGAGCTGCCATATATATGTATCAGTTAGTTCTGCTATTAGTAGACTAGGGAGCTATAGCATGCTGCTAGTATAAGGAGTGAAGGGGTTAAACGAAACCATTACTATATACCAGTGAATGGGACGGATAAAGGCCGGCTGCGGACGGCCGGGTCGGATCCCCCTGCGAGAATCCTGAGCCCCTGCCGGGACCCGCCCAGCGCTCACCTCGCCCCTGCCGGGACCCGCCCAGCGCTCACCTCGCCCCTGCCGGGACCCGCCCAGCGCTCACCTCGCCCCTGCCGGGACCCGCCCAGCGCTCACCTCGCCCCTGCCGGGACCCGCCCAGCGCTCACCTCGCCCCTGCCGGGACCCGCCCAGCGCTCACCTCGCCCCTGCCGGGACCCGCCCAGCGCTCACCTCGCCCCTGCCGGGACCCGCCCAGCGCTCACCTCGCCCCTGCCGGGACCAGCCCCTCCCGCGGCTCCAGCACATGCAACTTTGAATACATTAGAAATCACTTGATAGCACAACAAGGCTGGTGTGATTTGTATTTCTCCTGGGCTCAGACTTCTAGACGAGATCTGGGACTGTCTTCTGCTTGATAAACACATAAAGACACCTTACATCTATCCCCCCCGGGTACTCCGACACACATCCCATATATAGCAGTCTATCCCCCCAGTACTCCGGCACACATCCCATATACAGCAGTCTATCCCCCCGGTACTCCGGCACACATCCCATATACAGCAGTCTATCCCCCCGGTACTCCGGCACACACCCCATATATAGCAGTCTATCCCCCCAGTACTCCGGCACACATCCCATATATAGCAGTCTATCCCTCCAGTACTCCGGCACACATCCCATATATAGCAGTCTATCCCTCCAGTACTCCGGCACACATCCCATATATAGCAGTCTATCCCCCCTGTACTCCGGCATACATCCCATATATAGCAGTCTATCCCCCCTGTACTCCGGCACACATCCCATATATAGCAGTCTATCCCCCCCAGTACTCCAGCACACATCCCATATATAGCAGTCTATCCCCCCCCTGCACTCTGACACACATCCCATATATAGCAGTCTATCCCCCCAGTACTCCGGCACACATCCCATATACAGCAGTCTATCCCCCCAGTACTCCGGCACACATCCCATATACAGCAGTCTATCCCCCCGGTACTCCGGCACACACCCCATATATAGCAGTCTATCCCCCCTGTACTCCGGCACATCCCATATATAGCAGTCTATCCCTCCAGTACTCCGGCACACATCCCATATATAGCAGTCTATCCACCCCAGTACTCCAGCACACATCCCATATATAGCAGTCTATCCCTCCGGTACTCCGGCACACATCCCATATATAGCAGTCTATCCCCCCTGTACTCCGGCACACATCCCATATATAGCAGTCTATCCCCCCTGTACTCCGGCACACATCCCATATATAGCAGTCTATCCCCCCCAGTACTCCAGCACACATCCCATATATAGCAGTCTATCCCCCCCCTGCACTCTGACACACATCCCATATATAGCAGTCTATCCCCCCAGTACTCCGGCACACATCCCATATATAGCAGTCTATCCCCCTGATACTCCGGCACACACCCCATATATAGCAGTCTATCCCCCCAGTACTCCGGCACACATCCCATATACAGCAGTCTATCCCCCCAGTACTCCGGCACACATCCCATATACAGCAGTCTATCCCCCCGGTACTCCGGCACACACCCCATATATAGCAGTCTATCCCCCCTGTACTCCGGCACATCCCATATATAGCAGTCTATCCCTCCAGTACTCCGGCACACATCCCATATATAGCAGTCTATCCACCCCAGGACTCCGGCACACATCCCATATATAGCAGTCTATCCACCCCAGTACTCCGGCACACATCCCATATATAGCAGTCTATCCCCCCCAGTACTCCGGCACACATCCCATATATAGCAGTCTATCCCCCCAGTACTCCGGCACACATACCATACGTAGCAGTCTATCCCCCCCGGGTACTCCGGCACACATCCCATATATAGCAGTCTATCCCCCCCAGGTACTCCGGCACACATCCCATATATAGCAGTCTATCCCCCCGGTACTCCGGCACACACCCCATATATAGCAGTCTATCCCCCCTGTACTCCGGCACACATCCCATATATAGCAGTCTATCCACACCCCCCCCCCCCCCGATACTCCAGCACACATCCCATACATAGCAGTCTATCCCCCCAGTACTCCGGCACACATCCCAAATATA
The DNA here is from genome assembly GCF_035609145.1 of Eleutherodactylus coqui. Taxonomy (NCBI): domain Eukaryota; kingdom Metazoa; phylum Chordata; class Amphibia; order Anura; family Eleutherodactylidae; genus Eleutherodactylus; species Eleutherodactylus coqui. The sequence goes on from NC_089841.1 coordinate 3,304,254, forward strand.
GCAGTCTAGCCCCCCGGTACACCGGCACACAACCCATATATAGCAGTCTATCCCCCCGGTACTCCGGCACACACCCCATATATAGCAGTCTATCCCCCCGGTACTCCGGCACACACCCCATATATAGCAGTCTATCCCCCCGGTACTCCGGCACACATCCCACATATAGCAGTCTATCCCCCCCAGTACTCCGGCACACACCCCATATATAGCAGTCTATCCCCCCCGGTACTCCGGCACACATCCCATATATAGCAGCCTATCCCCCCCCCCCCCCGTACTCCGGCACACATCCCATATATAGCAGCCTATCCCCCCCCCCCCCCCCGTACTCCGGCACACATCCCATATATAGCAGCCTATCCCCCCCCCCCCCCCGTACTCCGGCACACATCCCATATATAGCAGTCTATCCCCCCGGTACTCCGGCACACATCCCATATATAGCAGTCTATCCCCCCCCCAGTACTCCGGCACACATCCCATATATAGCAGTCTATCCCCCCCCAGTACTCCGGCACACATCCCATATATAGCAGTCTATCCCCCCGGTACTCCGGCACACATCCCATATATAGAAGTCTATCCCCCCGGTACTCCAGCACACATCCCATATATAGCAGTCTATCCCCCCCAGTACTCCAGCACACAACCCATATAAAGCAGTCTATCCCCCCCAGTACTCCGGCACACATCCCATATATAGCAGTCTATCCACCCCAGTACTCCGGCACACATCCCATATATAGCAGTCTATCCCCCCCGATACTCCGGCACACACCCCATATATAGCAGTCTATCCCCCCTGTACTCCGGCACACATCCCATATATAGCAGTCTATCCACGCCCCCCCCCCCCCCCCGATACTCCAGCACACATCCCATATATAGCAGTCTATCCCCCCCCAGTACTCCGGCACACATCCCATATATAGCAGTCTATCCCCCCGGGTACTCCGGCACACATCCCATATATAGCAGTCTATCCCCCCGGTACTCCGGCACACATCCCATATATAGAAGTCTATCCCCCCGGTACTCCGGCACACATCCCATATATAGCAGTCTATCCCCCCCAGTACTCCGACACACAACCCATATAAAGCAGTCTATCCCCCCCAGTACTCCGGCACACATCCCATATATAGCAGTCTATCCACCCCAGTACTCCGGCACACATCCCATATATAGCAGTCTATCCACCCCAGTACTCCGGCACACATCCCAAATATAGCAGTCTATCCCCCCGATACTCCGGCACACATCCCATATATAGCAGTCTATCCCCACGATACTCCGGCACACATCCCATATATAGCAGTCTATCCCCCCCGATACTCCGGCACACATCCCATATATAGCAGTGTATCCCCCCCGGTACTCCGGCACACACCCCATCTATAGCAGCCTATCCCCCCCCCCCCCGTACTCCGGCACACACCCCATATATAGCAGTCTATCCCCCCGATACTCCGGCACACATCCCATATATAGCAGTCTATCCCCCCCGATACTCCGGCACACATCCCATATATAGCAGTGTATCCCCCCGGTACTCCGGCACACACCCCATCTATAGCAGCCTATCCCCCCCCCCCCCCGTACTCCGGCACACACCCCATATATAGCAGCCTATCCCCCCCCCCCCCGTACTCCGGCACACATCCCATATATAGCAGTCTATCCCCCCCCGATACTCCAGCACACATCCCATATATAGCAGTCTATCCCCCCGATACTCCGGCACACATCCCATATATAGCAGTCTATCCCCCCGATACTCCGGCACACATCCCATATATAGCAGTCTATCCCCCTGGTACTCCGGCACACATCCCATATATAGCAGTCTATCCCCCCCAGTACTCCGGCACACATCCCATATATAGCAGTCTAGCCCCCCGGGTACTCCCCCGGCACACAACCCATATACAGCAGTCTATCCCCCCGGCACACATCCCATATATAGCAGTCTATCCCCCCGATACTCCGGCACACATCCCATATATAGCAGTCTATCCCCCTGTACTCCGGCACACATCCCAAATATAGCAGTCTATCCCCCCCAGTACTCCGGCACATCCCATATATAGCAGTCTATCCCCCCAGTACTCCGGCACACATCCCATATATAGCAGTCTATCCCCCCGGTACTCCGGCACACATCCCATATATAGCAGTCTATCCCCCAGTACTCCGGCACACATCCCATATATAGCAGTCTATCCCCCAGTACTCCGGCACACATCCATATATAGCAGTCTATCCCCCCTGCACTCCGGCACACACCCCATATATAGCAGTCTATCCCCCCCAGTACTCCGGCACACATCCCATATATAGCAGTCTATCCCCCCTGCACTCCGGCACACACCCCATATATAGCAGTCTATCCCCCAGGTACTCCGGCACACATCCCATATATAGCAGTCTATCCCCCAGGTACTCCGGCACACATCCCATATATAGCAGTCTATCCCCCCCCCTGTACTCCGGCACACACCCCATATATAGCAGTCTATCCCCCCCGGTACTCCGGCACACATCCCATATATAGCAGTCTATCCCCCCCAGTACTCCGGCACACATCCCATATATAGCAGTCTATCCCCCCCAGTACTCCGGCACACATCCCATATATAGCAGTCTATCCCCCCAGTACTCCGGCACACATCCCATATATAGCAGTCTATCCCCCTGGTACTCCGGCACACACCCCATATATAGCAGTCTATCCCCCCAGTACTCCGGCACACATCCCATATATAGCAGTCTATCCCCCTGGTACTCCGGCACACACCCCATATATAGCAGTCTATCCCCCCGGTACTCCGGCACACATCCCATATATAGCAGTCTATCCCCCCCTGTACTCCGGCACACACCCCATATATAGCAGTCTATCCCCCCCTGTACTCCGGCACACATCCCATATATAGCAGTCTATCCCCCCCCCAGTACTCCGGCACACACCCATATATAGCAGTCTATCCCCCCCAGTACTCCGGCACACATCCCATATATAGCAGTCTATCCCCCCCTGTACTCCGGCACACATCCCATATATAGCAGTCTATCCCCCCCCCCCCCCAGTACTCCGGCACACACCCATATATAGCAGTCTATCCCCCCCAGTACTCCGGCACACATCCATATATAGCAGTCTATCCCCCCCAGTACTCCGGCACACATCCATATATAGCAGTCTATCCCCCCAGTACTCCGGCACACATTCCATATATAGCAGTCTATCCCCCCAGTACTCCGGCACACATTCCATATATAGCAGTCTATCCCCCCCAGTACTCCGGCACACACCCCATATATAGCAGTCTATCCACCCTGTACTCCGGCACACATCCCATATATAGCAGTCTATCCACGCCCCGCCCCCCCCCCCCGATACTCCAGCACACATCCCATATATAGCAGTCTATCCCCCCGGGTACTCCGGCACACATCCCATATATAGCAGTCTATCCCCCCCCAGTACTCCGGCACACATCCCATATATAGCAGTCTATCCCCCCGGTACTCCGGCACACATCCCATATATAGAAGTCTATCCCCCCGGTACTCCGGCACACATCCCATATATAGCAGTCTATCCCCCCCAGTACTCCGACACACAACCCATATAAAGCAGTCTATCCCCCCCAGTACTCCGGCACACATCCCATATATAGCAGTCTATCCCCCCTGTACTCCAGCACACATCCCATATATAGCAGTCTATCCACCCCAGTACTCCGGCACACATCCCATATATAGCAGTCTATCCACCCCAGTACTCCGGCACACATCCCATATATAGCAGTCTATCCCCCCGATACTCCGGCACACATCCCATATATAGCAGTCTATCCCCCCTGTACTCCAGCACACATCCCATATATAGCAGTCTATCCCCCCGGTACTCCGGCACACATCCCAAATATAGCAGTCTATCCCCCCGATACTCCGGCACACATCCCATATATAGCAGTCTATCCCCACGATACTCCGGCACACATCCCATATATAGCAGTCTATCCCCCCCGATACTCCGGCACACATCCCATATATAGCAGTGTATCCCCCCCGGTACTCCGGCACACACCCCATCTATAGCAGCCTATCCCCCCCCCCCCGTACTCCGGCACACACCCCATATATAGCAGTCTATCCCCCCGATACTCCGGCACACATCCCATATATAGCAGTCTATCCCCCCCGATACTCCGGCACACATCCCATATATAGCAGTGTATCCCCCCGGTACTCCGGCACACACCCCATCTATAGCAGCCTATCCCCCCCCCCCCCCCGTACTCCGGCACACACCCCATATATAGCAGCCTATCCCCCCCCCCCCCCGTACTCCGGCACACATCCCATATATAGCAGTCTATCCCCCCCCCGATACTCCAGCATACATCCCATATATAGCAGTCTATCCCCCCGATACTCCGGCACACATCCCATATATAGCAGTCTATCCCCCCGATACTCCGGCACACATCCCATATATAGCAGTCTATCCCCCTGGTACTCCGGCACACATCACATATATAGCAGTCTATCCCCCCAGTACTCCGGCACACATCCCATATATAGCAGTCTAGCCCCCCGGGTACTCCCCCGGCACACAACCCATATACAGCAGTCTATCCCCCCGGCACACATCCCATATATAGCAGTCTATCCCCCCGATACTCCGGCACACATCCCATATATAGCAGTCTATCCCCCTGTACTCCGGCACACATCCCAAATATAGCAGTCTATCCCCCCCAGTACTCCGGCACATCCCATATATAGCAGTCTATCCCCCCAGTACTCCGGCACACATCCCATATATAGCAGTCTATCCCCCCGGTACTCCGGCACACATCCCATATATAGCAGTCTATCCCCCAGTACTCCGGCACACATCCCATATATAGCAGTCTATCCCCCAGTACTCCGGCACACATCCATATATAGCAGTCTATCCCCCCTGCACTCCGGCACACACCCCATATATAGCAGTCTATCCCCCCCAGTACTCCGGCACACATCGCATATATAGCAGTCTATCCCCCAGGTACTCCGGCACACATCCCATATATAGCAGTCTATCCCCCAGGTACTCCGGCACACATCCCATATATAGCAGTCTATCCCCCCCCCTGTACTCCAGCACACACCCCATATATAGCAGTCTATCCCCCCCGGTACTCCGGCACACATCCCATATATAGCAGTCTATCCCCCCCAGTACTCCGGCACACATCCCATATATAGCAGTCTATCCCCCCCAGTACTCCGGCACACATCCCATATATAGCAGTCTATCCCCCCAGTACTCCGGCACACATCCCATATATAGCAGTCTATCCCCCCGGTACTCCGGCACACACCCCATATATAGCAGTCTATCCCCCCCTGTACTCCGGCACACACCCCATATATAGCAGTCTATCCCCCCCTGTACTCCGGCACACACCCCATATATAGCAGTCTATCCCCCCCTGTACTCCGGCACACATCCCATATATAGCAGTCTATCCCCCCCCCCAGTACTCCGGCACACACCCATATATAGCAGTCTATCCCCCCAGTACTCCGGCACACATCCCATATATAGCAGTCTATCCCCCCCTGTACTCCGGCACACATCCCATATATAGCAGTCTATCCCCCCCCCCCCCAGTACTCCGGCACACACCCATATATAGCAGTCTATCCCCCCCAGTACTCCGGCACACATCCATATATAGCAGTCTATCCCCCCCAGTACTCCGGCACACATCCATATATAGCAGTCTATCCCCCCAGTACTCCGGCACACATTCCATATATAGCAGTCTATCCCCCCAGTACTCCGGCACACATTCCATATATAGCAGTCTATCCCCCCCAGTACTCCGGCACACACCCCATATATAGCAGTCTATCCACCCTGTACTCCAGCACACACCCCATATATAGCAGTCTATCCACCCTGTACTCCGGCACACATCCCATATATAGCAGTCTATCCCCCCTGTACTCCGGCACACATCCCATATACAGCAGTCTATCCACCCTGTACTCCGGCACACACCCCATATATAGCAGTCTATCCCCCCGGTACTCCGGCACACATCCCATATACAGCAGTCTATCCCCCCGGTACTCCGGCACACACCCCATATATAGCAGTCTATCCCCCCCAGTACTCCGGCACACACCCCATATATAGCAGTCTATCCCCCCTGTACTCCGGCACACATCCCATATATAGCAGTCTATCCCCCCCCCCCCCCCCAATACTCCGGCACACACCCATATATAGCAGTCTATCCTCCCCGTACTCCGGAACACATCCCATATATAGCAGTCTATCCCCCCCCTGTACTCCGGCACACATCCCATATATAGCAGTCTATCCCCCCCGGTACTCCGGCACACCCATATATAGCAGTCTATCCCCCAGTACTCCGGCACACACCCCATATATAGCAGTCTATCCCCACCTGTACTCCGGCACACATCCCATATATAGCAGTCTATCCCCTCGGTACTCCGGCACACACCCCATATATAGCAGTCTATCCCCCCCTGTACTCCGGCACACATCCCATATATAGCAGTCTATCCCCCCCAGTACTCCAGCACACATCCCATATATAGCAGTCTATCCCCCCTGTACTCCGGCACACATCCCATATATAGCAGTCTATCCCCCCCAGTACTCCGGCACACATCCCATATATAGCAGTCTATCCCCCCCTGTACTCCGGCACACATCCCATATATAGCAGTCTATCCCCCCCTGTACTCCGGCACACATCCCATATATAGCAGTCTATCCCCCCCTGTACTCCAGCACACATCCCATATATAGCAGTCTATCCCCCCCTGTACTCCAGCACACATCCCATATACAGCAGTCTATCCCCTCGGTACTCCGGCACACATCCCATATACAGCAGTCTATCCCCCCGGTACTCCGGCACACATCCCATATACAGCAGTCTATCCCCCCGGTACTCCGGCACACACCCCATATATAGCAGTCTATCCCCCCTGCACTCCGGCACACATCCCATATATAGCAGTCTATCCCCCCAGTACTCCGGCACACATCCCATATACAGCAGTCTATCCCCCCGGTACTCCGGCACACACCCCATATATAGCAGTCTATCCCCCCTGCACTCCGGCACACATCCCATATATAGCAGTCTATCCCCCCCAGTACTCTGGCACACATCCCATATATAGCAGTCTATCCCCCCCGGTACTCTGGCACACATCCCATATATAGCAGTCTATCCCCCCCTGTACTCCGGCACACATCCCATATATAGCAGTCTATCCCCCCAGTACTCCAGCACACATCCCATATATAGCAGTCTATCCCCCCCTGTACTCCGGCACACATCCCATATATAGCAGTCTATCCCCTCCTGTACTCCGGCACACATCCCATATATAGCAGTCTATCCCACCCTGTACTCCGGCACACATCCCATATATAGCAGTCTATCCCCCCCTGTACTCCGGCACACATCCCATATATAGCAGTCTATCCCCCCCAGTACTCCGGCACACATCCCATATATAGCAGTCTATCCCCCCCTGCACTCCGGCACACACCCCATATATAGCAGTCTATCCCCCAAAACTCCGGCACACATCCCAAATATAGCAGTCTATCCCCCCCAGTACTCCGGCACACATCCCATATATAGCAGTCTATCCCCCCCAGTACTCCGGCACACATCCCATATATAGCAGTCTATCCCACCCTGTACTCCGGCACACATCCCATATATAGCAGTCTATCCCCCCGGTACTCCAGCACACATCCCATATATAGCAGTCTATCCCCCCCGGTACTCCGGCACACATCCCATATATAGCAGTCTATCCCCCCCTGTACTCCGGCACACATCCCGTATATAGCAGTCTATCCCCCCCCCCTGTACTCCGCCACACACCCCATATATAGCAGTCTATCCCCCCCCCGGTACTCCGACACACACCCCATATATAGCAGTCTATCCCCCCCGGTACTCCGGCACACACCCCATATATAGCAGTCTATCCCCCCCGGTACTCCGGCACACACCCCATATATAGCAGTCTATCCCCCCCGGTACTCCGGCACACACCCCATATATAGCAGTCTATCCCCCCCGGTACTCCGGCACACACCCCATATATAGCAGTCTATCCCCCCCGGTACTCCGGCACACACCCCATATATAGCAGTCTATCCCCCCCGGTACTCCGGCACACACCCCATATATAGCAGTCTATCCCCCCCGGTACTCCGGCACACACCCCATATATAGCAGTCTATCCCCCCGGTACTCTGGCACACATCCCATATATAGCAGTCTATCCCCCCCGGTACTCCGGCACGCACCCCATATATAGCAGTCTATCCCCCCCTGTACTCCAGCACACATCCCATATATAGCAGTCTATCCCCCCCGGTACTCCGGCACACATCCCATATATAGCAGTCTATCCCCCCGGTACTCCGGCACACATCCCATATATAGCAGTCTATCCCCCCCGGTACTCCGGCACACATCCCATATATAGCAGTCTATCCCCCCGGTACTCCGGCACACATCCCATATATAGCAGTCTATCCCCCCGGTACTCCGGCACACATCCCATATATAGCAGTCTATCCCCCCCGTACTCCAGCACACATCCCATATATAGCAGTCTATCCCCCCTGTACTCCGGCACACATCCCATATATAGCAGTCTATCCCCCCTGTACTCCAGCACACATCCCATATATAGCAGTCTATCCCCCCGGTACTCCGACACACATCCCATATATAGCAGTCTATTCCCCCTGTACTCCGGCACACATCCATATATAGCAGTCTATCCCCCCCAGTACTCCAGCACACATCCCATATACAGCAGTCTATCCCCCCTGCACTCCGGCACACATCCCATATATAGCAGTCTATCCCCCCGGTACTCCAGCACACATCCCATATATAGCAGTCTATCCCCCCTGTACTCCAGCACACATCCCATATATAGCAGTCTATCCCCCCCGGTACTCCAGCACACATCCCATATATAGCAGTCTATCCCCCCTGTACTCCGGCACACATCCCATATATAGCAGTCTATCCCCCCCGGCACACACCCATATATAGCAGTCTATCCCCCCCGACACACACCCATATATAGCAGTCTATCCCCCCCTGTACTCCGGCACACATCCCATATATAGCAGTCTATCCCCCAGTACTCCGGCACACATCCCATATATAGCAGTCTATCCCCCAGTACTCCGGCACACATCCCATATATAGCAGTCTATCCCCCAGTACTCCGGCACACATCCCATATATAGCAGTCTATCCCCCCTGTACTCCGGCACACATCCCATATATAGCAGTCTATCCCCCCTGTACTCCGGCACACATCCCATATATAGCAGTCTATCCCCCCTGTACTCCGGCACACATCCCATATATAGCAGTCTATCCCCCCTGTACTCCGGCACACATCCCATATATAGCAGTCTATCCCCCCGGTACTCCGGCACACATCCCATATATAGCAGTCTATCCCCCCGATACTCCGGCACACACCCCATATATAGCAGTCTATCCCCCCCAGTACTCCGGCACACACCCCATATATAGCAGTCTATCCCCCAAAACTCCGGCACACATCCCAAATATAGCAGTCTATCCCCCCCAGTACTCCGGCACACATCCCATATATAGCAGTCTATCCCCCCGGTACTCCAGCACACATCCCATATATAGCAGTCTATCCCCCCCGGTACTCCGGCACACATCCCATATATAGCAGTCTATCCCCCCCTGTACTCCGGCACACATCCCGTATATAGCAGTCTATCCCCCCCCCTGTACTCCGCCACACACCCCATATATAGCAGTCTATCCCCCCCCCGGTACTCCGACACACACCCCATATATAGCAGTCTATCCCCCCCGGTACTCCGGCACACACCCCATATATAGCAGTCTATCCCCCCCGGTACTCCGGCACACACCCCATATATAGCAGTCTATCCCCCCCGGTACTCCGGCACACACCCCATATATAGCAGTCTATCCCCCCCGGTACTCCGGCACACACCCCATATATAGCAGTCTATCCCCCCCGGTACTCCGGCACACACCCCATATATAGCAGTCTATCCCCCCCGGTACTCCGGCACACACCCCATATATAGCAGTCTATCCCCCCCGGTACTCCGGCACACACCCCATATATAGCAGTCTATCCCCCCGGTACTCTGGCACACATCCCATATATAGCAGTCTATCCCCCCCGGTACTCCGGCACGCACCCCATATATAGCAGTCTATCCCCCCCTGTACTCCAGCACACATCCCATATATAGCAGTCTATCCCCCCCGGTACTCCGGCACACATCCCATATATAGCAGTCTATCCCCCCGGTACTCCGGCACACATCCCATATATAGCAGTCTATCCCCCCCGGTACACATCCCATATATAGCAGTCTATCCCCCCGGTACTCCGGCACACATCCCATATATAGCAGTCTATCCCCCCGGTACTCCGGCACACATCCCATATATAGCAGTCTATCCCCCCCGTACTCCAGCACACATCCCATATATAGCAGTCTATCCCCCCTGTACTCCGGCACACATCCCATATATAGCAGTCTATCCCCCCTGTACTCCAGCACACATCCCATATATAGCAGTCTATCCCCCCGGTACTCCGACACACATCCCATATATAGCAGTCTATTCCCCCTGTACTCCGGCACACATCCATATATAGCAGTCTATCCCCCCCAGTACTCCAGCACACATCCCATATACAGCAGTCTATCCCCCCTGCACTCCGGCACACATCCCATATATAGCAGTCTATCCCCCCTGTACTCCGGCACACATCCCATATATAGCAGTCTATCCCCCCCTGTACTCCGGCACACATCCCATATATAGCAGTCTATCCCCCCGGTACTCCAGCACACATCCCATATATAGCAGTCTATCCCCCCTGTACTCCAGCACACATCCCATATATAGCAGTCTATCCCCCCGGTACTCCAGCACACATCCCATATATAGCAGTCTATCCCCCCTGTACTCCGGCACACATCCCATATATAGCAGTCTATCCCCCCCGGCACACACCCATATATAGCAGTCTATCCCCCCCGACACACACCCATATATAGCAGTCTATCCCCCCCTGTACTCCGGCACACATCCCATATATAGCAGTCTATCCCCCAGTACTCCGGCACACATCCCATATATAGCAGTCTATCCCCCAGTACTCCGGCACACATCCCATATATAGCAGTCTATCCCCCAGTACTCCGGCACACATCCCATATATAGCAGTCTATCCCCCCTGTACTCCGGCACACATCCCATATATAGCAGTCTATCCCCCCTGTACTCCGGCACACATCCCATATATAGCAGTCTATCCCCCCTGTACTCCAGCACACATCCCATATATAGCAGTCTATCCCCCCGGTACTCCGACACACATCCCATATATAGCAGTCTATTCCCCCTGTACTCCGGCACACATCCATATATAGCAGTCTATCCCCCCCAGTACTCCGACACACATCCCATATATAGCAGTCTATTCCCCCTGTACTCCGGCACACATCCATATATAGCAGTCTATCCCCCCCAGTACTCCAGCACACATCCCATATACAGCAGTCTATCCCCCCTGCACTCCGGCACACATCCCATATATAGCAGTCTATCCCCCCGGTACTCCAGCACACATCCCATATATAGCAGTCTATCCCCCCTGTACTCCAGCACACATCCCATATATAGCAGTCTATCCCCCCGGTACTCCAGCACACATCCCATATATAGCAGTCTATCCCCCCTGTACTCCGGCACACATCCCATATATAGCAGTCTATCCCCCCCGGCACACACCCATATATAGCAGTCTATCCCCCCCGACACACACCCATATATAGCAGTCTATCCCCCCCTGTACTCCGGCACACATCCCATATATAGCAGTCTATCCCCCAGTACTCCGGCACACATCCCATATATAGCAGTCTATCCCCCAGTACTCCGGCACACATCCCATATATAGCAGTCTATCCCCCAGTACTCCGGCACACATCCCATATATAGCAGTCTATCCCCCCTGTACTCCGGCACACATCCCATATATAGCAGTCTATCCCCCCTGTACTCCGGCACACATCCCATATATAGCAGTCTATCCCCCCTGTACTCCGGCACACATCCCATATATAGCAGTCTATCCCCCCGGTACTCCGGCACACATCCCATATATAGCAGTCTATCCCCCCGATACTCCGGCACACACCCCATATATAGCAGTCTATCCCCCCCAGTACTCCGGCACACACCCCATATATAGCAGTCTATCCCCCAAAACTCCGGCACACATCCCAAATATAGCAGTCTATCCCCCCCAGTACTCCGGCACACATCCCATATATAGCAGTCTATCCCCCCGGTACTCCAGCACACATCCCATATATAGCAGTCTATCCCCCCCGGTACTCCGGCACACATCCCATATATAGCAGTCTATCCCCCCCTGTACTCCGGCACACATCCCGTATATAGCAGTCTATCCCCCCCCCCTGTACTCCGCCACACACCCCATATATAGCAGTCTATCCCCCCCCCGGTACTCCGACACACACCCCATATATAGCAGTCTATCCCCCCCGGTACTCCGGCACACACCCCATATATAGCAGTCTATCCCCCCCGGTACTCCGGCACACACCCCATATATAGCAGTCTATCCCCCCCGGTACTCCGGCACACACCCCATATATAGCAGTCTATCCCCCCCGGTACTCCGGCACACACCCCATATATAGCAGTCTATCCCCCCCGGTACTCCGGCACACACCCCATATATAGCAGTCTATCCCCCCCGGTACTCCGGCACACACCCCATATATAGCAGTCTATCCCCCCCGGTACTCCGGCACACACCCCATATATAGCAGTCTATCCCCCCGGTACTCTGGCACACATCCCATATATAGCAGTCTATCCCCCCCGGTACTCCGGCACGCACCCCATATATAGCAGTCTATCCCCCCCTGTACTCCAGCACACATCCCATATATAGCAGTCTATCCCCCCCGGTACTCCGGCACACATCCCATATATAGCAGTCTATCCCCCCGGTACTCCGGCACACATCCCATATATAGCAGTCTATCCCCCCCGGTACTCCGGCACACATCCCATATATAGCAGTCTATCCCCCCGGTACTCCGGCACACATCCCATATATAGCAGTCTATCCCCCCGGTACTTCGGCACACATCCCATATATAGCAGTCTATCCCCCCCGTACTCCAGCACACATCCCATATATAGCAGTCTATCCCCCCTGTACTCCGGCACACATCCCATATATAGCAGTCTATCCCCCCTGTACTCCAGCACACATCCCATATATAGCAGTCTATCCCCCCGGTACTCCGACACACATCCCATATATAGCAGTCTATTCCCCCTGTACTCCGGCACACATCCATATATAGCAGTCTATCCCCCCCAGTACTCCAGCACACATCCCATATACAGCAGTCTATCCCCCCTGCACTCCGGCACACATCCCATATATAGCAGTCTATCCCCCCTGTACTCCGGCACACATCCCATATATAGCAGTCTATCCCCCCCTGTACTCCGGCACACATCCCATATATAGCAGTCTATCCCCCCGGTACTCCAGCACACATCCCATATATAGCAGTCTATCCCCCCTGTACTCCAGCACACATCCCATATATAGCAGTCTATCCCCCCGGTACTCCAGCACACATCCCATATATAGCAGTCTATCCCCCCTGTACTCCGGCACACATCCCATATATAGCAGTCTATCCCCCCCGGCACACACCCATATATAGCAGTCTATCCCCCCCGACACACACCCATATATAGCAGTCTATCCCCCCCTGTACTCCGGCACACATCCCATATATAGCAGTCTATCCCCCAGTACTCCGGCACACATCCCATATATAGCAGTCTATCCCCCAGTACTCCGGCACACATCCCATATATAGCAGTCTATCCCCCAGTACTCCGGCACACATCCCATATATAGCAGTCTATCCCCCCTGTACTCCGGCACACACCCATATATAGCAGTCTATCCCCCAGTACTCCGGCACACATCCCATATATAGCAGTCTATCCCCCCTGTACTCCGGCACACATCCCATATATAGCAGTCTATCCCCCCGGTACTCCGGCACACATCCCATATATAGCAGTCTATCCCCCCGATACTCCGGCACACACCCCATATATAGCAGTCTATCCCCCCCAGTACTCCGGCACACACCCCATATATAGCAGTCTATCCCCCCCAGTACTCCGGCACACACCCCATATATAGCAGTCTATCCCCTCCTGTACTCCGGCACACATCCCATATATAGCAGTCTATCCCCCCGGTACTCCGGCACACATTCCATATATAGCAGTCTATCCACCCCAGTACTCCGGCACACACCCCATATATAGCAGTCTATCCCCCCCAGTACTCCGGCACACACCCCATATATAGCAGTCTATCCCCCCCAGTACTCCGGCACACACCCCATATATAGCAGTCTATCCCCCCCTGTACTCCGGCACACATCCCATATATAGCAGTCTATCCCCCCTGTACTCCGGCACACACCCCATATATAGCAGTCTATCCCCCCGGTACTCCGGCACACACCCCATATATAGCAGTCTATCCCCCCCAGTACTCCGGCACACACCCCATATATAGCAGTCTATCCCCCCCAGTACTCCGGCACACACCCCACATATAGCAGTCTATCCCCCCTGTACTCCGGCACACACCCCATATATAGCAGTCTATCCCCCCTGTACTCCGGCACACATCCCATATATAGCAGTCTATCCCCCCCTGTACTCCGGCACACATCCCATATATAGCAGCCTATCCCCCCCCCCCCCCGGACTCCGGCACACACCCCATATATAGCAGTCTATCCCCCCCAGTACTCCGGCACACACCCCATATATAGCAGTCTATCCCCCCTGTACTCCGGCACACACCCCATATATAGCAGTCTATCCCCTCCTGTACTCCGGCACACATCCCATATATAGCAGTCTATCCCCCCGGTACTCCGGCACACATTCCATATATAGCAGTCTATCCACCCCAGTACTCCGGCACACACCCCATATATAGCAGTCTATCCCCCCCAGTACTCCGGCACACACCCCATATATAGCAGTCTATCCCCCCCAGTACTCCGGCACACACCCCATATATAGCAGTCTATCCCCCCCTGTACTCCGGCACACATCCCATATATAGCAGTCTATCCCCCCTGTACTCCGGCACACATCCCATATATAGCAGTCTATCCCCCCTGTACTCCGGCACACACCCCATATATAGCAGTCTATCCCCCCGGTACTCCGGCACACACCCCATATATAGCAGTCTATCCCCCCCAGTACTCCGGCACACACCCCATATATAGCAGTCTATCCCCCCCAGTACTCCGGCACACACCCCACATATAGCAGTCTATCCCCCCTGTACTCCGGCACACACCCATATATAGCAGTCTATCCCCCCCTGTACTCCGGCACACATCCCATATATAGCAGTCTATCCCCCAGTACTCCGGCACACATCCCATATATAGCAGTCTATCCCCCCTGTACTCCGGCACACATCCCATATATAGCAGTCTATCCCCCCCCCTGTACTCCAGCACACATCCCATATATAGCAGTCTATCCCCCCGGTACTCCGGCACACATCCCATATATAGCAGTCTATCCCCCCTGTACTCCGGCACACATCCCATATATAGCAGTCTATCCCCCCGGTACTCCGGCACACATCCCATATATAGCAGTCTATCCCCCCCCCCCCCAGTACTCCGGCACACATCCCATATATAGCAGTCTATCCCCCCCTGTACTCCAGCACACATCACATATATAGCAGTCTATCCCCCCCAGTACTCCGGCACACATCCCATATATAGCAGTCTATCCCCCCGGTACTCCGGCACACATCCCATATATAGCAGTCTATCCCCCCTGTACTCCGGCACACATCCCATATATAGCAGTCTATCCCCCCCGGTACTCCGGCACACATCCCATATATAGCAGTCTATCCCCCCCGGTACTCCGGCACACACCCCATATATAGCAGTCTATCCCCCCCAGTACTCCGGCACACATCCCATATATAGCAGTCTATCCCCCCCCCTGTACTCCGGCACACACCCCATATATAGCAGTCTATCCCCCCCCGGTACTCCGGCACACATCCCATATATAGCAGTCTATCCCCCCCGGTACTCCGGCACACACCCCATATATAGCAGTCTATCCCCCCCTGTACTGCAGCACACACCCCATATATAGCAGTCTATCCCCCCCCCAGTACTCCGGCACACATCCCATATATAGCAGTCTATCCCCCCGGTACTCCGGCACACATCCCATATATAGCAGTCTATCCCCCCCTGTACTCCGGCACACATCCCATATATAGCAGTCTATCCCCCAGTACTCCGGCACACATCCCATATATAGCAGTCTATCCCCCCTGTACTCCGGCACACATCCCATATATAGCAGTCTATCCCCCCCCCTGTACTCCAGCACACATCCCATATATAGCAGTCTATCCCCCCGGTACTCCGGCACACATCCCATATATAGCAGTCTATCCCCCCTGTACTCCGGCACACATCCCATATATAGCAGTCTATCCCCCCGGTACTCCGGCACACATCCCATATATAGCAGTCTATCCCCCCCCCCCCCCAGTACTCCGGCACACATCCCATATATAGCAGTCTATCCCCCCCTGTACTCCAGCACACATCACATATATAGCAGTCTATCCCCCCCAGTACTCCGGCACACATCCCATATATAGCAGTCTATCCCCCCGGTACTCCGGCACACATCCCATATATAGCAGTCTATCCCCCCTGTACTCCGGCACACATCCCATATATAGCAGTCTATCCCCCCCGGTACTCCGGCACACATCCCATATATAGCAGTCTATCCCCCCCGGTACTCCGGCACACACCCCATATATAGCAGTCTATCCCCCCCAGTACTCCGGCACACATCCCATATATAGCAGTCTATCCCCCCCCCTGTACTCCGGCACACACCCCATATATAGTAGTCTATCCCCCCCCGGTACTCCGGCACACATCCCATATATAGCAGTCTATCCCCCCCGGTACTCCGGCACACACCCCATATATAGCAGTCTATCCCCCCCTGTACTGCAGCACACACCCCATATATAGCAGTCTATCCCCCCCCCAGTACTCCGGCCCACATCCCATATATAGCAGTCTATCCCCCCCTGTACTCCAGCACACATCCCATATATAGCAGTCTATCCCCCCCTGTACAACGGCACACATCCCATATACAGCAGTCTATCCCCCCGGTACTCCGACACACATCCCATATATAGCAGTCTATCCCCCCCAGTACTCCGGCACACACCCCATATATAGCAGTCTATCCCCCCTGTACTCCGGCACACATCCCATATATAGCAGTCTATCCCCCCCCCGATACTCCGGCACACATCCCATATATAGCAGTCTATCCCCCCCGGTACTCCGGCACACATCCCATATATAGCAGTCTATCCCCCCCAGTACTCCGGCACACACCCCATATATAGCAGTCTATCCCCCCCAGTACTCCGGCACACACCCCATATATAGCAGTCTATCCCCCCGGTACTCCGGCACACATCCCATATATAGCAGTCTATCCCCCCCCTGCACTCTGACACACATCCCATATATAGCAGTCTATCCCCCCCCCCCCGGTACTCCGGCACACATCACATATATAGCAGTCTATCCCCCCCAGTACTCCGGCACACATTACCTTCTCTGCCTTCCCTCCTCACCACGGCATGTAAGTGGGCGTATCCCGGAAGTGTTACCACAGAGGTCATGTGACCGGCTCAGCCTATCCACTCCTTCACATGGATGAGTCTGTGTATATAGAGCCCTGTGTATACATTATATACAGTCCTGTGTATATAGAGCCCTGTGTATACATTATATACAGTCCTGTGTATATAGAGCCGTGTGTATACATTATATACAGTCCTGTGTATATAGAGCCCTGTGTATACATTATATACAGCCCTGTGTATATAGAGCTGTGTATACATTATATACAGTCCTGTGTATATAGAGCCCTGTGTATACATTATATACAGTCCTGTGTATATAGAGCCGTGTGTATACATTATATACAGTCCTGTGTATATAGAGCCGTGTGTATACATTATATACAGCCCTGTGTATATAGAGCCGTGTGTATACATTATAAACAGTCCTGTGTATATAGAGCCCTGTGTATACATTATATACAGTCCTGTGTATATAGAGCCCTGTGTATACATTATATACAGCCCTGTGTATATAGAGCCGTGTGTATACATTATATACAGCCCTGTGTATATAGAGCCGTGTGTATACATTATATACAGTCCTGTGTATATAGAGCCGTGTGTATACATTATATACAGTCCTGTGTATATAGAGCCGTGTGTATACATTATATACAGTCCTGTGTATATAGAGCTGTGTATACATTATATACAGTCCTGTGTATATAGAGCCGTGTGTATACATTATATACAGCCCTGTGTATATAGAGCCGTGTGTATACATTATATACAGTCCTGTGTATATAGAGCCGTGTGTATACATTATATACAGCCCTGTGTATATAGAGCCGTGTGTATACATTATATACAGTCCTGTGTATATAGAGCCGTGTGTATACATTATATACAGCCCTGTGTATATAGAGCTGTGTATACATTATATACAGTCCTGTGTATATAGAGCCGTGTGTATACATTATATACAGTCCTGTGTATATAGAGCCGTGTGTATACATTATATACAGTCCTGTGTATACATTATATACAGCCCTGTGTATATAGAGCCGTGTGTATACATTATATACAGTCCTGTGTATATAGAGCCGTGTGTATACATTATATACAGTCCTGTGTATATAGAGCCGTGTGTATACATTATATACAGCCCTGTGTATATAGAGCTGTGTGTATACACTATATACAGTCCTGTGTATATAGAGCCCTGTGTATACATTATATACAGCCCTGTGTATATAGAGCCGTGTGTATACATTATATACAGCCCTGTGTATATAGAGCCGTGTGTATACATTATATACAGTCCTGTGTATATAGAGCCGTGAGTATACATTATATACAGTCCTGTGTATATAGAGCTGTGTATACATTATATACAGTCCTGTGTATATAGAGCCGTGTGTATACATTATATACAGTCCTGTGTATATAGAGCCGTGTGTATACATTATATACAGTCCTGTGTATATAGAGCCGTGTGTATACATTATATACGGTCCTGTGTATATAGAGCCGTGTGTATACATTATATACAGTCCTGTGTATATAGAGCCGTGTGTATACATTATATACGGTCCTGTGTATATAGAGCCGTGTGTATACATTATATACGGTCCTTTGTATAGAGCCGTGTGTATACATTATATACGGTCCTGTGTATATAGAGCCCTGTGTATACATTATATACAGTCCTGTGTATATAGAGCCGTGTGTATACATTATATACAGTCCTGTGTATATAGAGCCGTGTGTATACATTATATACAGTCCTGTGTATATAGAGCCGTGTGTATACATTATATACAGTCCTGTGTTTATAGAGCCCTGTGTATACATTATATACAGTCCTGTGTATATAGAGCCCTGTGTATACATTATATACAGTCCTGTGTATATAGAGCCGTGTGTATACATTATATACAGTCCTGTGTGTATACATTATATACAGTCCTGTGTATATAGAGCCCTGTGTATACATTATATACAGTCCTGTGTATATAGAGCCGTGTGTATACATTATATACAGTCCTGTGTATATAGAGCCGTGTGTATACATTATATACAGTCCTGTGTATATAGAGCCGTGTGTATACATTATATACAGTCCTGTGTATATAGAGCCGTGTGTATACATTATATACAGCCCTGTGTATATAGAGCCGTGTGTATACATTATATACAGTCCTGTGTATATAGAGCTGTGTGTATACATTATATACAGTCCTGTGTATATAGAGCCGTGTGTATACATTATATACAGTCCTGTGTATATAGAGCTGTGTGTATACATTATATACAGTCCTGTGTATATAGAGCCGTGTGTATACATTATATACAGCCCTGTGTATATAGAGCAGTGTGTATACATTATATACAGTCCTGTGTATATAGAGCCGTGTGTATACATTATATACAGTCCTGTGTATATAGAGCCGTGTGTATACATTATATACAGCCCTGTGTATATAGAGCCGTGTGTATACATTATATACAGTCCTGTGTATATAGAGCCGTGTATACATTATATACAGTCCTGTGTATATAGAGCCCTGTGTATACATTATATACAGTCCTGTGTATATAGAGCCCTGTGTATACATTATGTACAGTCCTGTGTATATAGAGCCCTGTGTATACATTATATACAGTCCTGTGTATATAGAGCCGTGTGTATACATTATATACAGTCCTGTGTATATAGAGCCGTGTGTATACATTATATACAGCCCTGTGTATATAGAGCCGTGTGTATACATTATATACAGCCCTGTGTATATAGAGCTGTGTGTATACATTATATACAGTCCTGTGTATATAGAGCCGTGTGTATACATTATATACAGTCCTGTGTATATAGAGCCGTGTGTATACATTATATACAGTCCTGTGTATATAGAGCCGTGTGTATACATTATATACAGTCCTGTGTATATAGAGCCGTGTGTATACATTATATACAGCCCTGTGTATATAGAGCCGTGTGTATACATTATATACAGTCCTGTGTATACATTATATACAGTCCTGTGTATATAGAGCTGTGTGTATACATTATATACAGCCCTGTGTATATAGAGCCGTGTGTATACATTATATACAGCCCTGTGTATATAGAGCCGTGTGTATACATTATATACAGTCCTGTGTTTATAGAGCCGTGTGTATACATTATATACAGTCCTGTGTATATAGAGCCCTGTGTATACACTATATACAGTCCTGTGTATATAGAGCCCTGTGTATACATTATATACAGTCCTGTGTATATAGAGCCATGTGTATACATTATATACAGTCCTGTGTATATAGAGCCGTGTGCATACATTATATACAGCCCTGTGTATATAGAGCCGTGTGTATACATTATATACAGCCCTGTGTATATAGAGCCGTGTGTATACATTATATACAGTCCTGTGTATATAGAGCCGTGTGTATACATTATATACAGCCCTGTGTATATAGAGCCGTGTGTATACATTATATACAGCCCTGTGTATATAGAGCCGTGAGTATACATTATATACAGCCCTGTGTATATAGAGCTGTGTATACATTATATACGGTCCTGTGTATATAGAGCCGTGTGTATACATTATATACAGTCCTGTGTATACATTATATACAGCCCTGTGTATATAGAGCCGTGTGTATACATTATATACAGTCCTGTGTATATAGAGCCGTGTGTATACATTATATACAGTCCTGTGTATACATTATATACAGCCCTGTGTATATAGAGCCGTGTGTATACATTATATACAGTCCTGTGTATATAGAGCCGTGTGTATACATTATATACAGTCCTGTGTATATAGAGCCGTGTGTATACATTATATACAGTCCTGTGTATATAGAGCTGTGTGTATACATTATATACAGACCTGTGTATATAGAGCCGTGTGTATACATTTTATACAGCCCTGTGTATATAGAGCAGTGTGTATACATTATATACAGTCCTGTGTATATAGAGCCGTGTGTATACATTATATACAGTCCTGTGTATATAGAGCCGTGTGTATACATTATATACAGTCCTGTGTATATAGAGCCGTGTGTATACATTATATACAGCCCTGTGTATATAGAGCCGTGTGTATACATTATATACAGTCCTGTGTATATAGAGCCGTGTGTATACATTATATACAGTCCTGTGTATATAGAGCCGTGTGTATACATTATATACGGTCCTGTGTATATAGAGCCGTGTGTATACATTATATACAGTCCTTTGTATAGAGCCGTGTGTATACATTATATACAGTCCTGTGTATATAGAGCCCTGTGTATACATTATATACAGTCCTGTGTATATAGAGCCGTGTGTATACATTATATACAGTCCTGTGTATATAGAGCCGTGTGTATACATTATATACAGTCCTGTGTATATAGAGCCGTGTGTATACATTATATACAGTCCTGTGTATATAGAGCCCTGTGTATACATTATATACAGTCCTGTGTATATAGAGCCGTGTGTACACATTATATACAGTCCTGTGTATATAGAGCCGTGTGTATACATTATATACAGTCCTGTGTGTATACATTATATACAGTCCTGTGTATATAGAGCCCTGTGTATACATTATATACAGTCCTGTGTATATAGAGCCCTGTGTATACATTATATACAGTCCTGTGTATATAGAGCCCTGTGTATACATTATATACAGTCCTGTGTATATAGAGCCCTGTGTATACATTATATACAGTCCTGTGTATATAGAGCCCTGTGTATACATTATATACAGTCCTGTGTATATAGAGCCGTGTGTATACATTATATACAGTCCTGTGTATATAGAGCCGTGTGTATACATTATATACAGTCCTGTGTATATAGAGCCGTGTGTATACATTATATACAGTCCTGTGTATATAGAGCCGTGTGTATACATTATATACAGTCCTGTGTATATAGAGCCGTGTGTATACATTATATACAGTCCTGTGTATATAGAGCCGTGTGTATACATTATATACAGTCCTGTGTATATAGAGCCGTGTGTATACATTATATACAGTCCTGTGTATATAGAGCCGTGTGTATACATTATATACAGTCCTGTGTATATAGAGCCCTGTGTATACATTATATACAGTCCTGTGTATATAGAGCCCTGTGTATACATTATATACAGTCCTTTGTATAGAGCCGTGTGTATACATTATATACAGTCCTGTGTATATAGAGCCGTGTGTATACATTATATACAGTCCTGTGTATATAGAGCCGTGTGTATACATTATATACAGTCCTGTGTATATAGAGCCGTGTGTATACATTATATACAGTCCTGTGTATATAGAGCCCTGTGTATACATTATATACAGCCCTGTGTATATAGAGCCCTGTGTATACATTATATACAGTCCTGTGTATATAGAGCCGTGTGTATACATTATATACAGTCCTGTGTATATAGAGCCGTGTGTATACATTATATACAGTCCTGTGTATATAGAGCTGTGTGTATACACTATATACAGTCCTGTGTATATAGAGCCGTGTGTATACATTATGTACAGTCCTGTGTATATAGAGCCGTGTGTATACATTATATACAGCCCTGTGTATATAGAGCCGTGTGTATACATTATATACAGCCCTGTGTATATAGAGCTGTGTATACATTATATACAGTCCGGTGTATATAGAGCTGTGTATACATTATATACAGTCCTGTGTATATAGAGCCGTGTGTATACATTATATACAGCCCTGTGTATATAGAGCCGTGTGTATACATTATATACAGTCCTGTGTATATAGAGCTGTGTATACATTATATACAGTCCTGTGTATATAGAGCCGTGTGTATACATTATATACAGTCCTGTGTATATAGAGCCGTGTGTATACATTATATACAGCCCTGTGTATATAGAGCCGTGTGTATACATTATATACAGTCCTGTGTATATAGAGCCGTGTGTATACATTATATACAGCCCTGTGTATATAGACCCCTGTGTATACATTATATACAGTCCTGTGTATATAGAGCTGTGTATACATTATATACAGCCCTGTGTATATAGAGCCCGGTGTATACATTATATACAGCCCTGTGTATATAGAGCCGTGTGTATACATTATATACAGCCCTGTGTATATAGAGCCGTGTGTATACATTATATACAGTCCTGTGTATATAGAGCCGTGTGTATACATTATATACAGCCCTGTGTATATAGAGCCGTGTGTATACATTATATACAGCCCTGTGTATATAGAGCCGTGTGTATACATTATATACAGTCCTGTGTATATAGAGCCCTGTGTATACATTATATACAGTCCTGTGTATATAGAGCCCTGTGTATACATTATATACAGTCCTGTGTATATAGAGCCCTGTGTATACATTATATACAGTCCTGTGTATATAGAGCCCTGTGTATACATTATGTACAGTCCTGTGTATATAGAGCCCTGTGTATACATTATATACAGTCCTGTGTATATAGAGCCGTGTGTATACATTATATACAGTCCTGTGTATATAGAGCCGTGTGTATACATTATATACAGCCCTGTGTATATAGAGCCGTGTGTATACATTATATACAGCCCTGTGTATATAGAGCCGTGTGTATACATTATATACAGTCCTGTGTATATAGAGCCGTGTGTATACATTATATACAGTCCTGTGTATATAGAGCCGTGTGTATACATTATATACAGTCCTGTGTATATAGAGCCGTGTGTATACATTATATACAGTCCTGTGTATATAGAGCCGTGTGTATACATTATATACAGCCCTGTGTATATAGAGCCGTGTGTATACATTATATACAGCCCTGTGTATATAGAGCCGTGTGTATACATTATATACAGCCCTGTGTATATAGAGCCGTGTGTATACATTATATACAGCCCTGTGTATATAGAGCCGTGTGTATACATTATATACAGTCCTGTGTATATAGAGCTGTGTATACATTATATACAGTCCTGTGTATATAGAGCCGTGTGTATACATTATATACAGTCCTGTGTATATAGAGCCGTGTGTATACATTATATACAGCCCTGTGTATATAGACCCCTGTGTATACATTATATACAGTCCTGTGTATATAGAGCTGTGTATACATTATATACAGCCCTGTGTATATAGAGCCCGGTGTATACATTATATACAGCCCTGTGTATATAGAGCCGTGTGTATACATTATATACAGCCCTGTGTATATAGAGCCGTGTGTATACATTATATACAGTCCTGTGTATATAGAGCCGTGTGTATACATTATATACAGTCCTGTGTATATAGAGCCGTGTGTATACATTATATACAGCCCTGTGTATATAGAGCCGTGTGTATACATTATATACAGTCCTGTGTATATAGAGCCCTGTGTATACATTATATACAGTCCTGTGTATATAGAGCCGTGTGTATACATTATATACAGTCCTGTGTATATAGAGCCCTGTGTACACATTATATACAGTCCTGTGTATATAGAGCCCTGTGTATACATTATGTACAGTCCTGTGTATATAGAGCCCTGTGTATACATTATATACAGTCCTGTGTATATAGAGCCGTGTGTATACATTATATACAGTCCTGTGTATATAGAGCCGTGTGTATACATTATATACAGCCCTGTGTATATAGAGCCGTGTGTATACATTATATACAGCCCTGTGTATATAGAGCCGTGTGTATACATTATATACAGTCCTGTGTATATAGAGCCGTGTGTATACATTATATACAGTCCTGTGTATATAGAGCCGTGTGTATACATTATATACAGTCCTGTGTATATAGAGCCGTGTGTATACATTATATACAGTCCTGTGTATATAGAGCCGTGTGTATACATTATATACAGCCCTGTGTATATAGAGCCGTGTGTATACATTATATACAGCCCTGTGTATATAGAGCCGTGTGTATACATTATATACAGCCCTGTGTATATAGAGCCGTGTGTATACATTATATACAGTCCTGTGTATATAGAGCCCTGTGTATACATTATATACAGTCCTGTGTATATAGAGCCGTGTGTATACATTATACACAGTCCTGTGTATATAGAGCCGTGTGTATACATTATATACAGTCCTGTGTATACATTATATACAGTCCTGTGTATATAGAGCTGTGTGTATACATTATATACAGCCCTGTGTATATAGAGCCGTGTGTATACATTATATACAGCCCTGTGTATATAGAGCCGTGTGTATACATTATATACAGTCCTGTGTATATAGAGCCCTGTGTATACACTATATACAGTCCTGTGTATATAGAGCCCTGTGTATACATTATATACAGTCCTGTGTATATAGAGCCATGTGTATACATTATATACAGTCCTGTGTATATAGAGCCGTGTGCATACATTATATACAGCCCTGTGTATATAGAGCCGTGTGCATACATTATATACAGTCCTGTGTATATAGAGCCCTGTGTATACATTATATACAGTCCTGTGTATATAGAGCCGTGTGTATACATTATATACAGTCCTGTGTATATAGAGACCTGTGTATACACTATATACAGCCCTGTGTATATAGAGACCTGAGTATACATTATATACAGCCCTGTGTATATAGAGACCTGTGTATACATTATATACAGCCCTGTGTATATAGAGCTGTGTATACATTATATACAGCCCTGTGTATATAGAGCCGTGTGTATACACTATATACAGTCCTGTGTATATAGAGCCGTGTGTATACATTATATACAGCCCTGTGTATATAGAGCCGTGTGTATACATTATATACAGCCCTGTGTATATAGAGCCGTGTGTATACATTATATACAGCCCTGTGTATATAGAGACCTGTGTATACATTATATACAGTCCTGTGTATATAGAGCCGTGTGTATACATTATATACAGTCCTGTGTATATAGAGCCGTGTGTATACATTATATACAGTCCTGTATATATAGAGCCGTGTATACATTATATACAGTCCTGTATATATAGAGCTGTGTATACATTATATACAGTCCTGTGTATATAGAGCTCTGTATACATTATATACAGTCCTGTGTATATAGAGCTCTGTATACATTATATACAGTCCTGTGTATATAGAGCTCTGTATACATTATATACAGCCCTGTGTATATAGAGCCGTGTGTATACATTATATACAGTCCTGTGTATATAGAGCCCTGTGTGTATACATTATATACAGTCCTGTGTATATAGAGCCCTGTGTGTATACATTATATACAGCCCTGTGTATATAGAGCCGTGTGTATACATTATATACAGTCCTGTGTATATAGAGCCGTGTGTATACATTATATACAGTCCTGTGTATATAGAGCCGTGTGTATACATTATATACAGTCCTGTGTTTATAGAGCTGTGTGTATACATTATATACGGTCCTGTGTATATAGAGCCGTGTGTATACATTATATACAGTCCTGTGTGTATACATTATATACAGTCCTGTGTATATAGAGCCCTGTGTATACATTATATACAGTCCTGTGTATATAGAGCCGTGTGTATACATTATATACAGTCCTGTGTATATAGAGCCGTGTGTATACATTATATACAGTCCTGTGTATATAGAGCCGTGTGTATACATTATATACAGTCCTGTGTATATAGAGCCGTGTGTATACATTATATACAGTCCTGTGTATATAGAGCCGTGTGTATACATTATATACAGTCCTGTGTATATAGAGCCGTGTATACATTATATACAGTCCTGTGTATATAGAGCCCTGTGTATACATTATATACAGTCCTGTGTATATAGAGCTCTGTATACATTATATACAGTCCTGTGTATATAGAGCTCTGTATACATTATATACAGTCCTGTGTATATAGAGCCGTGTGTATACATTATATACAGTCCTGTGTATATAGAGCCGTGTGTATACATTATATACAGTCCTGTGTATATAGAGCTGTGTGTATACATTATATACAGTCCTGTGTATATAGAGCCCTGTGTATACATTATATACAGTCCTGTGTATATAGAGCCCTGTGTATACATTATATACAGTCCTGTGTATATAGAGCCCTGTGTATACATTATATACAGTCCTGTGTATATAGAGCCGTGTGTATACATTATATACAGTCCTGTGTATATAGAGCCGTGTGTATACATTATATACGGTCCTGTGTATATAGAGCCGTGTGTATACATTATATACAGTCCTGTGTATATAGAGCCGTGTGTATACATTATATACAATCCTGTGTATATAGAGCCGTGTGTATACATTATATACAGTCCTGTGTTTATAGAGCCGTGTGTATACATTATATACAGTCCTGTGTATATAGAGCCGTGTGTATACATTATATACAGTCCTGTGTGTATAGAGCCATGTGTATACATTATATACAGTCCTGTGTATACATTATATACAGCCCTGTGTATATAGAGCTGTGTATACATTATATACAGTCCTGTGTATATAGAGCCGTGTGTATACATTATATGCAGTCCTGTGTTTATAGAGCCGTGTGTATACATTATATGCAGTCCTGTGTATATAGAGCCGTGTGTATACATTATATACAGTCCTGTGTATATAGAGCCGTGTGTATACATTATATACAGTCCTGTGTATAAAGAGCTGTGTATACATTATATACAGTCCTGTGTATATAGAGCTGTGTATATACATTATATACAGTCCTGTGTATATAGAGCAGTGTGTATACATTATATACAGTCCTGTGTATATAGAGCCATGTGTATACATTATATACAGTCCTGTGTATATAGAGCCGTGTGTATACATTATATACAGTCCTGTGTATATAGAGCCGTGTGAATACATTATATACAGTCCTGTGTATATAGAGCCGTGTGTATACATTATATACAGTCCTGTGTATATAGAGCCGTGTGTATACATTATATACAGTCCTGTGTATATAGAGCCGTGTGTATACATTATATACAGTCCTGTGTATATAGAGCCGTGTGTATACATTATATACAGTCCTGTGTATATAGAGCCGTGTGTATACATTATATACAGTCCTGTGTATATAGAGCCGTGTGTATACATTATATACAGTCCTGTGTATATAGAGCCGTGTGTATACATTATATACAGCCCTGTGTATATAGAGCTGTGTATACATTATATACAGTCCTGTGTGTATACATTATATACAGCCCTGTGTATATAGAGCCGTGTGTATACATTATATACAGCCCTGTGTATATAGAGCTATGTATACTTTATATACAGTCCTGTGTGTATACATTATATACAGTCCTGTGTATATACAGCCGTGTGTATACATTATATACAGTCCTGTGTATATAGAGCCTTGTGTATACATTATATACAGTCCTGTGTATATAGAGCTGTGTATACATTATATACAGTCCTGTGTATATAGAGCCGTGTGTATACATTATATACAGTCCTGTGTATATAGAGCTGTGTATACATTATATACAGTCCTGTGTATATAGAGCTGTGTGTATACATTATATACAGCCGTGTGTATACATTATATACAGTCCTGTGTATATAGAGCCGTGTGTATACATTATATACAGTCCTGTGTATATAGAGCTGTGTATACATTATATACAGTCCTGTGTATATAGAGCTGTGTATACATTATATACAGTCCTGTGTATATAGAGCCGTGTGTATACATTATATACAGTCCTGTGTATATAGAGCCGTGTGTATACATTATATACAGTCCTGTGTATATAGAGCTATGTATACATTATATACAGTCCTGTGTATATAGAGCTCTGTATACATTATATACTGCCCTGTGTATATAGAGCCGTGTGTATACATTATATACAGTCCTGTGTATATAGAGCCGTGTGTATACATTATATACAGCCCTGTGTATATAGAGCCCTGTGTATACATTATATACAGCCCTGTGTATATAGAGCCCTGTGTATACATTATATACAGTCCTGTGTATATAGAGCCGTGTGTATACATTATATACAGTCCTGTGTATATAGAGCCGTGTGTATACATTATATACAGTCCTGTGTATATAGAGCCGTGTGTATACATTATATACAGTCCTGTGTATATAGAGCCGTGTGTATACATTATATACAGCCCTGTGTATATAGAGCCGTGTGTATACATTATATACAGCCCTGTGTATATAGAGCCGTGTGTATACATTATATACAGCCCTGTGTATATAGAGCCGTGTGTATACATTATATACAGCCCTGTGTATATAGAGCCCTGTGTATACATTATATACAGTCCTGTGTATATAGAGCCCTGTGTATACATTATATACAGTCCTGTGTATATAGAGCCGTGTGTATACATTATATACAGTCCTGTGTGTATACATTATATACAGTCCTGTGTGTATAGAGCCGTGTGTATACATTATATACAGTCCTGTGTTTATAGAGCTGTGTGTATACATTATATACAGTCCTGTGTATATAGAGCCGTGTGTATACATTATATACAGTCCTGTGTATATAGAGCCCTGTGTATACATTATATACAGTCCTGTGTATATAGAGCCGTGTGTATACATTATATACAGTCCTGTGTATATAGAGCAGTGTGTATACATTATATACAGTCCTGTGTATATAGAGCCGTGTGTATACGTTATATACAGTCCTGTGTATATAGAGCCGTGTGTATACGTTATATACAGCCCTGTGTATATAGAGCCCTGTGTATACATTATATACAGTCCTGTGTATATAGAGCCCTGTGTATACATTATATACAGTCCTGTGTATATAGAGCCGTGTGTATACATTATATACAGTCCTGTGTATATAGAGCCGTGTGTATACATTATATACAGTCCTGTGTATATAGAGCCGTGTGTATACATTATATACAGTCCTGTGTATATAGAGCCGTGTGTATACATTATATACAGTCCTGTGTATATAGAGCCGTGTGTATACATTATATACAGTCCTGTGTATACATTATATACAGTCCTGTGTATATAGAGCCGTGTGTATACATTATATACAGTCCTGTGTATATAGAGCTGTGTGTATACATTATATACAGTCCTGTGTATATAGAGCTGTGTATACATGATATACAGCCCTGTGTATATAGAGCCCTGTGTATACATTATATACAGCCCTGTGTATATAGAGCCGTGTGTATACATTATATACAGTCCTGTGTGTATAGAGCCCTGTGTATACATTATATACAGTCCTGTGTATATAGAGCCGTGTGTATACATTATATACAGCCCTGTGTATATAGAGCTGTGTATACATTATGTACAGTCCTGTGTATATAGAGCCGTGTGTATACATTATATACAGTCCTGTGTATATAGAGCCATGTGTATACATTATATACAGTCCTGTGTATATAGAGCCATGTGTATACATTATATACAGCCCTGTGTATATAGAGCCGTGTGTATACATTATATACAGCCCTGTGTGTATACATTATATACAGTCCTGTGTGTATACATTATATACAGTCCTGTGTATATAGAGCCGTGTGTATACATTATATACAGTCCTGTGTATATAGAGCTGTGTGTATACATTATATACAGTCCTGTGTATATAGAGCCCAGTGTATACATTATATACAGTCATGTGTATATAGAGCCGTGTGTATACATTATATACAGTCATGTGTATATAGAGCCGTGTGTATACATTATATACAGCCCTGTGTATATAGAGCTGTGTGTATACATTATATACAGTCCTGTGTGTATACATTATATACAGTCCTGTGTATATAGAGCCGTGTGTATACATTATATACAGTCCTGTGTATATAGAGCCCTGTGTATACATTATATACAGTCCTGTGTATATAGAGCTGTGTGTATACATTATATACAGTCCTGTGTATATAGAGCCCTGTGTATACATTATATACAGCCCTGTGTATATAGAGCCCTGTGTATACATTATATACAGTCCTGTGTATATAGAGCCCTGTGTATACATTATATACAGTCCTGTGTATATAGAGCCGTGTGTATACATTATATACAGCCCTGTGTATATAGAGCTGTGTATACATTATGTACAGTCCTGTGTATATAGAGCCGTGTGTATACATTATATACAGTCCTGTGTATATAGAGCCATGTGTATACATTATATACAGTCCTGTGTATATAGAGCCATGTGTATACATTATATACAGCCCTGTGTATATAGAGCCGTGTGTATACATTATATACAGCCCTGTGTGTATACATTATATACAGTCCTGTGTGTATACATTATATACAGTCCTGTGTATATAGAGCCGTGTGTATACATTATATACAGCCCTGTGTATATAGAGCTGTGTGTATACATTATATACAGTCCTGTGTGTATACATTATATACAGTCCTGTGTATATAGAGCCGTGTGTATACATTATATACAGTCCTGTGTATATAGAGCCCTGTGTATACATTATATACAGTCCTGTGTATATAGAGCCGTGTGTATACATTATATACAGTCCTGTGTATATAGAGCTGTGTGTATACATTATATACAGTCCTGTGTATATAGAGCCGTGTGTATACATTATATACAGCCCTGTGTGTATACATTATATACAGTCCTGTGTGTATACATTATATACAGTCCTGTGTATATAGAGCCGTGTGTATACATTATATACAGTCCTGTGTATATAGAGCCCTGTGTATACATTATATACAGTCCTGTGTATATAGAGCCGTGTGTATACATTATATACAGTCCTGTGTATATAGAGCTGTGTGTATACATTATATACAGTCCTGTGTATATAGAGCCGTGTATACATTATATACAGCCCTGTGTATATAGAGCCGTGTGTATACATTATATACAGCCCTGTGTATATAGAGCCGTGTGTATACATTATATACAGCCCTGTGTATATAGAGCCGTGTGTATACATTATATACAGTCCTGTGTATATAGAGCCGTGTGTATACATTATATACAGCCCTGTGTATATAGAGCCGTGTGTATACATTATATACAGCCCTGTGTATATAGAGCCGTGTGTATACATTATATACAGCCCTGTGTATATAGAGCCGTGTGTATACATTATATACAGCCCTGTGTATATAGAGCCGTGTGTATACATTATATACAGCCCTGTGTATATAGAGCCGTGTGTATACATTATATACAGTCCTGTGTATATAGAGCCGTGTGTATACATTATATACAGTCCTGTGTATATAGAGCCATGTGTATACATTATATACAGTCCTGTGTATATAGAGCCATGTGTATACATTATATACAGCCCTGTGTATATAGAGCCGTGTGTATACATTATATACAGTCCTGTGTGTATACATTATATACAGTCCTGTGTGTATAGAGCTGTGTATACATTATATACAGCCCTGTGTATATAGAGCCGTGTGTATACATTATATACAGCCCTGTGTATATAGAGCCGTGTGTATACATTATATACAGCCCTGTGTATATAGAGCCCTGTGTATACATTATATACAGCCCTGTGTATATAGAGCCGTGTGTATACATTATATACAGTCCTGTGTATATAGAGCCGTGTGTATACATTATATACAGTCCTGTGTTTATAGAGCTGTGTGTATACATTATATACGGTCCTGTGTATATAGAGCCGTGTGTATACATTATATACAGTCCTGTGTGTATACATTATATACAGTCCTGTGTATATAGAGCCGTGTGTATACATTATATACAGTCCTGTGTATATAGAGCCGTGTGTATACATTATATACAGTCCTGTGTATATAGAGCCGTGTGTATACATTATATACAGTCCTGTGTATATAGAGCCGTGTGTATACATTATATACAGTCCTGTGTATATAGAGCCGTGTATATATTATATACAGTCCTGTGTATATAGAGCCCTGTGTATACATTATATACAGTCCTGTGTATATAGAGCTCTGTATACATTATATACAGTCCTGTGTATATAGAGCTCTGTATACATTATATACAGTCCTGTGTATATAGAGCTCTGTATACATTATATACAGTCCTGTGTATATAGAGCCGTGTGTATACATTATATACAGCCCTGTGTATATAGAGCCGTGTGTATACATTATATACAGTCCTGTGTGTATAGAGCCATGTGTATACATTATATACAGTCCTGTGTATATAGAGCCGTGTGTATACATTATATACAGCCCTGTGTATATAGAGCTGTGTATACATTATATACAGTCCTGTGTATATAGAGCCGTGTGTATACATTATATGCAGTCCTGTGTTTATAGAGCCGTGTGTATACATTATATGCAGTCCTGTGTATATAGAGCCGTGTGTATACATTATATACAGTCCTGTGTATATAGAGCCGTGTGTATACATTATATACAGTCCTGTGTATAAAGAGCTGTGTATACATTATATACAGTCCTGTGTATATAGAGCTGTGTATATACATTATATACAGTCCTGTGTATATAGAGCAGTGTGTATACATTATATACAGTGCTGTGTATATAGAGCCATGTGTATACATTATATACAGTCCTGTGTATATAGAGCCGTGTGTATACATTATATACAGTCCTGTGTATATAGAGCCGTGTGTATACATTATATACAGTCCTGTGTATATAGAGCCGTGTGTATACATTATATACAGTCCTGTGTATATAGAGCCCTGTGTATACATTATATACAGTCCTGTGTATATAGAGCCCTGTGTATACATTATATACAGTCCTGTGTATATAGAGCCGTGTGTATACATTATATACAGTCCTGTGTATATAGAGCCGTGTGTATACATTATATACAGTCCTGTGTATATAGAGCCGTGTGTATACATTATATACGGTCCTGTGTATATAGAGCCGTGTGTATACATTATATACAGCCCTGTGTGTATACATTATATACAGTCCTGTGTGTATACATTATATACAGTCCTGTGTATATAGAGCCGTGTGTATACATTATATACAGTCCTGTGTTTATAGAGCCGTGTGTATACATTATATACAGTCCTGTGTATATAGAGCCGTGTGTATACATTATATACAGTCCTGTGTATATAGAGCCCTGTGTATACATTATATACAGCCCTGTGTATATAGAGCCGTGTGTATACATTATATACAGTCCTGTGTGTATAGAGCCATGTGTATACATTATATACAGTCCTGTGTATATAGAGCCGTGTGTATACATTATATACAGCCCTGTGTATATAGAGCTGTGTATACATTATATACAGTCCTGTGTATATAGAGCCGTGTGTATACATTATATGCAGTCCTGTGTTTATAGAGCCGTGTGTATACATTATATGCAGTCCTGTGTATATAGAGCCGTGTGTATACATTATATACAGTCCTGTGTATATAGAGCCGTGTGTATACATTATATACAGTCCTGTGTATAAAGAGCTGTGTATACATTATATACAGTCCTGTGTATATAGAGCTGTGTATATACATTATATACAGTCCTGTGTATATAGAGCAGTGTGTATACATTATATACAGTCCTGTGTATATAGAGCCATGTGTATACATTATATACAGTCCTGTGTATATAGAGCCGTGTGTATACATTATATACAGTCCTGTGTATATAGAGCCCTGTGTATACATTATATACAGTCCTGTGTATAGAGAGCCGTGTGTATACATTATATACAGTCCTGTGTATATAGAGCTGTGTATACATTATATACAGTCCTGTGTGTATACATTATATACAGCCCTGTGTATATAGAGCCGTGTGTATACATTATATACAGCCCTGTGTATATAGAGCTATGTATACTTTATATACAGTCCTGTGTGTATACATTATATACAGTCCTGTGTATATACAGCCGTGTGTATACATTATATACAGTCCTGTGTATATAGAGCCTTGTGTATACATTATATACAGTCCTGTGTATATAGAGCCGTGTGTATACATTATATACAGTCCTGTGTATATAGAGCCCTGTGTATACATTATATACAGTCCTGTGTATATAGAGCTTTGTATACATTATATACAGTCATGTGTATATAGAGCCGTGTGTATACATTATATACAGTCCTGTGTATATAGAGCCGTGTGTATACATTATATACGGTCCTGTGTATATAGAGCCGTGTGTATACATTATATACAGCCCTGTGTATATAGAGCCGTGTGTATACATTATATACGGTCCTGTGTATATAGAGCCGTGTGTATACATTATATACAGCCCTGTGTGTATACATTATATACAGTCCTGTGTGTATACATTATATACAGTCCTGTGTATATAGAGCCGTGTGTATACATTATATACAGTCCTGTGTTTATAGAGCCGTGTGTATACATTATATACAGTCCTGTGTATATAGAGCCGTGTGTATACATTATATACAGTCCTGTGTATATAGAGCCCTGTGTATACATTATATACAGCCCTGTGTATATAGAGCCGTGTGTATACATTATATACAGTCCTGTGTGTATAGAGCCATGTGTATACATTATATACAGTCCTGTGTATATAGAGCCGTGTGTATACATTATATACAGCCCTGTGTATATAGAGCTGTGTATACATTATATACAGTCCTGTGTATATAGAGCTGTGTGTATACATTATATGCAGTCCTGTGTTTATAGAGCCGTGTGTATACATTATATGCAGTCCTGTGTATATAGAGCCGTGTGTATACATTATATACAGTCCTGTGTATATAGAGCCGTGTGTATACATTATATACAGTCCTGTGTATAAAGAGCTGTGTATACATTATATACAGTCCTGTGTATATAGAGCTGTGTATATACATTATATACAGTCCTGTGTATATAGAGCAGTGTGTATACATTATATACAGTCCTGTGTATATAGAGCCATGTGTATACATTATATACAGTCCTGTGTATATAGAGCCGTGTGTATACATTATATACAGTCCTGTGTATATAGAGCCGTGTGTATACATTATATACAGTCCTGTGTATATAGAGCCCTGTGTATACATTATATACAGTCCTGTGTATAGAGAGCCGTGTGTATACATTATATACAGTCCTGTGTATATAGAGCTGTGTATACATTATATACAGTCCTGTGTGTATACATTATATACAGCCCTGTGTATATAGAGCCGTGTGTATACATTATATACAGCCCTGTGTATATAGAGCTATGTATACTTTATATACAGTCCTGTGTGTATACATTATATACAGTCCTGTGTATATACAGCCGTGTGTATACATTATATACAGTCCTGTGTATATAGAGCCTTGTGTATACATTATATACAGTCCTGTGTATATAGAGCCGTGTGTATACATTATATACAGTCCTGTGTATATAGAGCCCTGTGTATACATTATATACAGTCCTGTGTATATAGAGCTTTGTATACATTATATACAGTCATGTGTATATAGAGCCGTGTGTATACATTATATACAGTCCTGTGTATATAGAGCCGTGTGTATACATTATATACAGTCCTGTGTATATAGAGCTGTGTATACATTATATACAGTCCTGTGTATATAGAGCTGTGTGTATACATTATATACAGCCGTGTGTATACATTATATGCAGTCCTGTGTATATAGAGCCGTGTGTATACATTATATACAGTCCTGTGTATATAGAGCCGTGTGTATACATTATATACAGTCCTGTGTATATAGAGCTGTGTATACATTATATACAGTCCTGTGTATATAGAGCTGTGTATACATTATATACAGTCCTGTGTATATAGAGCCGTGTGTATACATTATATACAGTCCTGTGTATATAGAGCCGTGTGTATACATTATATACAGTCCTGTGTATATAGAGCTATGTATACATTATATACAGTCCTGTGTATATAGAGCTCTGTATACATTATATACAGCCCTGTGTATATAGAGCCGTGTGTATACATTATATACAGCCCTGTGTATATAGAGCCGTGTGTATACATTATATACAGTCCTGTGTATATAGAGCCGTGTGTATACATTATATACAGTCCTGTGTATATAGAGCCGTGTGTATACATTATATACAGTCCTGTGTATATAGAGCCGTGTGTATACATTATATACAGTCCTGTGTATATAGAGCCGTGTGTATACATTATATACAGCCCTGTGTATATAGAGCCGTGTGTATACATTATATACAGCCCTGTGTATATAGAGCTGTGTATACATTATATACAGTCCTGTGTATATAGAGCCGTGTGTATACATTATATACAGCCCTGTGTATATAGAGCCGTGTGTATACATTATATACAGTCCTGTGTATATAGAGCCGTGT
Organism: Eleutherodactylus coqui; assembly: GCF_035609145.1. NCBI lineage: Eukaryota > Metazoa > Chordata > Amphibia > Anura > Eleutherodactylidae > Eleutherodactylus > Eleutherodactylus coqui. The sequence continues at coordinate 3,342,506 of NC_089841.1, forward strand.
GTATACATTATATACAGTCCTGTGTATATAGAGCCCTGTGTATACATTATATACAGTCCTGTGTATATAGAGCCGTGTGTATACATTATAAACAGTCCTGTGTGTATACATTATATACAGTCCTGTGTGTATAGAGCCGTGTGTATACATTATATACAGTCCTGTGTTTATAGAGCTGTGTGTATACATTATATACAGTCCTGTGTATATAGAGCCGTGTGTATACATTATATACAGTCCTGTGTATATAGAGCCCTGTGTATACATTATATACAGTCCTGTGTATATAGAGCAGTGTGTATACATTATATACAGTCCTGTGTATATAGAGCCGTGTATACATTATATACAGTCCTGTGTATATAGAGCCGTGTGTATACATTATATACAGTCCTGTGTATATAGAGCCGTGTGTATACATTATATACAGTCCTGTGTATATAGAGCCGTGTGTATACATTATATACAGTCCTGTGTATATAGAGCCGTGTGTATACATTATATACAGTCCTGTGTATATAGAGCCGTGTGTATACATTATATACAGTCCTGTGTATATAGAGCCGTGTGTATACATTATATACAGTCCTGTGTATATAGAGCCGTGTGTATACATTATATACAGTCCTGTGTATATAGAGCCGTGTGTATACATTATATACAGTCCTGTGTATATAGAGCCGTGTGTATACATTATATACAGTCCTGTGTATATAGAGCCCTGTGTATACATTATATACAGTCCTGTGTATATAGAGCCGTGTGTATACATTATAAACAGTCCTGTGTGTATACATTATATACAGTCCTGTGTGTATAGAGCCGTGTGTATACATTATATACAGTCCTGTGTTTATAGAGCTGTGTGTATACATTATATACAGTCCTGTGTATATAGAGCCATGTGTATACATTATATACAGCCCTGTGTATATAGAGCCGTGTGTATACATTATATACAGCCCTGTGTGTATACATTATATACAGTCCTGTGTGTATACATTATATACAGTCCTGTGTATATAGAGCCGTGTGTATACATTATATACAGTCCTGTGTATATAGAGCTGTGTGTATACATTATATACAGTCCTGTGTTTATAGAGCCCAGTGTATACATTATATACAGTCATGTGTATATAGAGCCGTGTGTATACATTATATACAGTCCTGTGTATATAGAGCCGTGTGTATACATTATATACAGCCCTGTGTATATAGAGCTGTGTGTATACATTATATACAGTCCTGTGTGTATACATTATATACAGTCCTGTGTATATAGAGCCGTGTGTATACATTATATACAGTCCTGTGTATATAGAGCCGTGTGTATACATTATATACAGTCCTGTGTATAGAGAGCCGTGTGTATACATTATATACAGTCCTGTGTATATAGAGCTGTGTATACATTATATACAGTCCTGTGTGTATACATTATATACAGCCCTGTGTATATAGAGCCGTGTGTATACATTATATACAGCCCTGTGTATATAGAGCTATGTATACTTTATATACAGTCCTGTGTGTATACATTATATACAGTCCTGTGTATATACAGCCGTGTGTATACATTATATACAGTCCTGTGTATATAGAGCCTTGTGTATACATTATATACAGTCCTGTGTATATAGAGCCGTGTGTATACATTATATACAGTCCTGTGTATATAGAGCCCTGTGTATACATTATATACAGTCCTGTGTATATAGAGCTTTGTATACATTATATACAGTCATGTGTATATAGAGCCGTGTGTATACATTATATACAGTCCTGTGTATATAGAGCCGTGTGTATACATTATATACAGTCCTGTGTATATAGAGCTGTGTATACATTATATACAGTCCTGTGTATATAGAGCTGTGTGTATACATTATATACAGCCGTGTGTATACATTATATGCAGTCCTGTGTATATAGAGCCGTGTGTATACATTATATACAGTCCTGTGTATATAGAGCCGTGTGTATACATTATATACAGTCCTGTGTATATAGAGCTGTGTATACATTATATACAGTCCTGTGTATATAGAGCTGTGTATACATTATATACAGTCCTGTGTATATAGAGCCGTGTGTATACATTATATACAGTCCTGTGTATATAGAGCCGTGTGTATACATTATATACAGTCCTGTGTATATAGAGCTATGTATACATTATATACAGTCCTGTGTATATAGAGCTCTGTATACATTATATACAGCCCTGTGTATATAGAGCCGTGTGTATACATTATATACAGTCCTGTGTATATAGAGCCGTCTGTATACATTATATACAGCCCTGTGTATATAGAGCCCTGTGTATACATTATATACAGCCCTGTGTATATAGAGCCATGTGTATACATTATATACAGTCCTGTGTATATAGAGCCGTGTGTATACATTATATACAGTCCTGTGTATATAGAGCCGTGTGTATACATTATATACAGTCCTGTGTATATAGAGCCGTGTGTATACATTATATACAGTCCTGTGTATATAGAGCCGTGTGTATACATTATATACAGTCCTGTGTATATAGAGCCGTGTGTATACATTATATACAGCCCTGTGTATATAGAGCCGTGTGTATACATTATATACAGCCCTGTGTATATAGAGCTGTGTATACATTATATACAGTCCTGTGTATATAGAGCCGTGTGTATACATTATATACAGCCCTGTGTATATAGAGCCGTGTGTATACATTATATACAGTCCTGTGTATATAGAGCCGTGTGTATACATTATATACAGTCCTGTGTATATAGAGCCCTGTGTATACATTATATACAGTCCTGTGTATATAGAGCCGTGTGTATACATTATAAACAGTCCTGTGTGTATACATTATATACAGTCCTGTGTGTATAGAGCCGTGTGTATACATTATATACAGTCCTGTGTTTATAGAGCTGTGTGTATACATTATATACAGTCCTGTGTATATAGAGCCGTGTGTATACATTATATACAGTCCTGTGTATATAGAGCCCTGTGTATACATTATATACAGTCCTGTGTATATAGAGCAGTGTGTATACATTATATACAGTCCTGTGTATATAGAGCCGTGTATACATTATATACAGTCCTGTGTATATAGAGCCGTGTGTATACATTATATACAGTCCTGTGTATATAGAGCCGTGTGTATACATTATATACAGTCCTGTGTATATAGAGCCGTGTGTATACATTATATACAGTCCTGTGTATATAGAGCCGTGTGTATACATTATATACAGTCCTGTGTATATAGAGCCGTGTGTATACATTATATACAGTCCTGTGTATATAGAGCCGTGTGTATACATTATATACAGTCCTGTGTATATAGAGCCGTGTGTATACATTATATACAGTCCTGTGTATATAGAGCCGTGTGTATACATTATATACAGTCCTGTGTATATAGAGCCGTGTGTATACATTATATACAGTCCTGTGTATACATTATATACAGTCCTGTGTATACATTATATACAGTCCTGTGTATATAGAGCCGTGTGTATACATTATATACAGTCCTGTGTATATAGAGCCGTGTGTATACATTATATACAGTCCTGTGTATATAGAGCCCTGTGTATACATTATATACAGTCCTGTGTATATAGAGCTGTGTATACATTATATACAGTCCTGTGTATATAGAGCCCTGTGTATATAGAGCTGTGTGTATACATTATATACAGTCCTGTGTATATAGAGCTGTGTATACATGATATACAGCCCTGTGTATATAGAGCCCTGTGTATACATTATATACAGTCCTGTGTATATAGAGCCCTGTGTATACATTATATACAGCCCTGTGTATATAGAGCCGTGTGTATACATTATATACAGTCCTGTGTGTATAGAGCCCTGTGTATACATTATATACAGTCCTGTGTATATAGAGCCGTGTGTATACATTATATACAGCCCTGTGTATATAGAGCTGTGTATACATTTTGTACAGTCCTGTGTATATAGAGCCGTGTGTATACATTATATACAGTCCTGTGTATATAGAGCCATGTGTATACATTATATACAGTCCTGTGTATATAGAGCCATGTGTATACATTATATACAGCCCTGTGTATATAGAGCCGTGTGTATACATTATATACAGCCCTGTGTGTATACATTATATACAGTCCTGTGTGTATACATTATATACAGTCCTGTGTATATAGAGCCGTGTGTATACATTATATACAGTCCTGTGTATATAGAGCTGTGTGTATACATTATATACAGTCCTGTGTATATAGAGCCCAGTGTATACATTATATACAGTCATGTGTATATAGAGCCGTGTGTATACATTATATACAGTCCTGTGTATATAGAGCCGTGTGTATACATTATATACAGCCCTGTGTATATAGAGCTGTGTGTATACATTATATACAGTCCTGTGTGTATACATTATATACAGTCCTGTGTATATAGAGCCGTGTGTATACATTATATACAGTCCTGTGTATATAGAGCCCTGTGTATACATTATATACAGTCCTGTGTATATAGAGCCGTGTGTATACATTATATACAGTCCTGTGTATATAGAGCCCTGTGTATACATTATATACAGTCCTGTGTATATAGAGCCCTGTGTATACATTATATACAGTCCTGTGTATATAGAGCCGTGTGTATACATTATATACAGCCCTGTGTATATAGAGCTGTGTATACATTATGTACAGTCCTGTGTATATAGAGCCGTGTGTATACATTATATACAGTCCTGTGTATATAGAGCCATGTGTATACATTATATACAGTCCTGTGTATATAGAGCCATGTGTATACATTATATACAGCCCTGTGTATATAGAGCCGTGTGTATACATTATATACAGCCCTGTGTGTATACATTATATACAGTCCTGTGTGTATACATTATATACAGTCCTGTGTATATAGAGCCGTGTGTATACATTATATACAGTCCTGTGTATATAGAGCTGTGTGTATACATTATATACAGTCCTGTGTATATAGAGCCCAGTGTATACATTATATACAGTCATGTGTATATAGAGCCGTGTGTATACATTATATACAGTCCTGTGTATATAGAGCCGTGTGTATACATTATATACAGCCCTGTGTATACAGTCCTGTGTGTATACATTATATACAGTCCTGTGTATATAGAGCCGTGTGTATACATTATATACAGTCCTGTGTATATAGAGCTGTGTGTATACATTATATACAGTCCTGTGTATATAGAGCTGTGTGTATACATTATATACAGTCCTGTGTATATAGAGCTGTGTATACATTATATACAGCCCTGTGTATATAGAGCCGTGTGTATACATTATATACAGCCCTGTGTATATAGAGCCGTGTGTATACATTATATACAGCCCTGTGTATATAGAGCCGTGTGTATACATTATATACAGCCCTGTGTATATAGAGCCGTGTGTATACATTATATACAGTCCTGTGTATATAGAGCCGTGTGTATACATTATATACAGTCCTGTGTATATAGAGCCGTGTGTATACATTATATACAGTCCTGTGTATATAGAGCCATGTGTATACATTATATACAGCCCTGTGTGTATACATTATATACAGTCCTGTGTATATAGAGCTGTGTATACATTATATACAGCCCTGTGTATATAGAGCCGTGTGTATACATTATATACAGCCCTGTGTATATAGAGCCGTGTGTATACATTATATACAGCCCTGTGTATATAGAGCCGTGTGTATACATTATATACAGCCCTGTGTATATAGAGCCCTGTGTATACATTATATACAGCCCTGTGTATATAGAGCCGTGTGTATACATTATATACAGTCCTGTGTATATAGAGCCGTGTGTATACATTATATACAGTCCTGTGTTTATAGAGCTGTGTGTATACATTATATACGGTCCTGTGTATATAGAGCCGTGTGTATACATTATATACAGTCCTGTGTGTATACATTATATACAGTCCTGTGTATATAGAGCCCTGTGTATACATTATATACAGTCCTGTGTATATAGAGCCGTGTGTATACATTATATACAGTCCTGTGTATATAGAGCCGTGTGTATACATTATATACAGTCCTGTGTATATAGAGCCGTGTGTATACATTATATACAGTCCTGTGTATATAGAGCCCTGTGTATACATTATATACAGTCCTGTGTATATAGAGCTCTGTATACATTATATACAGTCCTGTGTATATAGAGCTCTGTATACATTATATACAGTCCTGTGTATATAGAGCCGTGTGTATACATTATATACAGTCCTGTGTATATAGAGCTGTGTGTATACATTATATACAGTCCTGTGTATATAGAGCTGTGTGTATACATTATATACAGTCCTGTGTATATAGAGCCCTGTGTATACATTATATACAGTCCTGTGTATATAGAGCCCTGTGTATACATTATATACAGTCCTGTGTATATAGAGCCGTGTGTATACATTATATACAGTCCTGTGTATATAGAGCCGTGTGTATACATTATATACAGTCCTGTGTATATAGAGCCGTGTGTATACATTATATACGGTCCTGTGTATATAGAGCCGTGTGTATACATTATATACAGTCCTGTGTATATAGAGCCGTGTGTATACATTATATACAGCCCTGTGTATATAGAGCCGTGTGTATACATTATATACAGTCCTGTGTGTATAGAGCCATGTGTATACATTATATACAGTCCTGTGTATATAGAGCCGTGTGTATACATTATATACAGCCCTGTGTATATAGAGCTGTGTATACATTATATACAGTCCTGTGTATATAGAGCCGTGTGTATACATTATATGCAGTCCTGTGTTTATAGAGCCGTGTGTATACATTATATGCAGTCCTGTGTATATAGAGCCGTGTGTATACATTATATACAGTCCTGTGTATATAGAGCCGTGTGTATACATTATATACAGTCCTGTGTATAAAGAGCTGTGTATACATTATATACAGTCCTGTGTATATAGAGCTGTGTATATACATTATATACAGTCCTGTGTATATAGAGCAGTGTGTATACATTATATACAGTCCTGTGTATATAGAGCCATGTGTATACATTATATACAGTCCTGTGTATATAGAGCCGTGTGTATACATTATATACAGTCCTGTGTATATAGAGCCGTGTGTATACATTATATACAGTCCTGTGTATATAGAGCTGTGTGTATACATTATATACAGTCCTGTGTATATAGAGCCGTGTGTATACATTATATACAGTCCTGTGTATATAGAGCCCTGTGTATACATTATATACAGTCCTGTGTATATAGAGCCGTGTGTATACATTATATACAGTCCTGTGTATATAGAGCCGTGTGTATACATTATATACAGTCCTGTGTATATAGAGCCGTGTGTATACATTATATACAGCCCTGTGTATATAGAGCTGTGTATACATTATATACAGTCCTGTGTGTATACATTATATACAGCCCTGTGTATATAGAGCCGTGTGTATACATTATATACAGCCCTGTGTATATAGAGCTATGTATACTTTATATACAGTCCTGTGTGTATACATTATATACAGTCCTGTGTATATACAGCCGTGTGTATACATTATATACAGTCCTGTGTATATAGAGCTGTGTATACATTATATACAGTCATGTGTATATAGAGCCGTGTGTATACATTATATACAGTCCTGTGTATATAGAGCCGTGTGTATACATTATATACAGTCCTGTGTATATAGAGCTGTGTATACATTATATACAGTCCTGTGTATATAGAGCTGTGTGTATACATTATATACAGCCGTGTGTATACATTATATGCAGTCCTGTGTATATAGAGCCGTGTGTATACATTATATACAGTCCTGTGTATATAGAGCCGTGTGTATACATTATATACAGTCCTGTGTATATAGAGCTGTGTATACATTATATACAGTCCTGTGTATATAGAGCCGTGTGTATACATTATATACAGTCCTGTGTATATAGAGCCGTGTGTATACATTATATACAGTCCTGTGTATATAGAGCCGTGTGTATACATTATATACAGTCCTGTGTATATAGAGCTATGTATACATTATATACAGTCCTGTGTATATAGAGCTCTGTATACATTATATACAGCCCTGTGTATATAGAGCCGTGTGTATACATTATATACAGTCCTGTGTATATAGAGCCGTGTGTATACATTATATACAGCCCTGTGTATATAGAGCCCTGTGTATACATTATATACAGCCCTGTGTATATAGAGCCCTGTGTATACATTATATACAGTCCTGTGTATATAGAGCCGTGTGTATACATTATTTACAGTCCTGTGTATATAGAGCCGTGTGTATACATTATATACAGTCCTGTGTATATAGAGCCGTGTGTATACATTATATACAGTCCTGTGTATATAGAGCCGTGTGTATACATTATATACAGTCCTGTGTATATAGAGCCGTGTGTATACATTATATACAGCCCTGTGTATATAGAGCCGTGTGTACACATTATATACAGCCCTGTGTATATAGAGCCGTGTGTATACATTATATACAGCCCTGTGTATATAGAGCTGTGTATACATTATATACAGTCCTGTGTATATAGAGCCGTGTGTATACATTATATACAGCCCTGTGTATATAGAGCCGTGTGTATACATTATATACAGTCCTGTGTATATAGAGCCGTGTGTATACATTATATACAGTCCTGTGTATATAGAGCCCTGTGTATACATTATATACAGTCCTGTGTATATAGAGCCCTGTGTATACATTATATACAGTCCTGTGTATATAGAGCCGTGTGTATACATTATATACAGTCCTGTGTGTATACATTATATACAGTCCTGTGTGTATAGAGCCGTGTGTATACATTATATACAGTCCTGTGTTTATAGAGCTGTGTGTATACATTATATACAGTCCTGTGTATATAGAGCCGTGTGTATACATTATATACAGTCCTGTGTATATAGAGCCCTGTGTATACATTATATACAGTCCTGTGTATATAGAGCCGTGTGTATACATTATATACAGTCCTGTGTATATAGAGCCGTGTGTATACATTATATACAGTCCTGTGTATATAGAGCCGTGTATACATTATATACAGTCCTGTGTATATAGAGCCGTGTGTATACATTATATACAGTCCTGTGTATATAGAGCCGTGTGTATACATTATATACAGTCCTGTGTATATAGAGCCGTGTGTATACATTATATACAGTCCTGTGTATACATTATATACAGTCCTGTGTATATAGAGCCGTGTGTATACATTATATACAGTCCTGTGTATATAGAGCCGTGTGTATACATTATATACAGTCCTGTGTATATAGAGCCCTGTGTATACATTATATACAGTCCTGTGTATATAGAGCTGTGTATACATTATATACAGTCCTGTGTATATAGAGCCCTGTGTATATAGAGCTGTGTGTATACATTATATACAGTCCTGTGTATATAGAGCTGTGTATACATGATATACAGCCCTGTGTATATAGAGCCCTGTGTATACATTATATACAGTCCTGTGTATATAGAGCCCTGTGTATACATTATATACAGCCCTGTGTATATAGAGCCGTGTGTATACAATATATACAGTCCTGTGTGTATAGAGCCCTGTGTATACATTATATACAGTCCTGTGTATATAGAGCCGTGTGTATACATTATATACAGCCCTGTGTATATAGAGCTGTGTATACATTATGTACAGTCCTGTGTATATAGAGCCGTGTGTATACATTATATACAGTCCTGTGTATATAGAGCCATGTGTATACATTATATACAGTCCTGTGTATATAGAGCCATGTGTATACATTATATACAGCCCTGTGTATATAGAGCCGTGTGTATACATTATATACAGCCCTGTGTGTATACATTATATACAGTCCTGTGTGTATACATTATATACAGTCCTGTGTATATAGAGCCGTGTGTATACATTATATACAGTCCTGTGTATATAGAGCTGTGTATACATGATATACAGCCCTGTGTATATAGAGCCCTGTGTATACATTATATACAGTCCTGTGTATATAGAGCCCTGTGTATACATTATATACAGCCCTGTGTATATAGAGCCGTGTGTATACAATATATACAGTCCTGTGTGTATAGAGCCCTGTGTATACATTATATACAGTCCTGTGTATATAGAGCCGTGTGTATACATTATATACAGCCCTGTGTATATAGAGCTGTGTATACATTATGTACAGTCCTGTGTATATAGAGCCGTGTGTATACATTATATACAGTCCTGTGTATATAGAGCCATGTGTATACATTATATACAGTCCTGTGTATATAGAGCCATGTGTATACATTATATACAGCCCTGTGTATATAGAGCCGTGTGTATACATTATGTACAGCCCTGTGTGTATACATTATATACAGTCCTGTGTGTATACATTATATACAGTCCTGTGTATATAGAGCCGTGTGTATACATTATATACAGTCCTGTGTATATAGAGCTGTGTGTATACATTATATACAGTCCTGTGTATATAGAGCCCAGTGTATACATTATATACAGTCCTGTGTATATAGAGCCGTGTGTATACATTATATACAGCCCTGTGTATATAGAGCCGTGTGTATACATTATATACAGCCCTGTGTATATAGAGCTGTGTGTATACATTATATACAGTCCTGTGTGTATACATTATATACAGTCCTGTGTATATAGAGCCGTGTGTATACATTATATACAGTCCTGTGTATATAGAGCCCTGTGTATACATTATATACAGTCCTGTGTATATAGAGCTGTGTGTATACATTATATACAGTCCTGTGTATATAGAGCCCTGTGTATACATTATATACAGCCCTGTGTATATAGAGCCGTGTGTATACATTATATACAGTCCTGTGTATATAGAGCCGTGTGTATACATTATATACAGTCCTGTGTATATAGAGCCATGTGTATACATTATATACAGTCCTGTGTATATAGAGCCATGTGTATACATTATATACAGCCCTGTGTATATAGAGCCGTGTGTATACATTATATACAGCCCTGTGTGTATACATTATATACAGTCCTGTGTGTATACATTATATACAGTCCTGTGTGTATAGAGCCGTGTGTATACATTATATACAGTCCTGTGTATATAGAGCTGTGTGTATACATTATATACAGTCCTGTGTATATAGAGCCCAGTGTATACATTATATACAGTCATGTGTATTTAGAGCCGTGTGTATACATTATATACAGTCCTGTGTATATAGAGCCGTGTGTATACATTATATACAGCCCTGTGTATATAGAGCTGTGTGTATACATTATATACAGTCCTGTGTGTATACATTATATACAGTCCTGTGTATATAGAGCCGTGTGTATACATTATATACAGTCCTGTGTATATAGAGCCCTGTGTATACATTATATACAGTCCTGTGTATATAGAGCTGTGTGTATACATTATATACAGTCCTGTGTGTATACATTATATACAGTCCTGTGTATATAGAGCCGTGTGTATACATTATATACAGTCCTGTGTATATAGAGCCCTGTGTATACATTATATACAGTCCTGTGTATATAGAGCTGTGTGTATACATTATATACAGTCCTGTGTATATAGAGCTGTGTGTATACATTATATACAGTCCTGTGTATATAGAGCTGTGTGTATACATTATATACAGTCCTGTGTATATAGAGCTGTGTATACATTATATACAGCCCTGTGTATATAGAGCCGTGTGTATACATTATATACAGCCCTGTGTATATAGAGCCGTGTGTATACATTATATACAGCCCTGTGTATATAGAGCCGTGTGTATACATTATATACAGCCCTGTGTATATAGAGCCGTGTGTATACATTATATACAGCCCTGTGTATATAGAGCCGTGTGTATACATTATATACAGTCCTGTGTATATAGAGCCGTGTGTATACATTATATACAGTCCTGTGTATATAGAGCCATGTGTATACATTATATACAGTCCTGTGTATATAGAGCCATGTGTATACATTATATACAGCCCTGTGTATATAGAGCCGTGTGTATACATTATATACAGTCCTGTGTGTATACATTATATACAGTCCTGTGTATATAGAGCTGTGTATACATTATATACAGCCCTGTGTATATAGAGCCGTGTGTATACATTATATACAGCCCTGTGTATATAGAGCCGTGTGTATACATTATATACAGTCCTGTGTATATAGAGCCCAGTGTATACATTATATACAGCCCTGTGTATATAGAGCCGTGTGTATACATTATATACAGCCCTGTGTATATAGAGCCGTGTGTATACATTATACACAGCCCTGTGTATATAGAGCCGTGTGTATACATTATATACAGCCCTGTGTATATAGAGCCCTGTGTATACATTATATACAGCCCTGTGTATATAGAGCCGTGTGTATACATTATATACAGTCCTGTGTATATAGAGCCGTGTGTATACATTATATACAGTCCTGTGTATATAGAGCCCAGTGTATACATTATATACAGTCCTGTGTATATAGAGCCGTGTGTATACATTATATACAGTCCTGTGTATATAGAGCCGTGTGTATACATTATACACAGCCCTGTGTATATAGAGCCGTGTGTATACATTATACACAGTCCTGTGTATATAGAGCCGTGTGTATACATTATATACAGTCCTGTGTATATAGAGCCGTGTGTATACATTATATACAGTCCTGTGTATATAGAGCCGTGTGTATACATTATATACAGTCCTGTGTATATAGAGCCATGTGTATACATTATATACAGCCCTGTGTATATAGAGCTGTGTGTATACATTATATACAGTCCTGTGTGTATACATTATATACAGTCCTGTGTATATAGAGCCGTGTGTATACATTATATACAGCCCTGTGTATATAGAGCCGTGTGTATACATTATATACAGTCCTGTGTATATAGAGCCGTGTGTATACATTATATACAGTCCTGTGTATATAGAGCCCTGTGTATACATTATATACAGTCCTGTGTATATAGAGCCCTGTGTATACATTATATACAGTCCTGTGTATATAGAGCCCTGTGTATACATTATATACAGTCCTGTGTATATAGAGCCGTGTGTATACATTATATACAGTCCTGTGTATATAGAGCCGTGTGTATACATTATATACAGTCCTGTGTATATAGAGCCGTGTGTATACATTATATACAGTCCTGTGTATATAGAGCCGTGTGTATACATTATATACAGTCCTGTGTATATAGAGCCGTGTGTATACATTATATACAGTCCTGTGTATATAGAGCCGTGTGTATACATTATATACAGTCCTGTGTATATAGAGCCGTGTGTATACATTATATACAGCCCTGTGTATATAGAGCCGTGTGTATACATTATATACAGCCCTGTGTATATAGAGCCGTGTGTATACATTATATACAGTCCTGTGTATATAGAGCCGTGTGTATACATTATATACAGTCCTGTGTATATAGAGCCATGTGTATACATTATATACAGTCCTGTGTATATAGAGCCATGTGTATACATTATATACAGCCCTATGTATATAGAGCCGTGTGTATACATTATATACAGCCCTATGTATATAGAGCCGTGTGTATACATTATATACAGTCCTGTGTATATAGAGCCCTGTGTATACATTATATACAGTCCTGTGTATATAGAGCCCTGTGTATACATTATATACAGTCCTGTGTATATAGAGCCCTGTGTATACATTATATACAGTCCTGTGTATATAGAGCCCTGTGTATACATTATATAGAGTCCTGTGTATATAGAGCCGTGTGTATACATTATATACAGTCCTGTGTTTATAGAGCTGTGTGTATACATTATATACAGTCCTGTGTTTATAGAGCTGTGTGTATACATTATATACAGTCCTGTGTATATAGAGCTGTGTGTATACATTATATACAGTCCTGTGTATATAGAGCTGTGTGTATACATTATATACAGTCCTGTGTTTATAGAGCCGTGTGTATACATTATATACGGTCCTGTGTATATAGAGCCGTGTGTATACATTATATACGGTCCTGTGTATATAGAGCCGTGTGTATACATTATATACAGTCCTGTGTGTATACATTATATACAGTCCTGTGTATATAGAGCCGTGTGTATACATTATATACAGTCCTGTGTATACAGAGCCCTGTGTATACATTATATACAGTCCTGTGTATACAGAGCCCTGTGTATACATTATATACAGTCCTGTGTATACAGAGCCCTGTGTATACATTATATACAGCCCTGTGTATATAGAGCCGTGTGTATACATTATATACAGCCCTGTGTATATAGAGCCGTGTGTATACATTATATACAGTCCTGTGTATATAGAGCCGTGTGTATACATTATATACAGTCCTGTGTATATAGAGCCCTGTGTATACATTATATACAGCCCTGTGTATATAGAGCCGTGTGTATACATTATATACAGTCCTGTGTATATAGAGCCCTGTGTATACATTATATACAGTCCTGTGTATATAGAGCCCTGTGTATACATTATATACAGTCCTGTGTATATAGAGCCCTGTGTATACATTATAAACAGTCCTGTGTATATAGAGCCCTGTGTATACATTATATACAGTCCTGTGTATATAGAGCCCTGTGTATACATTATATACAGTCCTGTGTATATAGAGCCCTGTGTATACATTATATACAGTCCTGTGTATATAGAGCCCTGTGTATACATTATATACAGTCCTGTGTATATAGAGCCCTGTGTATACATTATATACAGTCCTGTGTATATAGAGCCGTGTGTATACATTATATACAGTCCTGTGTTTATAGAGCCGTGTGTATACATTATATACAGCCCTGTGTTTATAGAGCCGTGTGTATACATTATATACACTCCTGTGTTTATAGAGCCGTGTGTATACATTATATACAGTCCTGTGTTTATAGAGCCGTGTGTATACATTATATACAGTCCTGTGTATATAGAGCCGTGTGTATACATTATATACAGTCCTGTGTATATAGAGCCGTGTGTATACATTATATACAGTCCTGTGTATATAGAGCCGTGTGTATACATTATATACAGTCCTGTGTATATAGAGCTGTGTGTATACATTATATACAGTCCTGTGTTTATAGAGCCGTGTGTATACATTATATACAGTCCTGTGTATACAGAGCCGTGTGTATACATTATATACAGTCCTGTGTATATAGAGCCGTGTGTATACATTATATACAGTCCTGTGTGTATACATTATATACAGTCCTGTGTATATAGAGCCGTGTGTATACATTATATACAGTCCTGTGTATACAGAGCCCTGTGTATACATTATATACAGTCCTGTGTATATAGAGCCCTGTGTATACATTATATACAGTCCTGTGTATATAGAGCCCTGTGTATACATTATATACAGTCCTGTGTATATAGAGCCCTGTGTATACATTATATACAGTCCTGTGTATATAGAGCCCTGTGTATACATTATATACAGTCCTGTGTATATAGAGCCCTGTGTATACATTATATACAGTCCTGTGTATATAGAGCCCTGTGTATACATTATATACAGTCCTGTGTATATAGAGCCCTGTGTATACATTATATACAGTCCTGTGTATATAGAGCCCTGTGTATACATTATATACAGTCCTGTGTATATAGAGCCCTGTGTATACATTATATACAGTCCTGTGTATATAGAGCCGTGTGTATACATTATATACAGTCCTGTGTTTATAGAGCCGTGTGTATACATTATATACAGTCCTGTGTTTATAGAGCCCTGTGTATACATTATATACAGTCCTGTGTATATAGAGCCGTGTGTATACATTATATACAGTCCTGTGTATATAGAGCCGTGTGTATACATTATATACAGTCCTGTGTATATAGAGCCGTGTGTATACATTATATACAGTCCTGTGTATATAGAGCCGTGTGTATACATTATATACAGTCCTGTGTATATAGAGCCGTGTGTGCGCATTATATACAGTCCTTTGGGCGAGTGTGGCACATGAATGTAGCAGAGCTCTGCGTGGTGTGTGTCTGTGACATTGAATGTAGCAGAGATGTATGTAACATGCATGTAGAAGAGCTGAATATGGTGTGTGCATGACACGCATGTTGCAGAGCTGTGTGGTGTGTGTGACACATGCATGTAGCAGAACTGGGTGTAGTTTGTGCCACACACAATTAGTAGAGCTCTGTGTACGTGTGTGACACATGCATGTAGAATAGCTGTGTTTGTGACCCGCGTATGTAGTAGAGCTGTCTGTGTAACATGCATATGGTACAGCTGTGTGTGGCATGCACAGGTAACTGTGTGGTGTGTGACAAATACATGTAGCAGAGCTGTGTGTTTTGTTTGTGTGATGCATATGTTGGCGAGCTGTGTGTGACATGCGCCTATAGCAGGGCTGTGTGTGCTGTGTTTGACACGTACATGTAGCAGAGCTGTTGGTGTGGTGTGTGACAAATGCATGTAGCAGAGCTGTATGTGTGCATGTAGGACAGCTGTGTGTGACATACGCATGTAGTAGAGCTGTGTGTGCTGTGTTTGACATGCACAGGTAGCAGAGCTATGTGGGACGCGCATGTAGGAGAGCTGTGTGTGGTGCGTGTAAGTACTGTAGATGTGGAACCACCGTGTCAACCTACCAGGTAAGTGATGATCCAGTCCAACACGGTTGACAGTTGGCCCCAGCGTGGAAGGTAAGATACCGGATGTACGAACCCTGTATGCAGATAGAAACTAGGGAAGGTATCTTGGTCTGAACTAATAACTAGGAGGGGAGATCCATGCCTAAATGCGGCGCCCTCGTCCCGATAAGGACAACCTACGGTCTTTTTCTAGCCGCTGACTGAACCTGGCAGGACAGAGAACCTATAAAATAAACGGCAGAACAATACCGGGACGTACAGGAACAAAGGAAGTACAGACTGAGAGGGATGAACAGAGAGGCAGACTCACGAGAGTGACAGACAGCTGGATACACAGAGAACACAGAACACGAGCAGGGAAACAAGGTAACTGCCGAAGGAGCGGCTGAACGTGAAGGGAACTAAAGTCACATCAACACTGCAGCAAGGACTGAAAAGCCCAGAGCGGCTATATAGAGCGGGGATTAGAAAAGGTGCGTCAGCTGAGCAGAAGACCCAGAAGCCATTAACCCTAGGAGTGCTGAACGAGAATAAATATAAGCTATGGGGAAAGGGGATGACGCACATATTTGCCAGACAGAGAACCAGAAGATTGTGTCTGACCAGTACACCTAACAGTACCTCCCCCTTACACCCCCTCTTCCTCCTAGTTCTCTGCAGAAATTCCTGAAGCTGATGTGGGGCGTTGATGTTCTCAGATGGCTCCCATGACTTCTCCTCCGGTCTGTAACCCTTCCAATCCACTAGGTAAAAGGTTTTGTTCCTGACCTTGTTAACATCAAGAATATTTTTCACCTTGAAGATGTTCTCTGAACTAAACCAAGTGGCATCTGGTCTGGGATTTTGGGAAAACCTATTGAGCACAAGTGGTTTGAGGAGACATGGAAGGAGTTGGGGATACACAGGGAGGGAGGTAGTCACAGCCTGCAACAAACAGAATCAATTCTGTCCAACACTTCAAACAGACCCAAAAATCATGGGGCGAGCTTATAAGATGGAACTTTCAGCCTTATATGTTTGGAGGAAAGCCACACTTTATCCTCTGGGACAAACTGTGGGGAGGACCGACGCCTGCCATCAGCAAACCTCTTTATGGAAGCGACTGACCCCTCCAGATTCACCTTGTCCTCCTGCCAAATCTTGGCAAAGCTCTCTGCTGAAAAGGCTGCTGCTGGAACCTCGGAAGTTGTGGAGACTGGCAGGGGAACTCTGGGTTGATGTCCATACACTGTAAGGGTGCATTCACACGAACGTATATCGGCTCGGTTTTCACGCCGAGCCGATATACGTTGTCCTCGGGTGCAGGGGGGGGGAGGATGGAAGAGCCAGGGCCAGGAACTGAGGCTCCCGCTCCCTCTCTGCCTCCTCTCCGCCCCTCTGCACTATTTGCAAAAAGAGAAGGCGGGACGGGGGCGGGGCTAAAGTCCGTGAATTGGCCCCGCCTCTGCCCCGCCTCTCCTCATTGCAAATAGTGCAGAGGGGCGGAGAGGAGGCAGAGAGGGGGCGGGAGCCTCAGTTCCTGGCCCTGGCTCTTCCATCCTCCCCCCTCTGCACCCGAGGACAACGTATATCGGTTCGGCGTGAAAACCGAGCCGATATACGTTCGTGTGAATGCACCCTAAAGAAGGGAGAAGTCTTCGTGGAGTCGCTGACATGCTGGTTATGCCCAGGACCGAAGACTGACCCAATCATCCTGGTGAGCATTGGTAAAATGGCGGAGATATCCAGTCAGGATCTGTTTGGTACGCTCCACCTGCCCGTTAGACTGTGGATGATAGGCCGAAGAGAATTCTAATGATATATCCATCAATTTACACAGAGATCTTCAAAATTTAGGTGGAAATTACACCCCTGTATCTGACACAATGTGCTTAGGAAAGCCATGGAGGCGTAAAATGTGATCAATGAATTTCTCGGCAAGCTGACTGGCAGATGATAAACCGGGCAGAGTCACAAAATGGGCCATTTTAGAGAATCGGTCCACTACTACCCATATAACAGTACAGCCACTGGACGGAGGTAAATCTGTGATAAAGTGTATGGCAATATGCTGCCATGGAGCCTCAGGTATGGGTAATAGACACAGGAGGCCTGCGTGTCTCAGTTTCTGTGGTTTATACTGGGCGCAGGAGGTACAGGAGGACACAAAATCATGGATATCCTTCATCATGGATGGCCACCAGTACCGATGGCGAATTAACTCGCTAGTCTTGCATTGCCCAGAATGACCAGCTAGAACAGTGACCCTAGGAGAGGACACCTCTCCTCTTGGCCTCAGGCATGAACATCTTCCCTGGTGGGATATCCTTAACCCGAACAGAAGCTACAGTCCCCAATCTGGTAGGTTCAATGATGAATTGTGGAGCCTCTTCAGTGTCGAAAAAAAACGACATTCCGCCATCTTTCACTGCGTTTTGTTTCTGCAGCGCACAAACTGCAACAAAAGCGACATGATACCTTTATTCTACGGGTCGGTATGATTACTACCACACCAAACTTGTGGAGGTTTTTTTTTTTACTATACTACTCTTTTTCTTTCTCAAAGAGATTTAATTTTTTTCAATTATTTTCTGCGGTCATTTTGTGCGTGCGATAACTTTTTATTTTTCCGCCAACGTAATTCAGCGAGGGCTCATTATTTGCGGGATGTCCTGAAGTTTCCGATAGTACTAATTCAGGATACATATGACTTTTTGATCGCTTTTTATTGCGTTTTTTCTGGGAGACAGGGTGACTGAAAAAGTGCATTTCTGGCGTTCTTTATTTTTTTTTTCGGACGACAATCACTGTGCGGGGAAAATAATGTGCTACTGTGATAGATCGGACTGTTACGGACGCGGCAATACCAAATATGTATTTTTATTTTATTACTAGCTTACCCGTCGCACGTTGCTGCGAAGACAGACAGACAGACATACATTCATTCGTTTTTATATATCAAGATAACAACCAATCACAGCGCAGCTTTCATGTTACCTCAGCAGTATAATATATAACAACCAATCACAGCGCAGCTTTCATGTTACCTCAGCAGTATAATATATAACAACCAATCACAGCGCAGCTTTCATGTTACCTCAGCGGTATAATATATAACAACCAATCACAGCGCAGCTTTCATGTTACCTCAGCAGTATAATATATAACAACCAATCACAGCACAGCTTTCATTTTACCTCAGTATAATATATAACAACCAATCACAGCGCAGCTTTCATGTTACCTCAGTATAATATATAACAACCAATCACAGCACAGCTTTCATGTTACCTCAGCAGTATAATATATAACAACCAATCACAGCGCAGCTTTCATGTTACCTCAGTATAATATATAACAACCAATCACAGCACAGCTTTCATGTTACCTCAGTATAATATATAACAACCAATCACAGCCCAGCTTTCATGTTGCCTCAGCAGTATAATATATAAAAACCAATCACAGCGCAGCTTTCATGTTACCTCAGTATAATATATAACAACCAATCACAGCCCAGCTTTCATGTTGCCTCAGCGGTATCATATATAACAACCAATCACAGCGCAGCTTTCATGTTACCTCAGCAGTATAATATATAACAACCAATCACAGTGCAGCTTTCATGTTACCTCAGTGGTATAATATATAACAACCAACCACAGCACAGCTTTCATGTTAACCCAGTATAATATATAACAACCAATCACAGCGCAGCTTTCATGTTAACCCAGTATAATATATAACAACCAATCACAGTGCAGCTTTCATGTTACCTCAGTATAGTATATAACAACCAATCACAGCACAGCTTTCATGTTACCTCAGCAGTATAATATATAACAACCAATCACAGCGCAGCTTTCATGTTACCTCAGCGGTATAATATATAACAACCAATCACAGCACAGCTTTCATGTTAACCCAGTATAATATATAACAACCAATCACAGTGCAGCTTTCATGTTACCTCAGTATAATATATAACAACCAATCACAGCACAGCTTTCATGTTACCTCAGCAGTATAATATATAACAACCAATCACAGCACAGCTTTCATGTTACCTCAGTATAATATATAACAACCAATGACAGAGCAGCTTTCATGTTACCTCAGCAGTATAATATATAACAACCAATCACAGCGCAGCATTCATGTTACCTCAGCAGTATAATATATAACAACCAATCACAGCGCAGCATTCATGTTACCTCAGTATAATATATAACAACCAATCACAGCACAGCTTTCATGTTACCTCAGCAGTATAATATATAACAACCAATCACAGCGCAGCTTTCATGTTACCTCAGTATAATATATAACAACCAATCACAGCACAGCTTTCATGTTACCTCAGTATAATATATAACAACCAATCACAGCGCAGCTTTCATGTTACCTCAGTATAATATATAACAACCAATCACAGCGCAGCTTTCATGTTACCTCAGTGGTATTATAAACAACAACCAATCACAGCACAGCTTTCATGTTGCCTCAGCGGTATCATATATAACAACCAATCACAGCGCAGCTTTCATGTTACCTCAGCAGTATAATATATAACAACCAATCACAGCGCAGCTTTCATGTTACCTCAGCAGTATAATATATAACAACCAATCACAGCGCAGCTTTCATGTTACCTCAGTATAATATATAACAACCAATCACAGCGCAGCTTTCATGTTACCTCAGTGGTATTATAAACAACAACCAATCACAGCACAGCTTTCATGTTGCCTCAGCGGTATCATATATAACAACCAATCACAGCGCAGCTTTCATGTTACCTCAGCAGTATAATATATAACAACCAATCACAGCGCAGCTTTCATGTTACCTCAGTGGTATAATATATAACAACCAACCACAGCACAGCTTTCATGTTAACCCAGTATAATATATAACAACCAATCACAGCGCAGCTTTCATGTTACCTCAGCGGTATAATATATAACAACCAATCACAGCACAGCTTTCATGTTAACCCAGTATAATATATAACAACCAATCACAGTGCAGCTTTCATGTTACCTCAGAATAATATATAACAACCAATCACAGCACAGCTTTCATGTTACCTCAGCAGTATAATATATAACAACCAATCACAGCACAGCTTTCATGTTACCTCAGTATAATATATAACAACCAATGACAGAGCAGCTTTCATGTTACCTCAGCAGTATAATATATAACAACCAATCACAGCGCAGCATTCATGTTACCTCAGCAGTATAATATATAACAACCAATCACAGCGCAGCATTCATGTTACCTCAGTATAATATATAACAACCAATCACAGCACAGCTTTCATGTTACCTCAGCAGTATAATATATAACAACCAATCACAGCGCAGCTTTCATGTTACCTCAGTATAATATATAACAACCAATCACAGCACAGCTTTCATGTTACCTCAGTATAATATATAACAACCAATCACAGCGCAGCTTTCATGTTACCTCAGTATAATATATAACAACCAATCACAGCACAGCTTTCATGTTACCTCAGTATAATATATAACAACCAATCACAGCGCAGCTTTCATGTTACCTCAGTATAATATATAACAACCAATCACAGCACAGCTTTCATGTTACCTCAGCAGTATAATATATAACAACCAATCACAGCTCAGCTTTCATGTTACCTCAGTATAATATATAACAACCAATCACAGCGCAGCTTTCATGTTACCTCAGTATAATATATAACAACCAATCACAGCGCAGCTTTCATGTTACCTCAGTATAATATATAACAACCAATCACAGCGCAGCTTTCATGTTACCTCAGCAGTATAATATATAACAACCAATCACAGCACAGCTTTCATGTTACCTCAGTATAATATATAACAACCAATCACAGCACAGCTTTCATGTTACCTCAGTATAATATATAACAACTAGAGATGAGCGAACATGTCCGTTACGGACACATCCGCACCCGGACACCGGCTTTGCCGAACACTGCAGTGTTCGCGCGTAAAGGTCCGGGTGCCGCCGGGGGGCGGGGAGATGCGCGGCGGCGCGGGCGGCAGTAGCGGGGAACAGGGGGGAGCCCTCTCTCTCTCCCTCTCCCCCCCACTCCCCGCCGCACCCCCCCCCCCCCCGCGCTGCCACGGCGGCCCCCGAACTTTTTTCGCCCGAACACTGAAGTGTTCGCAAAGTTCGGTGTTCGGGCGAAAAAGGGGCGGGGCCGAACGTGTTCGCTCATCTCTAATAACAACCAATCACAGCGCAGCTTTCATGTTACCTCAGTATAATATATAACAACCAATCACAGCACAGCTTTCATGTTACCTCAGTATAATATATAACAACCAATCACAGCGCAGCTTTCATGTTACCTCAGCAGTATAATATATAACAACCAATCACAGCGCAGCTTTCATGTAACCTCAGCAGTATAATATATAACAACCAATCACAGCACAGCTTTCATGTTACCTCAGCGGTATAATATATAACAACCAATCACAGCACAGCTTTCATGTTAACCCAGTATAATATATAACAACCAATCACAGCGCAGCTTTCATGTTACCTCAGTATAATATATAGCAACCAATCACAGCGCAGCATTCATGTTACCTCAGTATAATATATAACAACCAATCACAGCACAGCTTTCATGTTACCTCAGTATAATATATAACAACCAATCACAGCGCAGCTTTCATGTTACCTCAGTATAATATATAGCAACCAATCACAGCGCAGCATTCATGTTACCTCAGTATAATATATAACAACCAATCACAGCACAGCTTTCATGTTACCTCAGTATAATATATAACAACCAATCACAGCACAGCTTTCATGTTACCTCAGCAGTATAATATATAACAACCAATCACAGCGCAGCATTCATGTTACCTCAGTATAATATATAACAACCAATCACAGCACAGCTTTCATGTTACCTCAGCAGTATAATATATAACAACCAATCACAGCGCAGCTTTCATGTTACCTCAGCAGTATAATATATAACAACCAATCACAGCACAGCTTTCATGTTACCTCAGTATAATGTATAACAACCAATCAAAGCGCAGCTTTCATGTTACCTCAGCAGTATAATATATAACGACCAATCACAGCGCAGCTTTCATGTTACCTCAGTATAATATATAACAACCAATCACAGCACAGCTTTCATGTTACCTCAGCAGCATAATATATAACAACCAATCACAGCACAGCTTTCATGTTACCTTAGTATAATATATAACAACCAATCACAGCACAGCTTTCATGTTAACCCAGTATAATATATAACAACCAATCACAGCGCAGCTTTCATGTTACCTCAGCGGTATAATATATAGCAACCAATCACAGCGCAGCTTTCATGTTACCTCAGTATAATATATAACAACCAATCACAGCGCAGCTTTCATGTTACCTCAGCGGTATAATATATAACAACCAATCACAGCGCAGCTTTCATGTTACCTCAGCAGTATAATATATAACAACCAATCACAGCGCAGCATTCATTTTACCTCAGTGGTATAATATATAACAACCAATCACAGCGCAGCTTTCGTTACCTCAGTATAATATATAACAACCAATCACAGCGCAGCTTTTATTTTACCTCAGCATTCTCAATATCCAGGAATTGTCTTGTGATACGTTCGGCGGATGCATCATTTTGTAGTTGAACACGCCTTCCGTTGCTCGTAATGCCTTTTGCTTTTGTGCTCGAGATGGAAATCAAACGATCTTTGTCTGGGGGGGCATAACTGTTGACGATGCTCGCACGCGCGGCACATATCGTAGGATAGATGTACTATGCCAGTAATCTTCCCAGGAGTGTACTCAGCAACTTCCCCGAGTGTCATGGCGATCGGATGAATGGTGTAGTAGCGCATAAAGGACAGACAGACAGACATACATTCATTTATATATATCAGGAAGTGAGAGAATTAGATTTTGTACGTAAAATTTGGACGCTAATTCTTTTGCGCATAGAATTGAATAATCGAGTTGGGACCCATTAGCTTTTCCTATTTATGACATAATCAATGCTCGTGTCAAATTTCATGTTTCTATGACATTGGGAAGTGAGAGAATTAGATTCCGTATGTAAAATTTGGACGCTAATTCTTTGGCGCTTAGAATTGAATAATCGAGTTGGGACCCATTAGCGTTTCCTATTTATGACATAATCAATGCTCATGCCAAATTTCATGTTTCTACAACATCGGGAAGTGAGAGAATTAGTGGCAATGATGGAAATCGAACGATCTACGTGGGGGGGCGTAACTGTCGACGACGCTCGCACGCGCGCCATTTATCGTAGGATAGATGTACTATGCCAGTAATCTTCCCAGGAGTGTACTCAACAACTTCCCAAAGTTTCATGGCGATCGGATGAATGGTGTAGTAGCGCATAAAGGACAAACACACACACAGACAGACAGACATTCAATTTTATATATATAGATTTAGACTTTTTTAATGTAGATATGCAAAAGGGTTTTTTTTTTTTTTACAGCTTAAAAAAACTTTATTGCTCTTTTTTTTACTTAACTATTAAGTCCCCCTGGGGGACTACAATATGCGATACTTTGATCACTCCTGCAGTATGACGTAATGCTATAGCATTACATCATACTGCATTCTGACAGGCAGCCTATCAAGCCACCCCACGGGGATGGCTTGATAGGCAGTCTCTCAAGGCAGCCCTGGGGCCTTTCAGAAGGCCCCTGGCTGCCATGACACCTGCACGGCTCCCCCGATCTCACAGCGGGGGAGGGGGGGTACGGGAATTGACAGCGGCATTTAAAGGTCTAATGGCCGCGATTGGCCGATAGCGGCTATTGCCCGCAGGGGTCAGCTGTAGTAAACAGCTGATGCCCGCGCTGTATGCAGAGAGGTCGCCCCGCGACCTCTCTGCATACATGCCCCGCCGCTCCAGGACGTCAATGTATAAGGGCTTGTTTTTTGCCCAGCGAGCTGTAGTTTTTATCGGTGCCATTTTTGGGTACGTTGACTGTATGCTAAAGCTGTAAAACTTTTATTTATTTATTTTTATTATTTTTTATGATAGCAGGGAGAGAAACCCCATCAATTCTGCCATAGGCTTTTTTTTTACAGCGTTAATCATGCAGCATAAATGAGACATTCCATTTTTTCTGCGGGTCGGTACGGTTACAACGAGACCAAAATTTTTACATTTTTTTAGGTTTTTCCACTTTTCTGCAATAAAAACCCTTTTTTTGGAAATCTTTTTTTTCCCTAAATCGCTGCATTCAAAGTCGTGTCACTTTTTATTTTTTCATGGGCGGAGCTCTGTGAGGGCGGATTTTTTTGCGAGACAATACGGGTACATACTGCTTTTTTGATCAATTTTATTGTTTTTGGGAGACAAATTTCTAAAAATTAACATTTTGCTTCAGTTTTCTAGCGTTTAACGCTTTTTGCAGTGCGGGATAAAAAGTGTGTTCAACTTATTGTACGCGTCGTTACGGACACGATGATAAAAAAATATGTTTTTTCTTTTTTTTTTCTTATGCTAATATGAGAAATAGCCCCAAAAAGGCTTTGGGTTTTTTTACATTTTCATTTTTTGTACAATTTTATTACCTTTTTTTTTTTCTTTACACCATTTGTGTCCCTGTGGGGGACTTACATCATACCACTGATGATCACTATGATAAGGCATTGCAGGACTTCTCTCCTGTAATGCCATATCGCTTATTACAGCGATCACTGGCAGTGGTGATACAGGACGCCTGTAGGTGGCGCCCTTTTACCATGGCAACCTGCCAGGCTTTCTGTGATTATATCGCGAGAGACTGATAACCGCACCGAGGGAGCGCACTTCCTCTGTGAACCCTTCCCATACAGCAATCTACATAGATCGCGGCAGGGAAGGGGTTAACAGCGGGGTTGTGCATCTCCGATGACTTAAGAGTACGTCCAGTTGTGGGAAGTACCCCGCCTCCAGGACATACCCTTACGTCATATAGAGGGAAGGGGTTAATATTTGTCGGTAGGCCGGAAATACAATATAAAAATCTAATTGTGCGGAAAAAACAAGGCCCACCGATCTTGGCGGGGGGGGGGGGGGGGGGGGGCGCTGAGCGGTCTGCAGATACGTCAGATTGTTATGGTTGGTGTAAATCACAATGAGATGCGAGGCTCCCTCCAGCAGATACCGCCAGAATTCCAGGGCCATCTTGATAGCCAGTAACTCGCGGACTGCAGAGTCTTTCCCACGATCCATCTCCAAACCATGTATGGAGACGATATACCCCAAAAAGGAAGTGACCCATGTGCAAAAACACACTTCTCCAATTTAGCAAACAAACGATTCTCCCTTAATCACTGGAGCACCGTGTGAACCTGCCTCCGGTGAGAGGGTGTATCTGGGGGAAAAGATCAGGATATCGTCCAAATACACAACGACGACACATTGCTGAAGGAGATCCCTGAAAATGTCGTTAAATTCCTGAAAGACGCCCGGAGCGCTAACCAGACCAAAGGGCATCACCAAGTAGTCGTAGTGGCCGTCTCGGGTATTGAAAGCTGACTTCCCTGCATCTCCCTCGCGGATGCGGATCAAGTTATAAGCACCCCGCAGATCAAGCTTCATGAAAATCTGAGTGCCCCGCAGGCAATCAATTAACTCTAATTATTCTTCACTGTGATCGCGTTCAGACCACGATAGTCGATACAGGGCCTTAGCGATCCATCCTTATTGACGGAAAAACCCGCTCCAGCAGGAGACGAGGACTTACGGATAAACCCTCTGGCCAGGTTCTCCATAACATATTCGGCTGTGGCCTGGGTCTCGAGCAGAGAAAGAGGGTATACTCTACATCGAGGAGGCATGCAACCAGGCACAAGGTCAACTGGGCAATCATAGGGACGATGCGGTGGCAGACATTTACCCTCTTTCTTGTCAAAGATGTCCGCAAAACCATGATAAGGCTCTGGTAGGCCCTGGAGGTTAGATGGTAAAGTAACCCGTTGGACAGGATGCACAGGACGTAACCACTTGGTATAGCAGGTGGTACCCCAACTTAATATTTCGCCCGTACTCCAGTCCAAGGTGGGATTGTGAAATCGGAGCCACATCAAACCTAGAAGGAGGCAATTGGTCGCCCCATCTTCTCAGAATGGAGAGCGCCAACTCTCAACTCCAGCGGCTCCGTAATAAACTGGATCATCTCAGAGAGGGTACTACAATTAACCGTGGTGACCATGAGTGGTCTCTCAAGACGCCGAGCAGGAATCCGGTAATGGTCCATCAAAGCTTGTTGGAGAAAATTGCAGGCAGAGCCGAAACCAGGAAGCCTGCCCTTGACACCTGGGCACCGGAAAGAACCATGGTTACAGGTAAGTTCAGCCTGGGAGAGGATCAATCCTCACCTAGGGTAGCCTCTCCAACTGACCCTAGGAGGAGAAGTTTCCCGGTTTGAGGGAACATGCGCAAACAAGGTGACCGGGAGATCCGCAATACATGCAAAGGTTCTTAGTATGTCTGTGTGCGCGCTCCTCCTCAGATCGTCTAAGGCGATCCACCGGCTCAGGATCGCTAGACTGAGTAATGGTTGGTGGGGTAACAAATGGTCTCTGGAACAGAGGCGCCAGACAGATTGTTCTTCTCTGTTGCATAACCTCCTTAGACCTTTCTTGGAACCTCAGATCAATCCTTGTAGGCAGAGAAATCGGTGCATCCAAAGAGGTAGGGACCTCACGACCCGCTAGTCCCTCCCTTCATTGTTCCACCCAAGTTCTGAGGCCAATGTTTGGAACTGAATAGCATTTCGGCCCACAGTGAGATTATTCTGACGGAGACATAAAAGGGCGGACGTAGCTGAAGATGAACAACCAGGCTCGTCTAACACCTTCTGAAAAGATTTTATGAACAGACCGAGGTTATAAACCAGTGGATCACTGCACTCCCAGAGAGGACTGATCTATGCCAAAGCCTAGCCAGAAAGGGGAGACATCATAAATAGAGATGAGCGAACGCGTTCGTCCGAGCTTGATATTCGTGCGAATATTAGGGTGTTCGGGATGCTCGTTACTCGTAACGAGTACCACGCGGTGTTTAGGTTACTTTCAGTTTCCTCTCTGAGACGTTAGCGTGCTTTTCTGGCCAATTGAAAGACAGGGAAGGCATTGCAACTTCCCCCTGTGACGTTCAAGCCCTATACCACCCCCCTGCTGTGAGTGGCTGGGGCGATCAGATGTCACCCGAGTATAAAAGTCGGCCCCTCCCGCGGCTCGCCACACATGCCTTGTGAGTTAGCTGAGGGAAAGTACTATCGTGCTGGTGCTGCTGTAGGGAGAGCGTTAGGAGTCAGTGTAGGCTTCAAGAACCCTAAAGGTCCTTCTTAGGGCCACATCTATCTGTGTGCAGGCTGCTGCTAGCAGTGTTTTTTTTTTTTTTTCCCTCAAAATCGGCTCTGCAGAGCGTTGCACCCTGCATTAGGGACAGAAGTGGTGCATAGGCAGGGAGAGTGTTAGGAGTGAGTGTAGCCTTCAAGAACCTCAACGGTCCTTTCTAGGGCCATATTTATCCGTGTGCAGTACTGTCCAGGCTGCTGTTAGCAGTGTTGCATATTTTTTTTTCTCTAAAAATCGCCTCTGCAGAGCATTGCACCCTCCATTGATACTGCGGGGAAAGAATTGTGTAGGCAGGGCCACAACACAGTTATTGTTCATTGAATATACGCAGTGCGGCCTTCCCTTTGCAAAAAAGGAAAAAAATTATATTTGGCCTGCCTGTGTCAGTCCTAAGGTCTCCGTGTACGTGTGTGCTGCGTGGAGAACGTACAAAAATCAGACGCAACCAGCTACGGTTTACTGCAGGCTTGCGCCATTGTCTTTCCTGACTGGCAAATACCTGCTCTGCTAGAGTTAATAACTCTGCTACACTATAGTTGTGTGACACTTTTTGAGGGCCACACCACAGGTATTAAACTTCTTGTTCATTGAATATACGCAGTGGGGCCTTCCCTTTGCAAAAAAGCAAAAAAATTATATTTGGCCTGCAGGCTTGCGCCAATTTATTTCCTGCCTGGGAAATCAAATCACTGGTAATACAGCATGCTGAGGGGTAGGGGTAGGCCTAGAGGACGTGGACGTGGCCGAGGACGCGGAGGGCCAAGTGAGGGTGTGGGCACAGGCCGAGCCAGTGCGGTGGCCAGGGGTAGAGGCAGGGCCAGACCGAATAATCCACCAACTGTTTCCCAAAGCGCCCCCTTGCGCCATGCCACCCTGCACAGGTCAAGGTGCTCTACGGTGTGGCAGTTTTTCACAGAGACGCCTGACGACCGACGAACAGTGGTGTGCAACCTTTGTCACGCCAAGATCAGCTGGGGAGGCACCACCAACAGCATGCGCAGGCATATGATGGCCAAGCACCCCACAAGGTGGGACAATGCCCGTTCACCGCCTCCGGTTTGCACCACTGCCTCTCCCCCTGTGCCCCAACCTGCCACTGAGATCCAACCCCCCTCTGAGGACACAGGCACTACCGTCTCCTGGCCTGCACCCACACCCTCCCCTCCGCTGTCCTCGGCCCCATCCAGCAATGTCTCTCAGCGCAGCGTCCAGACGTCGCTAGTGCCACAGTTTGAGCGCAAGCGCAAGTACGCCGCCACGCACCCGCATGCTCAAGCGTTAAACGTGCACATAGCCAAATTGATCAGCCTGGAGATGCTGCCGTATAGGCTTGTGGAAATGGAGGCTTTCAAAAGCATGATGGCGGCGGCGGCCCCGCGCTACTCAGTTCCCAGTCGCCACTACTTTTCCCGATGTGCCGTCCCAGCCCTGCACGACCACGTCTCCCGCAACATTGTGCGCGCCCTCACCAACGCGGTTACTGCCAAGGTCCACTTAACAACGGACACGTGGACAAGCACAGGCGGGCAGGGCCACTATATCTCCCTGACGGCACATTGGGTGAATTTAGTGGAGGCTGGGACAGAGTCAGAGCCTGGGACCGCTCACGTCCTACCCACCCCTAGAATTGTGGGCCCCAGCTCGGTGGTGGTATCTGCGGAGGTATATGCTTCCTCCACTAAAGCACCTTCCTCCTCCTCCTCCTCCTCCTCTGTCTCGCAATCAAGATGTGTCAGCAGCACATCGCCAGCAGTCGGTGTCACGCGGCGTGGCAGCACAGCGGTGGGCAAGCGTCAGCAGGCCGTGCTGAAACTACTCAGCTTAGGAGAGAAGAGGCACACGGCCCACGAACTGCTGCAGGGTCTGACACAGCAGACCGACCGCTGGCTTGCGCCGCTGAGCCTCCAACCAGGCATGCTCGTGTGTGACAACGGGCATAACCTGGTGGCGGCTCTGCAGCTCGGCAGCCTCACGCACGTGCCATGCCTGGCCCATGTGTTTAATTTGGTGGTTCAGCGCTTTCTGAAAAGCTACCCACGCTTGTCAGACCTGCTCGTAAAGGCGCGCCGGCTCTGCGCACATTTCCGCAAGTCCCACACGGACGCTGCCACCCTGCGGACACTGCAACATCGGTTTAAGCTGCCAGTGCACTGACTGCTGTGCGACGTGCCCAGACGGTGGAACTCTACGCTCCACATGTTGGCCAGGCTCTATGAACAGCGTAGAGCTATAGTGGAATACCAACTCCAACATGGGCGGCGCAGTGGGAGTCAGCCTCCTCAATTATTTACAGAAGAGTGGGCCTGGTTGGCAGACATCTGCCAGGTCCTTGGAAACTTTGAGGAGTCTACCCAGATGGTGAGCGGCGATGCTGCAATCATTAGCGTCACCATTCCTCTGCTATGCCTCTTGAGAAGTTCCCTGCAAAGCATAAAGGCAGACGCTTTGCGCTCGGAAACGGAGGCGTGGGAAGACAGTATGTCGCTGGATAGTCAGAGCACCCTCCTGTCTATATCTCAGCGCGTTCAGGAGGAGGAGGAGGAGGAGGATGAGGAGGAGGGGGAAGAGACAGCTTGGCCCACTGCTGAGGGTACAGATGCTGCTTGCCTGTCATCCTTTCAGCGTGTATGGCCTGAGGAGGAGGAGGAGGAGGAGGATCCTGAAAGTGATCTTCCTAGTGAGGACAGCCATGTGTTGCGTACAGGTACCCTGGCACACATGGCTGACTTCATGTTAGGATGCCTTTCTCGTGACCCTCGCGTTACACGCATTCTGGCCACTACGGATTACTGGGTGTACACACTGCTCGATCCACGGTATAAGGAGAGCCTTTGCACTCTCATTCCCGAAGAGGAAAGGGGTTCGAGAGTGTTGCTATACCACAGGACCCTGGCGGACAAACTGATGGTAAACTTCCCATCCGACAGCGCTAGTGGCAGAAGGCGCAGTTCCGAGGGCCAGGTAGCAGGGGAGGCGCAGAGATCAGGCAGCATGTACAGCGCAGGCAGGGGAACATTCTCCAAGGCCTTTGCCAGCTTTATGGCTCCCCACCAAGACTGTGTCACCGCTCCCCAGTCACGGCTGAGTCGGCGGGAGCACTGTAAAAGGATGGTGAGGGAGTACGTAGCCGATCGCACGACCGTCCTCCGTGACGCCTCTGCCCCCTACAACTACTGGGTGTCGAAGCTGGACACGTGGCCTGAACTAGCGCTATATGCCCTGGAGGTGCTTGCTTGTCCTGCGGCTAGCGTCCTGTCGGAGAGGGTGTTTAGTGCGGCTGGGGGAATCATCACGGATAAGCGTAGCCGCCTGTCAACCGACAGTGCCGACAGGCTTACACTCATCAAGATGAACAAAGCCTGGATTTCCCCAGACTTCTCTTCTCCACCAGCGGACAGCAGCGATACCTAAGCAATACGTAGGCTGCACCCGCGGATGGAAGCATCGTTCTCTCTCACCATCCAAAACGGGGACCTTTTAGCTTCATCAATCTGTGTATTATCTTCCTCCTCCTCCTCCTCCTCCTCCTGCTCCTCCTCCTGAAACCTCACATAATCACGCTGAACGGGCAATTTTTCTTAGGGCCACAAGGCTCAGTCATATAACTTTTCTGAACAATTTTTAGATGTTTCAATGCTCTTAAAAGCGTTGAAACTTTCACCTCCACCAATTTTTCGTTACACTGGGCTGCCTCCAGGCCTAGTTACCACTTAAGCCACATTAACCAAAGCGATTAATGGGTTTCACCTGCCATCTTGGTTGGCCATGGCCAATTTTTTGGATGTACATTAGTACTGTTGATACAGCAATTTTTGGGGCCCTTGCCTACAGTGTAATCAAATGAATTTTTAGCCCACCTGCATTACAGCTGACGTTACATCCGCTGTGTTGGGCACTGCAATGGGATATTTTTGTGTACCGCCGGTGGGTTCCAGGGAGCCACCCATGCTGTGGGTCCACAGGGAATTATAAATGCATCTGTTTCCACTTGTAAAGAACCCCAGTCAGACTGGGGCATGCAGTGTGGGCCGAAGCCCACCTGCATTAAGCACGACATTACTACCTCAGCTGTGTTGGGCAATGCAATGGGATATTTCTATGTACCGCCGGTGGGTTCCAGGGAGCCACCCATGCTGTGGGTCGACAGGGACGTCACAATAGGGAGTTGTACCTGCCTGTGTCTATGAATTAAAAAGCCCGGTCTGACTGGGGCATGCAGACACCTTGACAGAATGAATAGTGTGTGGCACATAGGTTCCCCATTGCTATGCCTACGTGTGCAGCTCCTGATGGCGGTGGCACAGGATTCTATTTCTCATTGCTTCTGTACAGCATTGTGGGCTATCGCCCCGCCCCTTTTAAAGAGGGTCGCTGCCTAGCCGTGCCAACCTTCTGCAGTGTGTGCCTGCGGTTCCTCCTCATGGCAGACGCACTTATAAATAGACATGAGGGCGGTGTGGCATGAGGGCAGCTGAAGGCTGCCCAGGGACACTTTGGTGTGCGCTGTGGGGGGGAGGGGGCGGCGGTTGGACAGCATGTAACCCAGGAGAAGTGGCAGTGGAGTGTCATGCAGGCAGTGATTGTGCTTTGTTGGAGGTAGTGTGGTGCTTAGCTAAGGTATGCCATGCTAATGAGGGCTTTTCAGAAGTAAAAGTTGTTGGGAGGGGGGGGGGGGCCCACTCTTGCCGGTATTGTGGCTTAATAGTGGGACCTGTGAACTTGAGATGCAGCCCAACATGTAGCCCCTCGCCTGCCCTATCCGTTGCTGTGTTGTTCCCATCACTTTCTTGAATTGCCCAGATTTTCACACATGAAAACCTTAGCGAGCATCGGCGATATACAAAAATGCTCGGGTCGCCCATTGACTTCAATGGGGTTCGTTATTCGAAACGAACCCTCGAGCATCGCGAAAAGTTCGTCCCGAGTAACGAGCACCCGAGCATTTTGGTGCTCGCTCATCTCTAATCATAAATTAAATTTTGGTGCCGTCTGATGGGAAAAATGTGGCAAAAGCTCAAAGTGCAAAGTACATTGGTTAACAAAACCGCAACATTGTCTGGGATCTCCATCATAACACAGCGGTGCCGCCAGACAAGAACCAGAGCCAGAAACAGGGGCTGCCAGTGGGCATGGTGCAGCAGTTGCCGCAACAGCAGAGGCCTGCGGTACCACTACGACAGGAAAAAATATTACCAAGATGGGTACTCGCATTGTGAAAATACGCCAAGATTTGCTCTTGCGTCTCACGTTGATGCATCATCACCTGGAATAATTCAGGGAGACCTCTGTGGTTGGAGCCAGCGGGATCCATGGCTGTTGTGACTGTGGATGTGAAACCACTGTGTCAACCTACCGGGTAAGTTAAGATCCGATCCAGCACGGCTGACAGCCGACCCCAGCATGGAAGGTAAGACATCCGATGTACGAACCCCGTATACAGGTAGAAACTAGGGAAGGTATCTTGACCTAAACTAATAACTAGGAGGGGAGAGCCCTGCCTATAGGCGGAGCCCTCGTCCCGATAAGGACGACCCCACGGTCTTCTTCTAGCCACTGACTGAACCTGGCAGGACAGAGAACCTATAAAATAAACGGCAGAACAATACCGGGACGTACAGGAACAAAGGAAGTACAGACTGAGAGGGATGATCAGAGGGGCAGACTCACGAGAGTGACAGACAGCTGGATACACAGAGAACACAGAACACGAGCAGGGAGCAAGGAAACAAGGTAACTGCCGAAGGAGCGGCTGAACATGAAGTGAAGGGAACTAAAGTCACATCAACACTGCAGCAAGGACTGAAAAGCCCAGAGCGGCTATATAGAGCGGGGATTAGAAAAGGTGCGTCAGCTGAACAGAAGACCCAGAAGCCATTAACCCTAGGAGTGCTGAACGAGAATAAATATAAGCTCAGGGAAAATGGGATGATGCCTATTTCTGCCAGATAGAGAAACAGAAGATTGTGTCTGAACAGTGTGTAATGCGCATGTAGTAGAGCTATGTGTGTTAGACATGCATGTAGCAGAGCTGTGTTTGATGCACATGTAGCACAGGTGTGTGTGACACAAGTAGGTATTAGAGCTGTGTGTGCTGTGTGACACGCGCATGTAGCAGAGTTGTCAGTGTGTGACGCGCATGTAGCAGAGCTGTCGGTGTTTGACGTGCATGTAGCACAGCTATGTGTGGTGCTTGTGGATGCACATGTGCTATATGCGTGATGAATATGTAGCACAGCTGTGTGCAGTGTGTATGGCATGCACAATTAGCAGATCTTTGTGTGTGTGACACGCACATGTAGCAGAGCTGTGTGGTGTGTGACAAATGCATGCAGCACAGCTGTGTGTGATGCACATGTAGGAGAGCTGCGTGTGGTGTGTGACATGCACATGTAGCAGAGCTGTGTGTGCTGTGCTTGACACACACAGTTAGCAGATCTGTGTGACATGCATGTAGGAGAGCTTTGTGTAGTGTGTGTGCCACATGCATGTATTAGAGCTGTGTGTGTGTGGTGTGTGACACGTGCCAGTAGCATAGCTGTGTTTAATGCACATGCATGTAGCACAGCTGTGTGTGGTGTGTGTGTGTGTGTGTGACGTGCGCATGTAGCATAGCTGTGTGGAATGCGCATGCAGCAGTTATGTGTGCCGCGCATGTAGCAGAGCCATGTGTAGTGTGTGTTGCACCGCATGTAAAAGCTGTGTGTTTTGTGTGTCACATGCACATGTAGCAGGGCTGCGTGTGTGGTGTCTGTGATGCTCAGAGCTGTGTGTGGTGTATGTGACACACGCATGTAGCAAAGCTGTGTATATGACATGCGCATTCAGCAGAACTGTGTGTATGCACTATGTGTGCAGCACATGTAGCAGAGCTGTGTGTGGTGTGTGTGACATGCGCATGTAGCAGAGCTGTGTATGTGACATGCGCATTCAGCAGAACTGTGTGTGTGCACTATGTGTGCTGCACATGTAGCAGAGCTGTGTGTGGTGTGTGTGACATGCACATGTAAGCAATGACAATGACGTCATTACAGGTCCAAAAACAGTAGCCGTGTGCTTACAACTCCCAACCATGTATATAGTTATAATTTACAAAAAAGGGACAATTATTCATCACTAGCCTCGATCATCACTTCATTTGAATAAACTATTAGTTAAAGGGGTTGTCTCGAGGAAGCAGTGAATTTTTTTTATTGCCCAGTCCCCCCCATTAAGCATACATTACTAAGCCCCCCTGTAAATGACTTTTCTAGCTGGTTTGTACTTACACTTCCAGCGTTTCAGCAACTTATAAAAATTTTCCCAAGATGGCCGCCGGCTCTTTTCCCATCGCTTGCTGTAGCCCGACGTGCGCGCTCCCGAGACGCTACCAGCTGTCTCCCTGACAACCAGACGCCCCGCAGCCGCCGACCAGACCCCTAGATTGAACGCGGCCGACCACGGCACACAGTCACCCACCGCCAGGCAGCAGGTAACCGGCGCTAGACCCCTGACACAAGACGAAGGCCCCCCCCGGCCCAGCGGCAGCCCCCCCGGCCCAGCGACAGCCCCCCGGCACAACAACAGCCCCCCCGGCCCAGCGACAGCCCCCCCCCCCCCCCGGCACAGCCGCAGCCCCCCCGGCACAGCGACAGCCCCCCCCAGCCCATCACTTACCTGGGCCGCAGGACGGCTTGACAGCAGGGCGGCTTCTCGTGACAGCTGGGCGGCTCTGCACCTTCCTCTAACAGAGGATGGTACAGAATGGCCGCTCCAGCGCGCTCCCGAGCAGTGACAGCTCATCTGCGCATGCGCAGAAGAGCTGTAGCGGGGAGCACACTGAAGCGGCTCGTGCTGAGAGCAGAAGACCGGACTGCGCAAGCGCGTCTAAAAAAGCAAGCTGCCAGCGAATTTAGACGGAACCATGGAGACGGGGACGCTAGCAACGGAGCAGGTAAGTGGATAACTTCTGTATGGCTCATATTTAATGCACGATGTACATTACAAAGTGCATTAATATGGCCATACAGAAGTGTATAACCCCACTTGGTTTCGCGGGACAACCCCTTTAAACCTTACATATTGTCTTGTTAAAGCCGTATTCAAACCCAAGTCCTGCTTCTTACAGCGAAACAGTTATTCGTTGATATTTTAGCCAAAAGCAGGCTAGATGAGGAGAGCAAAGGGTTACGAGGCCCGATGAGGAAGAGGAGAGGGTTACGAGGCCTGATAATCATAAAATGGTAGAGTTGGAAGGGTCCTCCAGGGGCCATCAGGACCTCCAGGGTCATCGGGCCCAACTGCCTGCTTAGTGCAGGATCACTAAATCATCCCAGACAGAGGTCTGTCCAGCCTCTGAACACTTCCATTGAAGGAGAACTCACCACCTACCGTGGTAACCTGTTCCACTCCTTGATCCCCCTCACTGTCTAATATCTAATCGGTGTCTCCTCCCTTTCAGTTTCATCCCATTGCTTCTAGTCTTTCCTTGTGCAGATGAGAATAGGGCTGATCCCTCTGCACTGCGACAGCCCTTCAGATATTTGTAGACCGCTATTAAGTCTCCTCTCAGCCTTCTCTTCAGCTAAACATTCCCAGATCCTTTAACCGTTCCTCATAGGACATGATTTGCAGACCGCTCACCATCTTGGTAACTCTTCTCTGAACTTGCTCCAGTTTGTCTATGTCTTTTTTAAAGTTGGGTGCCCAGAACTGGACACAGTATTCTAGATGAGGTCTGACTAAGGAAGATAAAAAGGAAAGCAGAGAGTTACGAGGCCCGATGAGAACGAGGAGAGCAAAGGATTACGAGGGCCGATGAGGAGGAGAGCAGAGGGTTAGGAGGCCCAGTAAGGAGGAGAGCAGAGGGTTACGAGGGCCGATGAGGAGGAGGAGAGCAGAGGGTTAGGAGGCCCAATGAGGAGGAGGAGAGCAGAGGGTTAGGAGGCCCAGTAAGGAGGAGAGCAGAGGGTTACGAGGGCCGATGAGGAGGAGGAGAGCAGAGGGTTAGGAGGCCCAATGAGGAGGAGGAGAGCAGAGGGTTAGGAGGCCCAGTGAGGAGGAGGAGAGCAGAGGGTTAGGAGGCCCAGTGAGGAGGAGAGCAGAGGGTTACGAGAGCCGATGAGGAGGAGGAGAGCAGAGGGTTAGGAGGCCCAATGAGGAGGAGGAGAGCAGAGGGTTACGAGGCCCGATGAGGAGGGCAGAGGGTTACGAGGCCCGATGAGGAGGAGAGCAGAGGGTTACGAGGACCGATGAGAAGGAGAAGAGCAGAGGGTTATGAGGCCTGATGAGGAGGAGGAGAGCAGAGGGTTAGGAGGCCCGATGAGGAGGAGAGCAGAGGGTTAGGAGGCCCGATGAGGAGGAGAGTAGAGGGTTATGAGGCCTGATGAGGAGAGCAGAGGGTTACGAGGCCCGATGAGGAGGGCAGAGGGTTACGAGGCCCGATGAGGAGGGCAGAGGGTTACGAGGCCCGATGAGGAGGAGAGCAGAGGGTTACGAGGCCCGATGAGAAGGAGAAGAGCAGAGGGTTATGAGGCCTGATGAGGAGGAGGAGGAGAGCAGAGGGTTAGGAGGCCCGATGAGGAGGAGGAGAGCAAAGGGTTATGAGGCCCGATGAGGAGGAGGGCAGAGGGTTACGAGGCCTGATAATCATAAAATGGTAGAGTTGGAAGGGTCCTCCAGGGGCCATCAGGACCTCCAGGGTCATCGGGTCCAACCGCCTGCTTAGTGCAGGATCACTAAATCATCCCAGACAGAGGTCTGTCCGGCCTCTGAAGACTTCCATTGAAGGAGAACTCACCACCTACCGTGGCAACCTGTTCCACTCATTGATCCCCCTCACTGTCTAATATCTAATCTGTGTCTCCTCCCTTTCAGTTTCATCCCATTGCTTCTAGTCTTTCCTTGTGCAGATGAGAATAGGGCTGATCCCTCTGCACTGTAACAGCCCTTCAGATATTTGTAGACCGCTATTACGTCTCGTCTCAGCCTTCTCTTCTGCTAAACATTCCCAGATCCTTTAACCGTTCCTTATAGGACATGATTTGCAGACGGCTCACCATCTTGGTAACTCATTTCTTAACTTGCTCCAGTTTGTCTATGTCTTGTATAAAGTGGGGTGCTCAAAACTGGACCCGGTATTCCAGATGAGGTCTGACTAAGGAAGATAAGGAGGAAAGCAGAGAGTTACGAGGCCCGATGAGGAGAGCAGAGAATTACGAGGCACGATCAGGAGGAGGAGGAGAGCAGAGGGTTACGAGGCCCGATAAGGAGGAGGAGAGCAGAGGGTTACGAGGCCCGAATGAGGAGAGCAGAGAGTTATGAGGCCTGATGGGGAGGAGAGAAGACAGTTACAAAGCCCAGTGAGGAGGAGAGCAGAGGGTTATGAGGCCCAATTGGGAGGAGAGCAGAGGATTATGAAATCTGATGTGGAGGAGAGCAGAGGCTTACGAAGCCCGATGGGAAGGAGAGCAGAGGCTTACGAGGCCCAATGGGGAGAGCAGAGGCTTACGGGGCTCAATGAGGAGAGCAGAGGCTTACGGGGCTCAATGAGGAAGAGGAGAGCAGAGGTTTACGAGGCCCAATGAGTAGCGCAGAGGGTTACGAGGTCCGAATGAGGAAAAGGAGAGTAGAGGGTTAGTAGGCTCAAATGAGGAGAGCAGCGGGTTACAAGGCTTAAATAAGGAGAGCAGCATGTTACAAGGCCCAATGAGGAGCGCAGAGGGTTACGAGGTCCAAATGAGGAAGAGGAGAGTAGAGGGTTACGAGGCTCAAATGATGAGAGCAGAGGGTTACGAGGCCCGATGAGGAGCACAGAGGGTTAAGAGGTCCGAATGAGAAAGAGGAGAGTAGAGGGTTAAGAGGCTCAAATGAGAAGAGCAGAGGGTTACGAGGCCCGATAAGGAGGAGGAGAGCAGAGGGTTACGAGGCCCGATGAGGAGGAGAAGAGCAGAGGGTTATGAGGCCCGATAAGGAGGAGGAGAGCAGAGGGTTACGAGGCCCGATGAGGAGGAGGAGAGCAGAGGGT
This sequence comes from Eleutherodactylus coqui, assembly GCF_035609145.1. Lineage (NCBI taxonomy): Eukaryota > Metazoa > Chordata > Amphibia > Anura > Eleutherodactylidae > Eleutherodactylus > Eleutherodactylus coqui. Next base: position 3,382,626 of record NC_089841.1, read on the forward strand.
TACAAGGCCCAATGAGCATGAGGAGAGCAGAGGGTTACGAGGCCCGATGAGGAAGAGGAGAGCAGAGGGTTATGAAGCCCAATGAGGAGGAGGAGAGCAGAGGGTTACAAGGTCCGCATGAGGAAGAGGTGAGCAGAGGGTTACGAGGCCCGATGAGGAGAGCAGAGGGTTACGAGGCCTGATGAGGAGGAGGAGAGCAAAGGGTTATGAGGCCCAATGAGGAGGAGGAGCACAGAGGGTTACGAGGCCCGATGAGGAGGAGAGCAGGGGGTTATGAGGCCTGATGAGGAGGAGAGCAGAGGGTTAGGAGGCCCAAGGAGGAGGAGGAGAGCAAAGGGTTACGAGGTCCCTGTTCCACTCATTGATTCCCCTTACTGTCTAATATATAATCTGTGTCTCCTCCCTTTCAGTTTCATCCCATTGCTTCTAGTCTTTCCTTGTGCAGGTGAGAATAGGGCAGATCCCTCTGCAGCGTGACAGCCCTTCAGATATTTGTAGACCGCTATTATTGGTAACTCTTTCCTGAACTTGTTCCAGTCTGTCTATGTCTTTTTTAAAGTTGGGTGCCCAGATAGTAGAGCGTTAAAAGGCCTGATGATGAGGAGAGCAAAGGGTTACTAGGCCCAATGGGGAGGAGAGCAGAGGGTTACGAGACCCAATGGGGAGGAGACCAGAGGGTTACGAGGCCCAATGGGGAGGAGACCAGAGGGTTAGAGGGCCCAAAGGGGAGGAGAGCAGAGGCTTACGACACCCAATGGGGAGGAGAGCAGAGGCTTACGACACCCAATAGGGAGGAGAGCAGAGGCTTACGAGGCCCAATAGGGAGGAGAGCAGAGGCTTACGAGGCCCAATGGGGAGGAGAGCAGAGGCTTACGAGGCCCTATGAGGAGGGCAGAGCATTACGAGGCCCGATGAGGAGAGCAGAGCATTACGAGGCCCGATGACGAGAGCAGAGCATTACGAGGCCCGATGACGAGAGCAGAGCATTAAGAGGCCCGATGACGAGAGCAGAGAATTACGAGGCCCGATGACGAGAGCAGAGCATTACGAGGCCCGATGACGAGAGCAGAGCATTACGAGGCCCGATACGGAGAGCAGAGCATTACAAGGCCCGATAAGGAGAGCAGAGCATTACGAGGCCCGATGAGAAGAGCAGAGCATTACAAGGCCCGATGAGAAGAGCAGAGGATTACGAGGCCTGATGAAGCGAGCAGATAATTATGAGGCCCCATGAGAAGAGTTAAGAATTACAAGGACTGAAGAGCAGAGAGCTGACTGATGGGATCTTACATCTAGAACAGAAGACGCTGAGTGGATTTTCAGATCTTTCTACATGTTTATTGATTCAATATTTAACAGCCGTTGTAGCATGCAGAATTTATATAGCCCATCAGACTCCTTGTTCCTGCCTCCAGAGGGAGGATGCCTGTTGGCTGAATTTTATAGTTCTTCTTCCTCCAATAGAATGTTTATTTTACATAAAAAGTAGTAAAAATATCAAATGTCGACCGAACCCGCCACCACTGTCGTGATGAGAACCATTTTAGGACACGCCCATTCTGTTCTCCAGGTGTCTCCTGTCCTCCAAGGGTGACTGATTGCCTGGAACTTCTAGTCCCCCCCAACATAAGATGGGGTCCTTGGGTGCAGTCAGACACATGTGGAGTCCTCACAGGACTACACACTTCCACCCAGACCCTTCGTTAGATGATGTAGACTCCAAGCTTCTTTCTTCTGGTCTAAAAAAAAAAGGGGAAAATACAAACTTAACTCCCTATTAGACTCAACTGATAAGACTTTAGGAACCTGCCCCATTAGCCATGACTACACTGTGTGGGTCACAGGAAGGGGCAGAGGTAAATGAGGCGCTGCTCTAGTGTAGAAGCTACGTACCGCTCTGACGTCTTCAGACGCTTACACATTGGATCTTCTTGTGAAGCTGAAGGGCTCAGAACATCCAAAGATAGGTCCACCTGGGCGAACAAGGAAACGTCATAACACTCCACCATATAACATCTCCACATGGGCGCAGCAGGTGGGCCCACAGTTTGATTACATTAACTGCTTTCTCCATGCCCAGCCCCCTTTCTTCCTCCCTCGCCCTGCCCCACTCAGCCCCATCCTCTCCTCGCCCTGACCCACTCTGCCCCATCCTCTCCTCGCCCTGACCCACTCTGCCCCATCCTCTCCTCGCCCTGCCCCACTCCGCCCCATCCTCTCATCGCCCTGACCCACTCCGCCCCCATCCTCTCCTCGCCCTGACCCACTCCACCCCCATCCTCTCCTCGCCCTGACCCACTCCGCCGCATCCTCTCTTCGCCCTGCCCCACTCCGCCCCATCCTCTCCTCGCCCTGACCCACTCCGCCCCCATCCTCTCCTCGCCCTGACCCACTCCGCCCCATCCTCTCTTCGCCCTGCCCCACTCCGCCCCATCCTCTCCTCGCCCTGCCCCACTCCGCCCCATCCTCTCCTCGCCCTGACCCACTCCGCCCCCATCCTCTCCTCGCCCTGACCCACTCCGCCCCATCCTCTCTTCGCCCTGCCCCACTCCGCCCCATCCTCTCTTCGCCCTGCCCCACTCCGCCCCATCCTCTCTTCGCCCTGCCCCACTCCGCCCCATCCTCTCCTCGCCCTGACTCACTCCGCAACCCATCCTCTCTTAACACTGTTTCCACCAGCTCTATCATCTCCCCATTCGGAAGCTCCTCTGTCATCTTTAGCTTGTGCTCCACTTGAGTTTTGGGCAAACGATGCCGGACACTCGTCCCCACACATGCTAACTCCTGTGCACCTGCACAGAAGCTAGTATTGTTAGCTCTCAGCGGGGCGGCAGGAGATCTTCCTCCACTCGCTCCCCCGCCCCTCTCTATTGACATAACACAGCAGCCATTCAGTACTGATTGGCAGCTATTTACACGGAGCGATCAGCTGATTGTTTATAGTTTATGTAGCATAAACAATTGGCAATCAGCTGATCGCTCGTCGTTCAGTGTAACAGTACTGAACGGCCGCTGTGTTATGCCAATGGGCAGGGGCGGGCGAGCGAGTCGAGAGAACTCTCCTGCAGCCTCCCTGCTGGCCGCTCTGTGAGCGAGCCAGCGATAGTAGCTCCAGTGCAGGAGCACCGCAGAGAGGAGATACAGGGACGTGTGTCGGCCATCGTTTGTCACACAGTCGTCCTGTGTGAACCTAGCATTACTTCTGAATATCTATATTTTAATTCCTCGCTGATTCGGTGCACTCTAATTGCTCCCCCATCTCTTACGTGATGTCTCTTTAGAGCTCTTGCAGCAGGAACATTCTGTGACTTGGTCATTAATGGCGGTCGCTGCAGGGGTCCTGTCCTCGTATGTCTTGTGTTCTCTGTGTGATGTTTCCTGAGGAACCAACTCTGATTGATGAGGGTTTATTACCTCCTTACTGAGAGCAGAGAACAAGAAGAGGACAAGGACCGAGGACACCAGAGGGGAAGAGAGCGAGGTCCGAGCGGGGGGGAGGGGGGGGGGGGGGAAAGAGCGAGGTCCGAGCGGGGGGGGGGGGGGGGGAAGAGCGAGGTCCGAGCGGGGGGGGGGGGGGGAAAGAGCGAGGTCCGAGCGGGGGGGGGGGGGGGGGGGGGTTCGAGAGCGAGGTCCGAGCGGGGGGGGGGGGTAGAGCGAGGTCCGAGCGGGGGGGGGGGGGGGGGAGGGGGGGTAGAGCGAGGTCCGAGCGGGGGGGGGAGGGGGGGTAGAGCGAGGTCCGAGCGGAGGGCGGGGGCGGGGAAGAGCGAGGTCCGAGCGAGGGGGGAAAGAGAGAGGTCCGAGCGGGGGGGAAAGAGAGAGAGAGGTCCGAGCAGGGGGGAAAGAGAGAGGTCCGAGCGGGGGAGAAAGAGCGAGGTCCGAGCGGGGGGGGGGGAGAGCGAGGTCCGAGCGGGGGGGAAAGAGAGAGGTCCGAGCGGGGGGAAAGAGCGAGGTCTGAGGAGAGGAGAGCGAGGAGAAGTATAGAACTGACTAATGACAATGTGACAATGAAGAGGAGGGCGGCTGATAACAAGGACTCAGAATTACGGATGCTGCAGTCTCGGAGTACTGACCTCACGGCCACCACCAGGCTCTCATACCAGCCATTCATATCCTGCTGGTCGGACGACATGAACAGAAGTTTCTCTCTACTGAAGGACAACTGAGACAGAAAACGACACAAACAGGAAGTTAGTAATAAGGACTTCAGGGAGCGGAATGTGAACCACGACCTCATATCCAGAGTGCCACGGGAACCAGACATGAAACCCCAGGCCACGTCTGTGAGAGTTTAACCCTTCCTGCCCCAACACGTAAACGTACATCCTGGCATGGAAGCTATTCTGATGAATGGCCATACCTTTCCATTAGAGATGAGCGAGCATACTCGTTAAGGACAGATACTTGAGCGAGTATCGTCCTTTTCGAGTATCTGCCTGCTCGTCCGCAAAGATCTGGGTGCCGGCGGGGGTGAGCGGTGGGTTGCGGGACTGAGCAGGGACGGGGGGGAAACTCCCCCCTCCGTTCCCCCCGCCAGCACCCAAATCTTTGCGGACGAGCAGGCAGATACTCGAAAAGGACGCTACTCACTCAAGTATCTGTCCTTAACGAGCATGCTCGCTTATCTCTACTTTCCATCCTACAAGGATGAGCCCGCATCATCTACAGCAGGAGCCGGCGCTGACCGACTGACAGCGGGGATCAGTGGAAATGAAAATCCCCGCCAAATCGCCGAGCCCGTCCGGTGTCACTAAGGGGTTAAACATATGAGCCGTAGTCCTCTGGACAGGAGCGCTGGTTATGGGGTCCAGGCCTGGACGTACAGGTGAGGCAGTCACACTGCCATCTACTGAAGGGCGACAGTTCTGCGGGTGGGGCTGTAGTGATCCCTCCTGCAGACCCCGGCACCTTACTTACAGGAGGATGTGCACCGGGGCAAGTAACGCCCCAGATCCGCACCACGCGGGACAGGAGAGGATTACGTACGCTGATGAGGCCGCCTCGACTGGTGGTGTGCCCCAGCACTCTCTCCACGTGGCATTCCCCTAGGGGGTAGACGGCGCGGCAGCAGAACTTGTGGGCATTGAAGGGGTGCAGGGGGTGGCACGGGGCCGTGACCAGGAGGACATCAGAGAACAGGAAGAGCATGCGAGGTTTAACATCTTCTCCGCTAGGTGGGACAAGAGACAGCCAGCCTTCTCTGAGGAAGAGCCTCCCTGCAAGACACACAGAAAGCATCAGGGCAGAAGTAAGTGCGCCCCGAGGCCACGCGTAGTGGATGCAAGGTACATGGGAGGGTTGTAGCAGAGCTAACTCATCACCTGGTGATGCAATCCGGATCCGGCGGCCCTTCAGCAGTCTCTGCACCCTCTGCAGCTGTTGGTCGTTGTCCTGCTGCTGCTGCAGGTTCTCTATGTGGTCGCACACGTCGGACACGGCACGCAGCGCTCCTGCGGAGAGAGCCACACTGAACGGAGCCACGGAGGAGTTATCAGCCCCGGCCACTGAGGGGAGGACTTGTCACTACTACTGCTCCTACTCTTACCATGAAGCTGAGCGCAGTCAGAGCTGCTGGGAAACGTGTTCTCCACCAGGTCCAGGAGGTACCGTCTATACCTGCAGGGAGGACAACAGAGCTGTGGGCCGCCGGACGGGCACTGAATTATCAGACGGTCACACACATGTGCGCTCCATCACTTACCCCATGACGCGCTGCAGGGGGAGTTCCAGCTGCTGCTCCAGGGTTCGGCCCTGCAGCTCGGGACGCAATTCCTGCAGCTTCATGAAGCGCGCAAAAGATTTCTTCTTCTTTAGCTGAGCCTGGAAGAGAGGAGACATCAGGACGAACTTCATCAAACGAGAACATGAGGTCACCGCCAGGGGCGGGGCAACGCAGGAAACGCTTTACTGACAGGGGCGGGGCCATGCAAGGAAGTGTGATGTCACCAATAGGGGTGGGGCAACGCAGGAAACGCTGTTACTGACAGGGGCGGGGCCACACAGGGAACTGCAATGTCACCAAGAAGGCCAGGGCCACGCAGGAAACGCTGTTACTGACAGGGGCGGGGCAACGTAGGAAACGCTGTTACTGACAGGGGCGGGGCCATGCAGGTAACCGCGATGTCACCAACAAGGGCGGGGCCACACAAGAAACGCTGTTACTGACAGGGGCGGGGCCACACAGGGAACTGCAATGTCACCAAGAAGGCCAGGGCCACGCAGGAAACGCTGTTACTGACAGGGGCGGGGCCATGCAGGTAACCACGATGTCACCAACAAGGGCGGGACCACGCAAGAAACGCTGTTACTGACAGGGGCGGGGCCACACAGGGAACTGCAATGTCACCAACAAGGGCGGGCCCACGCAGGAAATGCTGAAACTGACAGGGGTGGGGCCATGCAGGAACTGCGATGTAACCAACAAGGGCGGAGCCATGCAGGAAACGCTGTTACTGACAGGGGCGGAGCCACACAGGAAACTGTGATGCCACCAACAGGGGTGGAGCCACACAGGAAACACTGTTACTGACAAGGGCGGAGCCACGCAGGGAACTGTGATGTCATCAACAGGTGCAAGCCACACAAAAAGCACTGTTATTGACAGGGGAGGGGAATAGTCGGACAGGGAACTGTGATGTCAGCAATAGGGCTGGCTATTACAACTAGAGGTCTGCCTGTTTGTGGACTGCCATGTGGGATGCTGTAACTCCTCCGCTGTAAGAGCCCCTGTGTTGGTAATAAGGAGACCCCGTGGGGATTTCCTTACAGAGTGTGAACGCTACCAGGATGGAGCGACAAAGTCCTTCACTTGCTACAAAAAACCGAACGGAGGATCTTCCCGAGTAAACAGGTGGCATCATCCCATGTAAACAGGTGGCATCATTCCATGTAAACACATGGCATCATCCAAGAACGGCGGGTCATCCCATGTAAACAGGTGGCATCATCCAAGAACGGTGGGTCATCCCATGTAAACAGGTGGCATCATCCCATGTAAACAGGTGGCATCATCCCATGTATACAGGTGGCATCATCCCATGTAAACACATGGCATCATCCCATGTAAACAGGTGGCATCATCCAAGAACGGCGGGTCATCCCATGTAACAGGCAGCGCCATCCCATGTGTACAGGTGGCATCATCCAAGAACGGCGGGTCATCCCATGTAAACAGGTGGCATCATCCAAGAACGGTGGGTCATCCCATGTAAACAGGTGGCATCATCCCATGTAAACAGGTGGCATCATTCCATGTAAACACATGGCATCATCCAAGAACGGCGGGTCATCCCATGTAAACAGGGGGCATCATCCAAGAACGGCGGGTCATCCCATGTAAACAGGGGGCATCATCCAAGAATGGCGGGTCATCCCATGTAAACAGGTGGCATCATCGAAGAACGGCGGGTCATCCCATGTAAATAAGGGGCATCATCCAAGAACGGCGGCTCATCCCATGTAAATAAGGGGCATCATCCAAGAACGGCGGGTCATCTCATGTAAACAGGTGGCATCATCCAAGAACGGCGGGTCATCTCATGTAAACAGGTGGCATCATCCAAGAACGGCGGGTCATCTCATGTAAACAGGTGGCATCATCCAAGAACGGCGGGTCATCCCATGTAAACAGGTGGCATCATCCAAGAACGGCGGGTCATTCCATGTAAATAAGGGGCATCATCCAAGAACGGCGGGTCATCCCATGTAAATAAGGGGCATCATCCAAGAACGGCGGGTCATCCCATGTAAACAGACCATTGTCACCCATGAACGGCGGATCGTCCCGTGTAAACAGGTAGCATCACCCATTAACAGCGGGTCATCCCATGTAAACAGGCCATCATCACCCATGAACGGCGGGTCGTCCAGTGTAAACAAGCCATCATCACCCATGAACGGCGGATCGTCCAGTGTAAACAGATAGCATCACCCATTAACAGCGGGTCATCCCATGTAAATAAGCAGCATCACCCATGAATGGCGGATTGTCCCGTGTAAACAGGCCATCATCACCCATGAACGGCGGATCGTCCCGTGTAAACAGGTGGCATCATTCCATGTAAACACATGGCATCATCCAAGAACGGCGGGTCATCCGATGTAAACAGGTGGCATCATCCAAGAACATCAGGTCATTCTGTGTAAATAGGCAGCATCATCCATGAACGGCAGGTCATCCCGTGTTAACAGGCAGCATCATCCAAGAATAACGGGTCATCTCATGTAAACAGGCAGCATCACCCACGAACGGCGGATCGTCCCATGTAAACAGGCGGCATCATCCAAGAACGGCGGGTCATCCCATGTAAATAAGGGGCATCATCCAAGAAAGGCGGGTCATCCCATGTAAACAGGCGGCATCATCCAAGAACGTCGGGTCATCCTATGTAAACAGGCGGCATCATCCAAGAACAGCGGGTCATTCCATGTAAACAGGCCATCATCACCCATGAACAGTGGGTCATCCCAAGTAAACAGACCATTGTCACCCATGAACGGCGGATCGTCCCGTGTAAACAGGTAGCATCACCCATTAACAGCGGGTCATCCCATGTAAACAGGCCATCATCACCCATGAACGGCGGGTCGTCCAGTGTAAACAAGCCATCATCACCCATGAACGGCGGATCGTCCAGTGTAAACAAGCCATCATCACCCATTAACGGCGGATCGTCCCTTGTAAACAGATAGCATCACCCATTAACAGCGGGTCATCCCATGTAAATAAGCAGCATCACCCATGAATGGCGGATTGTCCCGTGTAAACAGGCCATCATCACCCATGAACGGCGGATCGTCCCGTGTAAACAGGTGGCATCATTCCATGTAAACACATGGCATCATCCAAGAACGGCGGGTCATCCGATGTAAACAGGTGGCATCATCCAAGAACATCAGGTCATTCTGTGTAAATAGGCAGCATCATCCATGAACGGCAGGTCATCCCGTGTTAACAGGCAGCATCATCCAAGAATAACGGGTCATCTCATGTAAACAGGCAGCATCACCCACGAACGGCGGATCGTCCCATGTAAACAGGCGGCATCATCCAAGAACGGCGGGTCATCCCATGTAAATAAGGGGCATCATCCAAGAAAGGCGGGTCATCCCATGTAAACAGGCGGCATCATCCAAGAACGTCGGGTCATCCTATGTAAACAGGCGGCATCATCCAAGAACAGCGGGTCATTCCATGTAAACAGGCCATCATCACCCATGAACAGTGGGTCATCCCAAGTAAACAGACCATTGTCACCCATGAACGGCGGATCGTCCCGTGTAAACAGGTAGCATCACCCATTAACAGCGGGTCATCCCATGTAAACAGGCCATCATCACCCATGAACGGCGGGTCGTCCAGTGTAAACAAGCCATCATCACCCATGAACGGCGGATCGTCCAGTGTAAACAAGCCATCATCACCCATTAACGGCGGATCGTCCCTTGTAAACAGATAGCATCACCCATTAACAGCGGGTCATCCCATGTAAATAAGCAGCATCACCCATGAATGGCGGATTGTCCCGTGTAAACAGGCCATCATCACCCATGAACGGCGGATCGTCCCGTGTAAACAGGTGGCATCATTCCATGTAAACACATGGCATCATCCAAGAACGGCGGGTCATCCGATGTAAACAGGGGGCATCATCCAAGAACATCAGGTCATTCTGTGTAAATAGGCAGCATCATCCATGAACGGCAGGTCATCCCGTGTTAACAGGCAGCATCATCCAAGAATAACGGGTCATCTCATGTAAACAGGCAGCATCACCCACGAACGGCGGATCGTCCCATGTAAACAGGCGGCATCATCCAAGAACGGCGGGTCATCCCATGTAAATAAGGGGCATCATCCAAGAAAGGCGGGTCATCCCATGTAAACAGGCGGCATCATCCAAGAACGTCGGGTCATCCTATGTAAACAGGCGGCATCATCCAAGAACAGCGGGTCATTCCATGTAAACAGGCGGCATCATCCAAGAATGGCGGGTCATCCCATGTAAACAGGCGGCATCATCCAAGCACGGCGGGTCATCCCATGTAAATAAGGGGCATCATCCAAGAAAGGCGGGTCATCCCATGTAAACAGGCGGCATCATCCAAGAACGTCGGGTCATCCTATGTAAACAGGCGGCATCATCCAAGAACAGCGGGTCATTCCATGTAAACAGGCGGCATCATCCAAGAACAGCGGGTCATCCCATGTAAACAGGCGGCATCATCCAAGAACAGCGGGTCATCCCATGTAAATAAGGGGCATCATCGAAGAACGGCGGCTCATCCCATGTAAATAAGGGGCATCATCCAAGAACGGCGGCTCATCCGATGTAATCAGGTGGCATCATCCAAGAACAGCGGGTCATCCCATGTAAACAGGTGGCATCATCCAAGAACGGCGGGTCATTCCATGTAAACTGGTGGCATCATCCTAGAACGGCGGGTCATCCCATGTAAATAAGGGGCATCATCCAAGAACGGCGGGTCATCTCATGTAAACAGGTGGCATCATCGAAGAACGGCGGGTCATCCCATGTAAATAAGGGGCATCATCCAAGAACGGCGGCTCATCCCATGTAAATAAGGGGCATCATCCAAGAACGGCGGCTCATCCCATGTAAATAAGGGGCATCATCCAAGAACGGCGGGTCATCTCATGTAAACAGGTGGCATCATCCAAGAACGGCGGGTCATCTCATGTAAACAGGTGGCATCATCCAAGAACGGCGGGTCATCTCATGTAAACAGGTGGCATCATCCAAGAACGGCGGGTCATCCCATGTAAACAGGTGGCATCATCCAAGAACGGCGGGTCATTCCATGTAAATAAGGGGCATCATCCAAGAACGGCGGGTCATCCCATGTAAATAAGGGGCATCATCCAAGAACAGCGGGTCATCCCATGTAAACAGACCATTGTCACCCATGAACGGCGGATCGTCCCGTGTAAACAGGCCATCATCACCCATGAACAGTGGGTCATCCCATGTAAACAGACCATTGTCACCCATGAACGGCGGATCGTCCCGTGTAAACAGGTAGCATCACCCATTAACAGCGGGTCATCCCATGTAAACAGGCCATCATCACCCATGAACGGCGGGTCGTCCAGTGTAAACAAGCCATCATCACCCATGAACGGCGGATCGTCCAGTGTAAACAAGCCATCATCACCCATTAACGGCGGATCGTCCCTTGTAAACAGATAGCATCACCCATTAACAGCGGGTCATCCCATGTAAATAAGCAGCATCACCCATGAATGGCGGATTGTCCCGTGTAAACAGGCCATCATCACCCATGAACGGCGGATCGTCCCGTGTAAACAGGTGGCATCATTCCATGTAAACACATGGCATCATCCAAGAACGGCGGGTCATCCGATGTAAACAGGTGGCATCATCCAAGAACATCAGGTCATTCTGTGTAAATAGGCAGCATCATCCATGAACGGCGGGTCATCCCATGTAAACAGGCGGCATCATCCAAGAATAACGGGTCATCTCATGTAAACAGGCAGCATCACCCACGAACGGCGGATCGTCCCATGTAAACAGGCGGCATCATCCAAGAACGGCGGGTCATCCCATGTAAATAAGGGGCATCATCCAAGAAAGGCGGGTCATCCCATGTAAACAGGCGGCATCATCCAAGAACGTCGGGTCATCCTATGTAAACAGGCGGCATCATCCAAGAACAGCGGGTCATTCCATGTAAACAGGCGGCATCATCCAAGAACAGCGGGTCATCCCATGTAAACAGGCGGCATCATCCAAGAACAGCGGGTCATCCCATGTAAATAAGGGGCATCATCGAAGAACGGCGGGTCATCCCATGTAAATAAGGGGCATCATCCAAGAACGGCGGCTCATCCCATGTAATCAGGTGGCATCATCCAAGAACAGCGGGTCATCCCATGTAAACAGGTGGCATCATCCAAGAACGGCGGGTCATTCCATGTAAACTGGTGGCATCATCCTAGAACAGCGGGTCATCCCATGTAAATAAGGGTCATCATCGAAGAACGGCGGGTCATCCCATGTAAATAAGGGGCATCATCCAAGAACGGCGGCTCATCCCATGTAAATAAGGGGCATCATCCAAGAACGGCGGGTCATCTCATGTAAACAGGTGGCATCATCCAAGAACGGCGGGTCATCTCATGTAAACAGGTGGCATCATCCAAGAACGGCGGGTCATCTCATGTAAACAGGTGGCATCATCCAAGAACGGCGGGTCATCCCATGAAAACAGGTGGCATCATCCAAGAACGGCGGGTCATTCCATGTAAATAAGGGGCATCATCCAAGAACGGCGGGTCATCCCATGTAAATAAGGGGCATCATCCAAGAACGGCGGGTCATCTCATGTAAACAGGTGGCATCATCCAAGAACGGCGGGTCATTCCATGTAAACAGGTGGCATCATCCAAGAACAGCGGGTCATCCCATGTAAATAAGGGGCATCATCCAAGAACGGCGGGTCATCTCATGTAAATAAGGGGCATCATCCAAGAACGGCGGGTCATCCCATGTAAACAGGCGGCATCATCCAAGAACGGCGGGTCATTCCATGTAAACAGGTGGCATCATCCAAGAACAGCGGGTCATCCCATGTAAATAAGGGGCATCATCCAAGAACGGCGGGTCATCTCATGTAAATAAGGGGCATCATCCAAGAACGGCGGGTCATCCCATGTAAACAGGCGGCATCATCCAAGAACAGCGGGTCATTCCATGTAAACAGGTGGCATCATCCAAGAACGGCGGGTCATTCCATGTAAACAGGCGGCATCATCCAAGAACAGCGGGTCATCCCATGTAAATAAGGGGCATCATCCAAGAACGGTGGGTCATCTCATGTAAATAAGGGGCATCATCCAAGAACAGCGGGTCATCCCATGTAAATAAGGGGCATCATCCAAGAACGGCGGGTCATCTCATGTAAATAAGGGGCATCATCCAAGAACGGCGGGTCATCCCATGTAAACAGGCGGCATCATCCAAGAACGGCGGGTCATCCCATGTAAACAGGCGGCATCATCGAAGAACGGCGGGTCATCCCATGTAAACAGGCGGCATCATCAAAGAACGTCGGGTCATCCTGTGTAAACAAGCCATCACCACCCATTAACGGCAGATCGACCCATGTAAACAGGCCATCATCACCCATTAATGGCGGATCGTCCCGTGCAAAACAGGTGGCATCATCCAAGAACGTCTGGTGTAAACAGACCATTATCACCCATGAACGGCGGATCATCCCGTGTAAACAGGCCATGATCACCCATGAACGGCGGATCGTCCCGTGTAAACAGGTAGCATCACCCATTAACAGCGGGTCATCCCATGTAAACAGGCCATCATCACCCATGAACGGCGGGTCGTCCAGTGTAAACAAGCCATCACCACCCATTAACGGCGGATCGTCCAGTGTAAACAAGCCATCATCACCCATTAACGGCGGATCGTCCCTTGTAAACAGATAGCATCACCCATTAACAGCGAGTCATCCCATGTAAATAAGCAGCATCACCCATGAATGGCGGATTGTCCCGTGTAAACAGGCCATCATCACCCATGAACGGCGGATCGTCCCGTGTAAACAGGTGGCATCATTCCATGTAAACACATGGCATCATCCAAGAACGGCGGGTCATCCGATGTAAACAGGTGGCATCATCCAAGAACATCAGGTCATTCTGTGTAAATAGGCAGCATCATCCATGAACGGCAGGTCATCCCGTGTTAACAGGCAGCATCATCCAAGAATAACGGGTCATCTCATGTAAACAGGCAGCATCACCCACGAACGGCGGATCGTCCCATGTAAACAGGCGGCATCATCCAAGAACGGCGGGTCATCCCATGTAAATAAGGGGCATCATCCAAGAGCAGTGGGTCATCCCATGTAAACAGGCGGCATCATCCAAGAACGTCGGGTCATCCTATGTAAACAGGCGGCATCATCCAAGAGCAGCGGTCATCCCATGTAAATAGGCGGCATCATCCAAGAACAGCGGGTCATCCCATGTAAACAGGCGGCATCATCCAAGAACAGCGGGTCATCCCATGTAAATAAGGGGCATCATCCAAGAACGGCGGGTCATCCCATGTAAATAAGGGGCATCATCCAAGAACGGCGGCTCATCCCATGTAATCAGGTGGCATCATCCAAGAACAGCGGGTCATCCCATGTAAACAGGTGGCATCATCCAAGAACGGCGGGTCATCCCATGTAAACAGGCGGCATCATCCAAGAACGGCGGGTCATCCCATGTAAATAAGGGGCATCATCCAAGAACGGCGGGTCATCCCATGTAAATAAGGGGCATCATCCAAAAACGGCGGGTCATCTCATGTAAACAGGTGGCATCATCCAAGAACGGCGGGTCATCCCATGTAAACAGGTGGCATCATCCAAGAACAGCGGGTCATTCCATGTAAACAGGTGGCATCATCCAAGAACGGCGGGTCATCCCATGTAAATAAGGGGCATCATCGAAGAACGGCGGGTCATCCCATGTAAATAAGGGGCATCATCCAAGAACGGCGGCTCATCCCATGTAATCAGGTGGCATCATCCAAGAACAGCGGGTCATCCCATGTAAACAGGTGGCATCATCCAAGAACGGCGGGTCATTCCATGTAAACAGGTGGCATCATCCAAGAACGGCGGGTCATCCCATGTAAACAGGGGGCATCATCCAAGAACGGCGGGTCATCCCATGTAAACAGGGGGCATCATCCAAGAATGGCGGGTCATCCCATGTAAACAGGTGGCATCATCCAAGAACGGTGGGTCATCCCATGTAAACAGGTGGCATTATCCCATGTAAACAGGTGGCATCATCCCATGTAAACAGGTGGCATCATCCCATGTAAACACATGGCATCATCCCATGTAAACACATGGCATCATCCCATGTAAACAGGTGGCATCATCCCATGTAAACAGGTGGCATCATCCAAGAACGGCGGGTCATCCCATGTAACAGGCAGCGCCATCCCATGTGTACAGGTGGCATCATCCAAGAACGGCGGGTCATCCCATGTAAACAGGGGGCATCATCCAAGAATGGCGGGTCATCCCATGTAAACAGGCGGCATCATCCAAGAATGGCGGGTCATCCCATGTAAACAGGTGGCATCATCCAAGAACGGCGGGTCATCCCATGTAAACAGGCGGCGTCATCCCATATAAACAGGCAGCATCATCCAAGAACGGCAGGTCATCCCATGTAAACAGGCGGCGTCATATAAGAACGGCGAGTCATCCTATGTGAACAGGCAGCATCAACCAAGAACGGAGGGTCATTCCATGTAATCAGGCCATCACCACACATGAAAGGCAGATCCTTCCGTGTAAACAGGCGGTATCATCCAAAAATGGGGGGGATCGTCCCGTGTAAACAGGCGGCTTCATCCATGAATGGCAGCAGGAACGTTCAGGTGCAGTAAAACAGGTGTTATAATCTTTATTCCATCCTCAGTAATCACGCAACGTTTCGGCCGTTACAAACAGCCTTTGTCAAGCATGTTACATAACATCCGGTCATCCTGTGTAAACAGGCAGCATCACCCATGAACGTCAGATCGTCCCGTGTAAACAGGCAGCATCATGCAAAAACATTGTTCATCTCATGTAAAAAGGCAGCATCACCCACGAACGGCGGATCGTCCCATGTAAACAGGCGGCATCATCCAAGAACGGCGGGTCATCCCATGTAAATAAGGGGCATCATCCAAGAACGGCGGGTCATCCCATGTAAACAGGCGGCATCATCAAAGAACGTCGGGTCATCCTGTGTAAACAAGCCATCACCACCCATTAACGGCAGATCGACCCATGTAAACAGGCCATCATCACCCATTAATGGCGGATCGTCCCGTGCAAAACAGGTGGCATCATCCAAGAACGTCGGGTCATCTCATGTAAACAGGCCATCATCACCCATGAACAGTGGGTCATCCCATGTAAACAGACCATTGTCACCCATGAACGGCGGATCGTCCCGTGTAAACAGGTAGCATCACCCATTAACAGCGGGTCATCCCATGTAAACAGGCCATCATCACCCATGAACGGCGGGTCGTCCAGTGTAAACAAGCCATCATCACCCATGAACGGCGGATCGTCCAGTGTAAACAAGCCATCATCACCCATTAACGGCGGATCGTCCCTTGTAAACAGATAGCATCACCCATTAACAGCGGGTCATCCCATGTAAATAAGCAGCATCACCCATGAATGGCGGATTGTCCCGTGTAAACAGGCCATCATCACCCATGAACGGCGGATCGTCCCGTGTAAACAGGTGGCATCATTCCATGTAAACACATGGCATCATCCAAGAACGGCGGGTCATCCGATGTAAACAGGTGGCATCATCCAAGAACATCAGGTCATTCTGTGTAAATAGGCAGCATCATCCATGAACGGCGGGTCATCCCATGTAAACAGGCGGCATCATCCAAGAATAACGGGTCATCTCATGTAAACAGGCAGCATCACCCACGAACGGCGGATCGTCCCATGTAAACAGGCGGCATCATCCAAGAACGGCGGGTCATCCCATGTAAATAAGGGGCATCATCCAAGAAAGGCGGGTCATCCCATGTAAACAGGCGGCATCATCCAAGAACGTCGGGTCATCCTATGTAAACAGGCGGCATCATCCAAGAACAGCGGGTCAATCCATGTAAACAGGCGGCATCATCCAAGAACAGCGGGTCATCCCATGTAAACAGGCGGCATCATCCAAGAACAGCGGGTCATCCCATGTAAATAAGGGGCATCATCGAAGAACGGCGGGTCATCCCATGTAAATAAGGGGCATCATCCAAGAACGGCGGCTCATCCCATGTAATCAGGTGGCATCATCCAAGAACAGCGGGTCATCCCATGTAAACAGGTGGCATCATCCAAGAACGGCGGGTCATTCCATGTAAACTGGTGGCATCATCCTAGAACGGCGGGTCATCCCATGTAAATAAGGGGCATCATCCAAGAACGGCGGGTCATCTCATGTAAACAGGTGGCATCATCGAAGAACGGCGGGTCATCCCATGTAAATAAGGGGCATCATCCAAGAACGGCGGCTCATCCCATGTAAATAAGGGGCATCATCCAAGAACGGCGGGTCATCTCATGTAAACAGGTGGCATCATCCAAGAACAGCGGGTCATCTCATGTAAACAGGTGGCATCATCCAAGAACGGCGGGTCATCTCATGTAAACAGGTGGCATCATCCAAGAACGGCGGGTCATCTCATGTAAACAGGTGGCATCATCCAAGAACGGCGGGTCATCCCATGTAAACAGGTGGCATCATCCAAGAACGGCGGGTCATTCCATGTAAATAAGGGGCATCATCCAAGAACGGCGGGTCATCCCATGTAAATAAGGGGCATCATCCAAGAACGGCGGGTCATCCCATGTAAACAGGCGGCATCATCCAAGAACGGCGGGTCATCCCATGTAAATAAGGGGCATCATCCAAGAACGGCGGGTCATCTCATGTAAACAGGTGGCATCATCCAAGAACGGCGGGTCATCCCATGTAAACAGGTGGCATCATCCAAGAACGGCGGGTCATTCCATGTAAACAGGCGGCATCATCCAAGAACAGCGGGTCATCCCATGTAAATAAGGGGCATCATCGAAGAACGGCGGGTCATCCCATGTAAATAAGGGGCATCATCCAAGAACAGCGGGTCATCTCATGTAAATAAGGGGCATCATCCAAGAACGGCGGGTCATCCCATGTAAACAGGCGGCATCATCCAACAACGGCGGCTCATCCCATGTAATCAGGTGGCATCATCCAAGAACAGCGGGTCATCCCATGTAAACAGGTGGCATCATCCAAGAACGGCGGGTCATTCCATGTAAACAGGTGGCATCATCGAAGAACGGCGGCTCATCCCATGTAAACAGGCGGCATCATCCAAGAACGGCGGGTCATCCCATGTAAATAAGGGGCATCATCCAAGAACGGCGGGTCATCCCATGTAAATAAGGGGCATCATCCAAGAACGGCGGGTCATCTCATGTAAACAGGTGGCATCATTCAAGAACGGCGGGTCATCCCATGTAAACAGGTGGCATCATCCAAGAACGGCGGGTCATTCCATGTAAACAGGCGGCATCATCCAAGAACAGCGGGTCATCCCATGTAAATAAGGGGCATCATCGAAGAACGGCGGGTCATCCCATGTAAATAAGGGGCATCATCCAAGAACGGCGGGTCATCTCATGTAATCAGGTGGCATCATCAAAGAACGTCGGGTCATCCTGTGTAAACAAGCCATCACCACCCATTAACGGCAGATCGACCCATGTAAACAGGCCATCATCACCCATTAATGGCGTATCGTCCCGTGCAAAACAGGTGGCATCATCCAAGAACGTCGGGTCATCCCATGTAAACAGACCATTATCACCCATGAACGGCGGATCATCCCGTGTAAACAGGCCATCATCACCCATGAACAGTGGGTCATCCCATGTAAACAGATCATTATCACCCATGAACTGCGGATGGTCCCGTGTAAACAGGTAGCATCACGAATTAACAGCGGGTCATCCCATGTAAACAGGCCATCATCACCCATGAACGGCGGGTCGTCCAGTGTAAACAAGCCATCATCACCCATGAACGGCGGATCGTCCCGTGTAAACAGGCCATCATCACCCATGAACGGCGGGTCGTCCAGTGTAAACAAGCCATCATCACCCATTAACGGCGGATCGTCCCTTGTAAACAGGTAGAATCACCCATTAACAGCGGGTCATCCCATGTAAACAAGCAGCATCATCCATGAACGGCGGATCGTCCCGTGTAAACAGGCCATCATCACCTATGAACGGCGGATCGTCCCGTGTAAACAGGCCATCATGATCCATGAACGGCGGATCGTCCCGTGTAAACAGGCCATCATCATCCATGAACGGCGGATCGTCCCGTGTAAACAGGCCATCATCACCCATGAACGGCGGCCTGCTGGCTGTGACAGCACGGGGCGGGAACGATCCCCGGCTGCTCCACCTTCATTCACCAGCAATGTAAAGGCACAGGACGGACTATCGCTGGGACGACCTGCTTGGCATCTGCAGCCGACAGCTTACAGTCAGCGTGTCGGAGAGCAGAGCTCCGCCTCCTAACATATCACCCGGCGTATACTGTAGAGCGCGACACAAGATATATCCCTCATAGCCATGACGATGGTGCGCGCAGCAATAGTGCATCTATATTCCATCTGATCCAGGCACATCCAGAGCTGCGCTCACTATTCTGCTTGCAGTCACACTGCAGTACCGCTCTCTCCCAGAATGCAGTGCAGGTTCTCACCTGTATGGCGTGCCGTGTGGCTTCCATGCAGTCGGCGTGCTTCTTGTAGAGGTGCAGGTACTCGCAGAAGTTCTGGAAGCCGGAGGGCGCCATATCCCGCTCCAGGGACATCAGCAAAGACCTGGAACATACATCAGGGCAGTCATGTGACGGGGGCCGGCCGGAGGGCCACTACACTCCTCTGTACGGAGGGCCTCACTTACTGACAGCGACAAGCCCCTCCCTCACCAGCATGTGACCAATCACAGGGCTCAGAGGAATACTGACTACTGGACTGACCACTGGTTCACAGTCCGATCGGACCCCCTGCGGCTTCTTCCCGATGACCCTCCATGCCGCCGTCCTCCAGCCCCCCACTATAGACTGCAGCCATTACATACGTGACACATGTGCCGGACATGCTCCTGCGGTCATCATCCGCGTGCCCCGCAGACAGCACACACGGTACTCGGGGGCTCAAGCACTGCGCATGCTGCCGTCAGCCCCGTGATTGGTCACAATGTGTGTGGGGGAGGGGAGCTCATGTGTGACAACTTACAGGGGGGAAACGCATCAGAATGTCAGCTTATGTTTAAGCACCATCATCATCATCATCATCATCACCCCTGCACCTCACCATCACCATCACCATCATCATCATCATCACCATCATCATCATCACCCCTGCACCTCACCATCATCATCACCCCTGCAGCTCATCATCACCACCATCATCATCATCACCCCTGCACCTCATCATCATCATCATCATCCCTGCACCTCATCATCACCGTCATCATCATCATCACCCCTGCACCTCATCACCATCACAATCATCATCATCATCATCCCTGCACCTCATCATCACCATCACCATCATCATCACCACTGCACCTCATCACCATCACCATCATCATCACCACTGCACCTCATCACCATCACCATCATCATCATCACCCATGCACCTCACCATCATCATCATCACCCCTGCACCTCACCATCATCATCATCATCATCTCCCCTGCACCTCACCATCTTCATCACCCCTGCACCTCACAATCTTCATCATCTCCCCTGCACCTCACCATCATCATCACCCCTGCACCTCACCATCATCATCACCCCTGCACCTCACCATCATCATCTCCCCTGCACCTCACAATCTTCATCATCACCCCTGCACCTCACCATCATTATCACCCCTGCACCTCACCATCATCATCACCACCCCTGCACCTCACCATCACCCATGCACCTTACCATCACCATCACCCCTGCACCTCACCATCATCATCACCCCTGCACATCACCATCATCATCACCACCCCTGCACCTCACCATCACCCATGCACCTTACCATCACCATCACCCCTGCACCTCACCATCATCATCACCCCTGCACCTCACCATCATCATCACCACCCCTGCACCTCACCATCACCCATGCACCTTACCATCACCATCACCCCTGCACCTCACCATCATCATCACCCCTGCACCTCACCATCATCATCACCACCCCTGCACCTCACCATCACCCCTGCACCTTACCATCACCATCACCCCTGCACCTCACCATCATCATCTCCCCTGCACCTCACAATCTTCATCATCTCCCCTGCACCTCACCATCTTCATCATCTCCCCTGTACCTCACCATCATCATCACCCCTGCACCTCACCATCATCATCACCCCTGCACCTCACCATCATCATCACCACCCCTGCACCTCACCATCACCCATGCACCTTACCATCAGCATCACCCCTGCACCTCACCATCATCATCACCCCTGCACCTCACCATCACCCATGCACCTTACCATCACCATCACCCCTGCACCTCACCATCATCATCACCCCTGCACCTCACCATCATCATCACCACCCCTGCACCTCACCATCACCCATGCACCTTACCATCACCATCACCCCTGCACCTCACCATCATCATCACCCCTGCACCTCACCATCATCATCACCACCCCTGCACCTCACCATCACCCCTGCACCTTACCATCACCCCTGCACCTCACCATCATCATCTCCCCTGCACCTCACAATCTTCATCATCTCCCCTGCACCTCACCATCTTCATCATCTCCCCTGCACCTCACCATCATCATCACCCCTGCACCTCACCATCATCATCACCACCCCTGCACCTCACCATCACCCATGCACCTTACCATCACCATCACCCCTGCACCTCACCATCATTATCACCCCTGCACCTCACCATCACCCATGCACCTTACCATCACCATCACCCCTGCACCTCACCATCATCATCACCCCTGCACCTCACCATCATCATCACCACCCCTGCACCTCACCATCACCCATGCACCTTACCATCACCATCACCCCTGCACCTCACCATCATCATCACCCCTGCACCTCACCATCATCATCACCACCCCTGCACCTCACCATCACCCCTGCACCTTACCATCACCATCACCCCTGCACCTCACCATCATCATCTCCCCTGCACCTCACAATCTTCATCATCTCCCCTGCACCTCACCATCTTCATCATCTCCCCTGTACCTCACCATCATCATCACCCCTGCACCTCACCATCATCATCACCCCTGCACCTCACCATCATCATCACCACCCCTGCACCTCACCATCACCCATGCACCTTACCATCACCATCACCCCTGCACCTCACCATCATCATCACCCCTGCACCTCACCATCACCCATGCACCTTACCATCACCATCACCCCTGCACCTCACCATCATCATCACCCCTGCACCTCACCATCACCCATGCACCTTACCATCACCATCACCCCTGCACCTCACCATCATCATCACCACCCCTGCACCTCACCATCACCCATGCACCTTACCATCACCATCACCCCTGCACCTCACCATCATCATCACCCCTGCACCTCACCATCATCATCACCCATGCACCTTACCATCACCATCACCCCTGCACCTCACCATCATCATCTCCCCTGCACCTCACAATCTTCATCATCTCCCCTGCACCTCACCATCTTCATCATCTCCCCTGTACCTCACCATCATCATCACCCCTGCACCTCACCATCATCATCACCCCTGCACCTCACCATCATCATCACCACCCCTGCACCTCACCATCACCCATGCACCTTACCATCACCATCACCCCTGCACCTCACCATCATCATCACCCCTGCACCTCACCATCACCCATGCACCTTACCATCACCATCACCCCTGCACCTCACCATCATCATCACCCCTGCACCTCACCATCATCACCACCCCTGCACCTCACCATCACCCATGCACCTTACCATCACCATCACCCCTGCACCTCACCATCATCATCACCCCTGCACCTCACCATCATCATCACCCATGCATCTTACCATCATCATCATCTTCATCACCACCTCTACACCTCACCTGCACGCCATCATTACCTCTTCACCTTGCACTTGAGCTCACCTGTTCACCTTCACTATACTGGGGATGGTCCCGCAGATTCCTTCCTGCGCCAATTTAAGATTTCCACAGCGAGCTCTGAAGACCTCATCATACAGCTGGAAGGGGAGATTATAAGGAGAAGCTCATAATCCAGAGGTTATATCAGTACTGGAGCGTTATAAGGGGAGGAGATGTTGTGTTGTATGTTAGGAGAACATTCATCTCCACAGAGATTCAAGCTTCAGAGCTGGGAGTTCTGTAGAAACTGTTTGGGTAAGAATACAAGGAGAGAACAACAGAAAGGACACCATTGTAGGCATTTACTATAGGCCACCGGGACAAGCAGAAGATATGGAGGACCTCTGTCTACATCAGATGGCCAAGCTCTCAGAGAACCCCAACATAGTGATCATGGGAGATTTTACCCATCCAGACATTTGTTGGGAATCTCTCAGGTAAAAGTAATGGGTCCAACAGATTCTTATCCGCTCTTGCTGACAACTTTATCTTCCAGAAGGCAGAAGAGAAAACAAGGGGATCTGCTATCTTGGACCTAATTCTTACCAACAGGGAGGGAATGGTGGAGGAAGTAAGGGTGGCTGGGACCTTAGGAGGCAGTGATCATGATATCCTTGGATGTTGGATAACAAGGGGAGGAAGACCTGAGAAGACTCAGACCTCAAGGATGGATTTCAGAAAGGCAGATATTAATGAACTCAGAAAGAGGAAGAATCCAACGGCTGGATGTTGTTAAGGACAGAAATGTCCAAGAAGGGAAATATTGTGAAATGAGATTCTCAAAGCACAATCGTTACCAATCCCTAAAAGAAGGGAGAATGGGAAGCATTTAAAGAGACCCGGATGGACGAACACAGAACTTGTACACATGTTAAAGAGGGAGAAAAATATGTTTATCAAATGGAAAGAGGGGGAATATCTAAAGAAGAATATAATGGGGTCTGCAGAAACTGTAGGGCAAGGGTCAGAAAGGCTAAAGCTGATAATGAATTGAGGCTTGTAAGAGAGGCCAAAAGCAATAGAAAAGGGTTTTGGAGGTCAAGAGCAAAAGAAAAGTCAAAGATGCTATTGGATGCTTACAAGATGAGAATGGGGAATTGGGGAAAAATGATGTGGAGAAGGCCGAACATTTATATTCCTATTTTGTATCTGTTTTCTCTCAGAAAGTAGATGTAACATCAGCTGATCTTCTCTGTGCTATTGGGGGAATACAAGAATGCAGGCTATCTGTAAGCAGAGAGATGGTGAGGGAACACTTAGCTAACTTACATGAATTCAAGTCTCAAGGTCCAGAGGAATTATATCCTAGGATACTAAAGGAAGCAGCAGGGGTAATTGCTGAACCACTCACCATAATCTTTGAAAATTTCTGGAGAACAGGAGAAGTCCCAGAAGATTGGAAAAGGGCAAATGTTTGCCCTATCTTCAAAAAAGGGAAGAAGGTGGATTCAGGAAACTACAGGCCTGTGAGCCTGACTTCTATACCGGGAAAGACCTCTGAACAGATTATTAAACAGCCTGTATGCAAGTACTTGGATGAAAATGGAGTAATTAACCAGAGCCAGCGTGGGGTTGTAACAAACAAGTCTAATCTAATTTCTTTCTATGATAGTATCACTGACTGGGTTGATCAGGGAAATGCGGTGGATATAGTATATCCTGACTTTAGTAAAGCATTTGACAAAGTATCTCATCCCAGACTTATTGAAAAAATGACCAAATCTGGGATTGACAAGACAACTGTTAGGTGGATTCACAACTGGCTGGGTGATCGTACTCAGAGTGATCATAAATGGCTGCACATCCAAGGGGAAGAATGTATCAAGTGGGGACCACAAGGCTCTGTCCTAGGCCCAGTGGTGGTCAACATTGTTATAAATGATCTGGAGGAGAGAATGATGGGAAACTGATCAAATGTGCTGACAACACAAAGCTAGGAGGGATAGCTAACACTAGGGAAGAGAGAGGGAGGATTCAAAAAGATCTAGAAAAGCTTGCACAGTGGGCGGCGACTAACAGAATGGGATTCAACAAGGAGATATGCAAAGTCCTACATCTGGGCAAGAAAAATGAAGAAAGCACATACAGAAGGGGAGAAATTGGGCTAAGCAGCACATGTGAAAAAGACTTGGCTATACTAATACCGTGTTTCCCTGAAAATAAGGCACCCCCGAAAGTAAGACACATTATGGAATTTGCAGAAATCGCTAATATAAGGCACACCCCGATAATAAGGCATACTAAAGTGTGCAGGCAAGTCAAGAGGCCTGTCCCCTGCTGCCATCCCCGTTGTCTCATACCTCCTGCTGTGCTGTACGAGTGTGCTGTTGTAAGCTCCCCTTGCTGGCTGGAAAACCCCATACTGTCATTCTCTTGCTGCTGCACACGTCTGCTGTGATGAGCTCCCCCTGGTGGCCGGAAGCTGCAATACCATCCCTGCTTACAAGTGGTACAGGAACTTCTGTCTGCAGGTACGTTACCTTTTTTATGGCTCTGTGTGTGAGTCAGGCAACCATATGTGTGATTCTTAAGGCTGGGTTCTCACAGAGTGTATTTCCAGCCTTAGGGGGTGAGCATTACAGTCTCCAGACAGTGTGTGGGAGCCAGGTACTTTACAGCTCTTATTTTTTGTGTGTCGTTTTGATTCAATAGGGGGTGTCTGCTTTTTTGCTGAAGAGTCTAAAGTACAAGAAATAAACAATGTTGCTACCGTATATTTTTACCCCTAGACATGAGCGCAAAAAGAAAGAGCTATTCCGTTGAGTACAAGAAAGGAATCGTGGAAGATTCTTGGGGCAAAAACCTTCCTGCTTTGGCCCGAAGATTTTACAAGAAATGGAGTGTCAAGAAATTCAGCAGGAGATTCCGGGTTCAGATGTTTATGATGACATGACCGTCATGGAGTAATTTTTGCTTTGTTTTCACAGTTTGTCTAGCTATAACGGTTTGTGGTGACAACTACGGTACTGTGCAGTATATACGGTAATAAATGGTCATTTTTTTTGTTAAACAATAAATGTGAATTCTTCTTCATTGAAAAATAAGACACCCCCTGAAAATAAGACGTAGCACATATTTGGGAGCAAAAATTAATATAAGACGCGTCTTATATTCGGGGAAACAGGGTAGATCATAGACTGAACATGAGTCAACAATGTGATGCAGCAGACAAAAAGGCAGTGAGGGGGATCAATGGGTGGAACAGGTTACCACGGGAGGTGGGGAGTTCTCCTTTAATGGAAGTGTTCAGAGGCCAGACAGACATCTGTACAGTGATCGTGCACTGAGCAGGGGGTTGGACCCGATGACCCCGGAGGACCTGATGATCCTGGAGGACCCGATGACGCCGGTGTTGTCTTCCAACTCTACCATTCTATGATTCTTAAGAGCTGTAGCTGATATCACATATATGATGTCTCTGGAGCTTACAGGGGGTCCAGAAAGTCCTCACACCCTCTCACTTTATACATGTTGTGTCCCTCATACATTTTTAAAGAATGTACAAAGATTTCTGGGGTTCTGTTGTCACTTTGTCATTGTGGGGTGCTGAGCGCAGAGTGAGGGGGGCACAACCGAAAATGTGGGGGGCTGCTGTATATACACGAGAGCGCTGTCTGTCTGCAGGGCACCTTGGTGATGAGCTCCAGCTCCTCCACGTACGCTCGCTCCGTCTCCAGCAGTTCCCTCGCCGTCCGGCCTTTCTTGCGCTCCCAGCGACATCTCTGATCCCGGACAGCGGACGCCATCACTGTTATTGTCAAGAGGGTGGAGCATTCAAATTATGTACTGAAAAGGGGAGGTGCAAAGACATCAACACCACGACTGTAGGAGCAACTCAGTGACGGCACGGGTGGGGCCTCATTGATGGCAGGGGCGGGGCCTCACTGACAGCAGAGGCGGGGCCTCACTGATGGCAGGGGCGGGACCTCATTTGATGTTATACTGTACTGATTACACAGGGCGGGGCCTCACTGACGGATGGGGCGGGACCTCATGTGACGTTATGCTGTACTAATTACACAGGGCGGGACCTCACTGACGGATGGGGAGGGGCTTCATCTGATGTTATACTGTACTGATTACACAGGGCGGGACCTCACTGACGGATGGGGAGGGGCCTCATGTGATGTTATACTGTACTGATTACACGGGGCGGGACCTCACTGACGGAAGGGGCGGGGCCTCATGTGATGTTACACTGTACTGATTACACAGGGCGGGACCTCACTGACGGATGGGGAGGGGCCTCATGTGATGTTATACTGTACTGATTACACGGGGCGGGACCTCACTGACGGATGGGGCGGGGCCTCATGTAATGTTATACTGTACTAGTTACACAGGGCGGGACCTCACTAACGGATGGGGCGGGGCCTCATGTGATGTTATACTGTACTGATTACACAGGGCGGGACCTCACTGACGGCAGGGGCGAGGCCTCATGTGATGTTATACTGTACTGATTACACAGGGCGGGACCTCACTGACGGATGGGGCGGGGCCTCATGTGATGTTATACTGTACTGATTACACAGGGCGGGACCTCACTGACGGATGGGGCGGGGCCTCATGTGAGGTTATACTGTACTGATTACACAGGGCGGGACCTCACTGACGGATGGGGCGGGACCTCATGTGATGTTATACTGTACTGATTACACAGGGCGGGACCTCACTGACGGATGGGGCGGAGCCTCATGCTATGTTATACTGTACTGATTACACAGGGCGGGACCTCACTGACGGATGGGGCGGGACCTCAGGTGATGTTATACTGTACTGATTACACAGGGCGGGACCTCACTGACGGATGGGGCGGAGCCTCATGCTATGTTATACTGTACTAATTACACAGGGCGGGACCTCACTGACGGATGGGGCGGGGCCTCATGTGATGTTATACTGTACTGATTACACAGGGCGGGACCTCACTGACAGATGGGGCGGGGCCTCATGTGATGCTATACTGTACTGATTACACAGGGCGGGACCTCACTGACAGATGGGGCGGGGCCTCATGTGATGTTATACTGTACTGATTACACAGGGCGGGACCTCACTGACGGATGGGGCGGGACCTCATGTGATGTTATACTGTACTGATTACACAGGGAGGGGTCTCACTGACGGATGGGGCGGGGCCTCATGTGATGTTATACTGTACTGATTACACAGGGAGGGGTCTCACTGACGGATGGGGCGGGACCTCATGTGATGTTATACTGTACTAGTTACACAGGGCGGGACCTCACTGACGGATGGGGCGGGGCCTCATGTGATGTTATACTGTACTAGTTACACAGGGCGGGACCTCACTGACGGATGGGGCGGGGCCTCATGTGATGTTATACTGTACTGATTACACAGGGCGGGACCTCACTGATGGATGGGGCGGGACCTCATGTGATGTTATACTGTACTGATTACACGGGGCGGGACCTCACTGACGGATGGGGCGGGGCCTCATGTGAGGTTATACTGTACTGATTACACAGGGCGGGACCTCACTGACGGATGGGGCGGGGCCTCATGTGATGTTATACTGTACTGATTACACAGGGCGGGACCTCACTGACGGATGGGGTGGAGCCTCATGTGATGTTATACTGTACTGATTACACAGGGCGGGGTCTCACTGACGGATGGGGCGGGACCTCATGTGATGTTATACTGTACTGATTACACAGGGCGGGGCCTCACTGACGGATGGGGCGGGGCCTCATGTGATGTTATACTGTACTGATTACACAGGGCGGGACCTCACTGACGGATGGGGCGGGACCTCATGTGATGTTATACTGTACTGATTACACGGGGCGGGACCTCACTGACGGATGGGGCGGGACCTCATGTGATGTTATACTGTACTGATTACACAGGGCAGGACCTCACTGACGAATGGGGAGGGGCCTCATGTGATGTTATACAGTACTGATTACACAGGGCGGGACCTCACTGACGGATGGGGCGGGGCCTCATGTAATGTTATACTGTACTAGTTACACAGGGCGGGACCTCACTAACGGATGGGGCGGGGCCTCATGTGATGTTATACTGTACTGATTACACAGGGCGGGACCTCACTGACGGCAGGGGCGAGGCCTCATGTGATGTTATATTGTACTAATTATATAGGGCGGGACCTCACTGACGGCAGGGGCGGGACCTCACTGACGGCAGGGGCGAGGCCTCATGTGATGTTATATTGTACTAATTATATAGGGCAGGGCCACAGTAATTGTAGGGGTGGGGACTCAGTGTGATATTAAACTGTACTGATTAAACTCTTGGTAGAACCCCCAACCTCCTTCTCCCCTCCGTATAACCGCTATCCTCCTCCTCTCCCCTCGGCATAACCCCCGTCCTCCTCCTCCTCCTCTCCCCTCGGTATAACCCCCATCCTCCTCCTCCTCCTCTCCCCTCGGTATAACCCCCATCCTCCTCCTCCTCTCCCCTCGGTATAACCCCCGTCCTCCTCCTCTCGGTATAACCCCCATCCTCCTCCTCTCCCCTCGGTATAACCCCCATCCTCCTCCTCTCCGTTTGGTATAACCCCCATCCTCCTCCTCTCCCCTCGGTATAACCTCCATCCTCCTCCTCTCCCCTCGATATAACCCCCATCCTCCTCCTCTCCCCTCGATATAACCCCCATCCTCCTCCTCCTTCCCCCTCGGTATAACCCCCATCCTCCTCCTCCTCCTCCTCTCCCCTCGATATAACCCCCATCCTCCTCCTCCTCTCCCCTCGGTATAACCCCCATCCTCCTACTCCTCCCCCCTCGGTATAACCCCCATCCTCCTCCTCTCCCCTTGGTATAACCCCCATCCTCCTCCTCCTCTCCCCTCGGTATAACCCCCATCCTCCTCCTCTCCCCTCGGTATAACCCCCGTCCTCCTCCTCTCGGTATAACCCCCATCCTCCTCCTCTCCCCTCGGTATAACCTCCATCCTCCTCCTCTCCCCTCGATATAACCCCCATCCTCCTCCTCTCCCCTCGATATAACCCCCATCCTCCTCCTCCTCCCCCCTCGGTATAACCCCCATCCTCCTCCTCCTCCTCTCCCCTCGATATAACCCCCATCCTCCTCCTCCTCTCCCCTCGGTATAACCCCCATCCTCCTACTCCTCCCCCCTCGGTATAACCCCCATCCTCCTACTCCTCCCCCCTCGGTATAACCCCCATCCTCCTCCTCTCCCCTTGGTATAACCCCCATCCTCCTCCTCCTCTCCCCTCGGTATAACCCCCATCCTCCTCCTCCCCTCGGTATAACCCCCATCCTCCTCCTCTCCCCTCGGTATAACCTCCATCCTCCTCCTCTCCCCTCGATATAACCCCCATCCTCCTCCTCCTCTCCCCTCAGTATAACCCCCATCCTCCTCCTCCTCTCCCCTCAGTATAACCCCCATCCTCCTCCTCCTCCTCCTCTCCGCTCGGTATAACCCCCATCCTCCTCCTCTCCCCTCGGTATAACCCCCATCCTCCTCCTCTCCGTTTGGTATAACCTCCATCCTCCTCCTCTCCCCTCGATATAACCCCCATCCTCCTCCTCTCCCCTCGGTATAACCCCCATCCTCCTCCTCCTCTCCCCTCAGTATAACCCCCATCCTCCTCCTCCTCCTCTCGGTATAACCCCCATCCTCCTCCTCTCCCCTCAGTATAACCCCCATCCTCCTCCTCCTCCTCCTCTCCCCTCGGTATAACCCCCGTCCTCCTCCTCTCCCCTCGGTATAACCCCCATCCTCCTCCTCTCCCCTCGGTATAACCCCCATCCTCCTCCTCCTCTCCCCTCAGTATAACCCCCATCCTCCTCCTCCTCCTCTCCCCTCGGTATAACCCCCATCCTCCTCCTCCTCCTCTCGGTATAACCCCCATCCTCCTCCTCCTCTCCCCTCGGTATAACCCCCGTCCTCCTCCTCCTCTCCCCTCGGTATAACCCCCATCCTCCTCCTCCTCTCCCCTCAGTATAACCTCCATCCTCCTCCTCCTCTCCCCTCGATATAACCCCCATCCTCCTCCTCCTCTCCCCTCAGTATAACCCCCATCCTCCTCCTCCTCTCCCCTCAGTATAACCCCCATCCTCCTCCTCTCCCCTCGGTATAACCCCCATCCTCCTCCTCTCCGTTTGGTATAACCTCCATCCTCCTCCTCTCCCCTCGATATAACCCCCATCCTCCTCCTCCTCCTCTCCCCTCAGTATAACCCCCATCCTCCTCCTCTCCCCTCGGTATAACCCCCATCCTCCTCCTCCTCCTCTCCCCTCGGTATAACCCCCATCCTCCTCCTCCTCTCCCCTCGGTATAACCCCCATCCTCCTCCTCCTCTCCTCTCGGTATAACCCCCATCCTCCTCCTCCTCTCCCCTCGGTATAACCCCCATCCTCCTCTCCCCTCGGTATAACCCCCATCCTCCTCCTCCTCCTCTCCCCTCGGTATAACCCCCATCCTCCTCCTCCTCTCCCCTCGGTATAACCCCCATCCTCCTCCTCCTCTCCTCTCGGTATAACCCCCATCCTCCTCCTCCTCTCCCCTCGGTATAACCCCCATCCTCCTCCTCCTCTCCCCTCGGTATAACCCCCATCCTCCTCTCCCCTCGGTATAACCCCCATCCTCCTCTCCCCTCGGTATAACCCCCATCCTCCTACTCCTCTCCCCTCGGTATAACCCCCATCCTCCTCCTCCTCGGTATAACCCCCATCCTCCTCCTCCTCCCCCCTCGGTATAACCCCCATCCTCCTCCTCCTCTCCTCTCGGTATAACCCCCATCCTCCTCCTCCTCCCCCCTCGGTATAACCCCCATCCTCCTCCTCCTCTCCCCTCCGTATAACCCCCATCCTCCTCTCCCCTCGGTATAACCCCCATCCTCCTCCTCCTCTCCCCTCCGTATAACCCCCATCCTCCTCTCCCCTCGGTATAACCCCCATCCTCCTCCTCCTCTCCCCTCGGTATAACCCCCATCCTCCTCCTCCTCTCCCCTCGGTATAACCCCCATCCTCCTCCTCCTCCTCTCCCCTCGGTATAACCCCCATCCTCCTCCTCCTCCTCTCCCCTCGGTATAACCCCCATCCTCCTCCTCCTCCTCTCCCCTCGGTATAACCCCCATCCTCCTCCTCCTCCTCTCCCCTCGGTATAACCCCCATCCTCCTCCTCCTCCTCTCCCCTCGGTATAACCCCCATCAACCTCTCCCCTCGGTATAACCCCCATCCTCCTCCTCTCCCCTTGGTATAACCCCCATCCTCCTCCTCCTCTCCCCTCGGTATAACCCCCATCCTCCTCCTCCTCTCCCCTCGGTATAACCCCCATCCTCCTCCTCGTCTCCCCTCGGTATAACCCCCATCCTCCTCCTCGTCTCCCCTCGGTATAACCCCCATCCTCCTCCTCTCGGTATAACCCCCATCCTCCTCCTCTCGGTATAACCCCCATCCTCCTCCTCCTCTCCCCTCGGTATAACCCCCATCCTCCTCCTCTCCCCTCGGTATAACCCCCATCCTCCTCCTCCTCTCCCCTCGGTATAACCCCCATCCTCCTCCCCCCTCGGTATAACCCCCATCCTCCTCCTCCTCCTCTCCCCTAGGTATAACCCCCATCCTCCTCCTCCTCTCCCCTAGGTATAACCCCCATCCTCCTCCTCCTCCCCCCTCGGTATAACCCCCATCCTCCTCCTCTCCCCTCGGTATAACCCCCATCCTCCTCCACCTCCTCCCCCCTCGGTATAACCCCCATCCTCCTCCACCTCCTCCCCCCTCGGTATAACCCCCATCCTCCTCCTCCTCCCCCCTCGGTATAACCCCCATCCTCCTCCTCCTCCCCCCTCGGTATAACCCCCATCCTCCTCCTCTCGGTATAACCCCCATCCTCCTCCTCTCGGTATAACCCCCATCCTCCTCCTCTCGGTATAACCCCCATCCTCCTCCTCCTCTCCCCTCGGTATAATCCCCATCCTCCTCCTCCTCTCCCCTAGGTATAACCCCCATCCTCCTCCTCCTCCCCCCTCGGTATAACCCCGATCCTCCTCCTCCTCCTCTCCCCTCGGTATAACCCCCATCCTCCTCCTCCTCTCCCCTCGGTATAA
Source organism: Eleutherodactylus coqui (assembly GCF_035609145.1). NCBI lineage: Eukaryota > Metazoa > Chordata > Amphibia > Anura > Eleutherodactylidae > Eleutherodactylus > Eleutherodactylus coqui. Next base: position 3,415,482 of record NC_089841.1, read on the forward strand.
CCCCCATCCTCCTCCTCCTCTCCCCTCGGTATAACCCCCATCCTCCTCCTCTCGGTATAACCCTCCTCCTCCTCCTCTCGGTATAACCCCCATCCTCCTCCTCCTCTCTTCTCGGTATAACCCCCATCCTCCTCCTCTCCTCAGTATAACCCCCATCCTCCTCCTCCTCCTCTCCCCTCGGTATAACCCCCATCCTCCTCCTCTCCCCTCGGTATAACCCTCATCCTCCTCCTCCTCCTCCTCCTCTCCCCTCGGTATAACCCTCATCCTCCTCCTCCTCCTCCTCCTCTCCCCTCGGTATAACCCTCATCCTCCTCCTCCTCTCCCCTCGGTATAACCCCCAACCTCCTCCTCTTGTCCCCTCGGTATAACCCCCATCCTCCTCCTCCTCTCCCCTCGGTATAACCCCCAACCTCCTCCTCCTCCTCTCCCCTCAGTATAACCCCCAACCTCCTCCTCCTCCTCTCCCCTCAGTATAACCCCCAACCTCCTCCTCCTCCTCTCCCCTCAGTATAACCCCCATCCTCCTCCCCCTCTCCCCTCGGTATAACCCCCATCCTCCTCCCCCTCTCCCCTCGGTATAACCCCCATCCTCCTCCCCCTCTCCCCTCGGTATAACCCCCATCCTCCTCCTCCTCTCCCCTCGGTATAACCCCCATCCTCCTCCTCCTCTCCCCTCGGTATAACCCCCATCCTCCTCCTCCTCTCCCCTCGGTATAACCCCCATCCTCCTCCTCTCCCCTCGGTATAACCCCCATCCTCCTCCTCCTCTCCCCTCGGTATAACCCCCATCCTCCTCCTCTCCCCTCGGTATAACCCCCATCCTCCTCCTCCTCTCCCCTCGTTATAACCCCCATCCTCCTCCTCCTCCTCCTCCTCTCCCCTCGGTATAACACCCATCCTCCTCTCCGCTCGGCATAACCCCCATCCTCCTCCTCCTCTCCCCTCGGTATAACCCCCATCCTCCTCCTCATCTCCCCTCGGTATAACCCCCATTCTCCTCCTCCTCTCCCCCTCTCCCCTCGGTATAACCCCCATCCTCCTCCTCCTCTCCCCTCGGTATAACCCCCATCCTCCTCCTTCTCTCCCCCTCTCCCCTCGGTATAACCCCCATCCTCCTCCTCTCCCCTCGGTATAACCCCCATCCTCCTCCTCCTCTCCCCTCGGTATAACCCCCATCCTCCTCCTCCTCCTCCTCCTCTCCCCTCGGTATAACCCTCATCCTCCTCCTCCTCCTCCTCCTCTCCCCTCGGTATAACCCTCATCCTCCTCCTCCTCTCCCCTCGGTATAACCCCCAACCTCCTCCTCTTGTCCCCTCGGTATAACCCCCATCCTCCTCCTCCTCTCCCCTCGGTATAACCCCCAACCTCCTCCTCCTCCTCTCCCCTCAGTATAACCCCCAACCTCCTCCTCCTCCTCTCCCCTCAGTATAACCCCCAACCTCCTCCTCCTCCTCTCCCCTCAGTATAACCCCCATCCTCCTCCCCCTCTCCCCTCGGTATAACCCCCATCCTCCTCCCCCTCTCCCCTCGGTATAACCCCCATCCTCCTCCCCCTCTCCCCTCGGTATAACCCCCATCCTCCTCCTCCTCTCCCCTCGGTATAACCCCCATCCTCCTCCTCCTCTCCCCTCGGTATAACCCCCATCCTCCTCCTCCTCTCCCCTCGGTATAACCCCCATCCTCCTCCTCTCCCCTCGGTATAACCCCCATCCTCCTCCTCCTCTCCCCTCGGTATAACCCCCATCCTCCTCCTCTCCCCTCGGTATAACCCCCATCCTCCTCCTCCTCTCCCCTCGTTATAACCCCCATCCTCCTCCTCCTCCTCCTCCTCTCCCCTCGGTATAACACCCATCCTCCTCTCCGCTCGGCATAACCCCCATCCTCCTCCTCCTCTCCCCTCGGTATAACCCCCATCCTCCTCCTCATCTCCCCTCGGTATAACCCCCATTCTCCTCCTCCTCTCCCCCTCTCCCCTCGGTATAACCCCCATCCTCCTCCTCCTCTCCCCTCGGTATAACCCCCATCCTCCTCCTTCTCTCCCCCTCTCCCCTCGGTATAACCCCCATCCTCCTCCTCTCCCCTCGGTATAACCCCCATCCTCCTCCTCCTCTCCCCTCGGTATAACCCCCATCCTCCTCCTCTCCCCTCGGTATAACCCCCATCCTCCTCCTCCTCCTCTCCCCTCGGTATAACCCCCATCCTCCTCCTCCTCCTCTCCCCTCGGTATAACCCCCATCCTCCTCCTCCTCTCCCCTCGGTATAACCCCCATCCTCCTCCTCCTCTCCCCTCGGTATAACCCCCATCCTCCTCCTCCTCTCCCCTCGGTATAACCCCCATCCTCCTCCTCCTCTCCCCTCGGTATAACCCCCATCCTCCTCCTCCTCTCCCCTCGGTATAACCCCCATCCTCCTCCTCCTCTCCCCTCGGTATAACCCCCATCCTCCTTCTCTACCCTCGATATAACCCCCATCCTCCTCCTCCTCTCCCCTCGGTATAACCCCCATCCTCCTCTCCCCTCGGTATAACCCCCGTCCTCTTCCTCCTCCTCTCCCCTCGGTATAACCCCCATCCTCCTCCTCCTCTCCCCTCGGTATAACCCCCATCCTCCTCCTCCTCCCCCCTCGGTATAACCCCCATCCTCCTCCTCTCCCCTCGGTATAACCCCCATCCTCCTCCCCCTCTCCCCTCGGTATAACCCCCATCCTCCTCCCCCTCTCCCCTCGGTATAACCCCCATCCTCCTCCTCTCCCCTCGGTATAACCCCCGTCCTCCTCCTCCTCCTCTCCCCACGGTATAACCCCCATCCTCCTCCTCCTCCCCCCTCGGTATAACCCCCATCCTCCTCCTCTCCCCTCGGTATAACCCCCATCCTCCTCCCCCTCTCCCCTCGGTATAACCCCCATCCTCCTCCCCCTCTCCCCTCGGTATAACCCCCATCCTCCTCCTCTCCCCTCGGTATAACCCCCATCCTCCTCTCCACTCGGTATAACCCCCATCCTCCTCCTCCTCTCCCCTAGGTATAACCCCCATCCTCCTCCTCCTCCCCCCTCGGTATAACCCCCATCCTCCTCCTCTCCCCTCGGTATAACCCCCATCCTCCTCCTCTCCCCTCGGTATAACCCCCATCCTCCTCCACCTCCTCCCCCCTCGGTATAACCCCCATCCTCCTCCACCTCCTCCCCCCTCGGTATAACCCCCATCCTCCTCCTCCTCCCCCCTCGGTATAACCCCCATCCTCCTCCTCCTCCCCCCTCGGTATAACCCCCATCCTCCTCCTCTCGGTATAACCCCCATCCTCCTCCTCTCGGTATAACCCCCATCCTCCTCCTCTCGGTATAACCCCCATCCTCCTCCTCCTCTCCCCTCGGTATAATCCCCATCCTCCTCCTCCTCTCCCCTCGGTATAACCCCCATCCTCCTCCTCCTCCCCCCTCGGTATAACCCCGATCCTCCTCCTCCTCCTCTCCCCTCGGTATAACCCCCATCCTCCTCCTCCTCTCCCCTCGGTATAACCCCCATCCTCCTCCTCTCGGTATAACCCTCCTCCTCCTCCTCTCGGTATAACCCCCATCCTCCTCCTCCTCTCTTCTCGGTATAACCCCCATCCTCCTCCTCTCCTCAGTATAACCCCCATCCTCCTCCTCCTCCTCTCCCCTCGGTATAACCCCCATCCTCCTCCTCTCCCCTCGGTATAACCCTCATCCTCCTCCTCCTCCTCTCCCCTCGGTATAACCCTCATCCTCCTCCTCCTCTCCCCTCGGTATAACCCCCAACCTCCTCCTCTTCTCCCCTCGGTATAACCCCCATCCTCCTCCTCCTCTCCCCTCAGTATAACCCCCAACCTCCTCCTCCTCCTCTCCCCTCAGTATAACCCCCAACCTCCTCCTCCTCCTCTCCCCTCAGTATAACCCCCATCCTCCTCCCCCTCTCCCCTCGGTATAACCCCCATCCTCCTCCCCCTCTCCCCTCGGTATAACCCCCATCCTCCTCCTCCTCTCCCCTCGGTATAACCCCCATCCTCCTCCTCCTCTCCCCTCGGTATAACCCCCATCCTCCTCCTCTCCCCTCGGTATAACCCCCATCCTCCTCCTCCTCTCCCCTCGGTATAACCCCCATCCTCCTCCTCCTCTCCCCTCGGTATAACCCCCATCCTCCTCCTCCTCTCCCCTCGGTATAACCCCCATCCTCCTCCTCCTCTCCCCTCGGTATAACCCCCATCCTCCTCCTCCTCCTCCTCTCCCCTCGGTATAACCCCCATCCTCCTCTCCGCTCGGTATAACCCCCATCCTCCTCCTCCTCTCCCCTCGGTATAACCCCCATCCTCCTCCTCATCTCCCCTCGGTATAACCCCCATTCTCCTCCTCCTCTCCCCCTCTCCCCTCGGTATAACCCCCATCCTCCTCCTCCTCTCCCCTCGGTATAACCCCCATCCTCCTCCTTCTCTCCCCCTCTCCCCTCGGTATAACCCCCATCCTCCTCCTCCTCTCCCCTCGGTATAACCCCCATCCTCCTCCTCCTCTCCCCTCGGTATAACCCCCATCCTCCTCCTCCTCTCCCCTCGGTATAACCCCCATCCTCCTCCTCCTCTCCCCTCGGTATAACCCCCATCCTCCTCCTCTCCCCTCAGTATAACCCCCATCCTCCTCCTCCTCCTCCTCTCCCCTCGGTATAACACCCATCCTCCTCTCCGCTCGGTATAACCCCCATCCTCCTCCTCCTCTCCCCTCGGTATAACCCCCATCCTCCTCCTCCTCTCCCCTCGGTATAACCCCCATCCTCCTCCTCCTCTCCCCTCGGTATAACCCCCATCCTCCTCCTCCTCTCCCCTCGGTATAACCCCCATCCTCCTCCTCCTCTCCCCTCGGTATAACCCCCATCCTCCTCCTCCTCTCCCCTCGGTATAACCCCCATCCTCCTCCTCCTCTCCCCTCGGTATAACCCCCATCCTCCTTCTCTACCCTCGATATAACCCCCATCCTCCTCCTCCTCTCCCCTCGGTATAACCCCCATCCTCCTCTCCCCTCGGTATAACCCCCGTCCTCTTCCTCCTCCTCTCCCCTCGGTATAACCCCCATCCTCCTCCTCCTCTCCCCTCGGTATAACCCCCATCCTCCTCCTCTCCCCTCGGTATAACCCCCATCCTCCTTCTCTACCCTCGATATAACCCCCATCCTCCTCCTCCTCTCCCCTCGGTATAACCCCCATCCTCCTCCTCTCCCCACGGTATAACCCCCATCCTCCTCCTCCTCCCCCCTCGGTATAACCCCCATCCTCCTCCTCTCCCCTCGGTATAACCCCCATCCTCCTCCTCCTCTCCCCTCGGTATAACCCCCATCCTCCTCCTCCTCTCCCCTCGGTATAACTCCCATCATCCTCTCCCCTCGGTATAGCCCCCATCCTCCTCCTCCTCTCCCCTCGGTATAACCCCCATCCTCCTCCTCCTCCTCTCCCCTCGGTATAACCCCCATCCTCCTCCTCCTCTCCCCTCGGTATAACCCCCATCCTCCTCCTCCTCTCCCCTCGGTATAACCCCCATCCTCCTCTCCCCTCGGTTTAACCCCCATCCTCCTCCTCCTCCTCCTCTCCCCTCGGTATAATCCCCATCCTCCTCTCCCCTCGGTATAACCCCCATCCTCCTCCTCTCCCCTCGGTATAACCCCCATCCTCCTCCTCCTCCTCTCCCCTCGGTATAACCCCCATCCTCCTCCTCCTCCTCCTCTCGGTATAACCCCCATCCTCCTCCTCCTCTCCCCTCGGTATAACCCCCGTCCTCCTCCTCCTCTCCCCTCGGTATAACCCCCGTCCTCCTCCTCCTCTCCCCTCGGTATAACCCCCATCCTCCTCCTCCTCTCCCCTCAGTATAACCCCCATCCTCCTCCTCCTCTCCCCTCAGTATAACCCCCATCCTCCTCCTCTCCCCTTGGTATAACCCCCATCCTCCTCCTCTCCGTTTGGTATAACCTCCATCCTCCTCCTCTCCCCTCGATATAACCCCCATCCTCCTCCTCCTCCTCTCCCCTCAGTATAACCCCCATCCTCCTCCTCTCCCCTCGGTATAACCCCCATCCTCCTCCTCCTCCTCTCCCCTCGGTATAACCCCCATCCTCCTCCTCCTCTCCCCTCGGTATAACCCCCATCCCCCATCCTCCCCCCCTCGGTATAACCCCCATCCTCCTCCTCCTCCTCCTCTCCCCTCGGTATAACCCCCATCATCCTCTCATCTTCTCACCTGACAGCAGATTGTCCGCGCGGAGATTTTTAAACCTGCTTCCGGCCGGGCGGAGTCACGTGACTGGGGTGAGAGCGGCCCCTGCTGGCGGGAGGAGTATAACTAAATTCCAGAACACCTCCACACCATTCGCAACCTGATTGGTTGTTTGGGATAACTGATTAACTGTAATTGGTGATTTAGGTTGCTGACTCACGGTGATTGGTTATTTGGTTTACTGACGCACGGTGATTGGGTATTTGGTTTGCTGACGCACGGTGATTGGTTATTTAGTTTGCTGACGCACGGTGATTGGTTACTTAGTTTGTTGACGCACGGTGATTGGTTATTTGGTTTACTGACGCACGGTGATTGGTTATTTGGTTTACTGATGCACGGTGATTGGTTATTTAGTTTGCTGCTGCACGGTGATTGGTTATTTGGTTTGGCTGGGGCAGAGGTGGTGTGGAAGAGGAATATATGCCTCCCGCTCTCAAGCGCTGTGAATCAGCCAACCCAAATAACCAATCACCGTGAGTCACGTAATCCAAACAACCAATCAGGTTGGGGAGGAGGAGGAGTCAGCTATTTCAGCACGGTTTCTGGCCGTGAACAGATTTGTTTTTTTCTGCTTGTGGCCAAACTGGGTCCAAGTCTCAGACTGCTGTCTATTGAACCATGTGGCCCCTGAGGTATCCGGCCGCTGAAGTATCCGGCCCCCTGAGGTATACGGCCCCCTGAAGTATCCGGCCCCCCGAACATTCTGTCGCCTCCTTCACAGCATCTGTCTTCTACTGAAGTCGTCCATATAAAAGGCTGTGCATCCAAGCGCCCATAAATCAGCCCAAACCCCTCCGTTGTGTATTAATCCTGTCAGATGTCAGTGCCTGCGGTGGGATCCAGCGTCTCTGCATTATGCCTGGCGCCGGGCACCAGTATGCCATGAGGGGGTTCTGTTGTGCAGGCCTGCCCGCGGCGCACACCCGTGGAGGATCTCCTTTGGCAGCTTGATTCTGTTTTTACGCCCGCAGGACGGTTTAACCCCGTATTGACCAATCAGTTGTAATCGCTGCGCATTAAAGCCGTGTGGGCTGACGAAGCCTTGACCAGTCATAGGGCCGGGCACTCCGCCCGCCGTTCAGGTGTCGGTCAGTATCCACTGGGTGGCGGCAATTGCTTTAAAGTAAAATAAAGTTTGAAGATGTAATAGTTTAGGCTCCTGCGGATTGGTAGAGCACTCGCCCACGTCCTCCGACACAGGCTGAGGCGGAACAGACACTACGCCTTCTGCGCATGCGCGCCAAAATGGAGACGCGTCTGCCGCATACAAGATCCGCGTGGGGCATTTCAAATCGCCTGGGTCCCAGCTACTGAAGGTAGGCAGGAACCAGGAGATGCCGCCATGCCCACGGTGCCACGTCGCAGGGACCGTGAACGTCGCTACCCTATGGATCGTGGGGATAATGGAATACATTTAAACTTCCGCCTCCCCCATGGAGCTGAGCGATGAGGGGATGTGAAAAGACTTACTCCCCTCCACCACGATGCCACGGCCTCCAAGACCTGAAACCTCCTTCTGTGCAGGCGTGTCCACCAAAACACGTCGGGGGCACAGAGGGGTCCGTGCCCCGGCGACTTCTCTAGTAATCTGCTCCTGCCTAGCGGGTCTGGCCTGGAGAGACCAGAGTCACTGGATCCGTTTCACTGTTACACAATGGACAAGTAGAACATTGCCGATGGCTTGTACCTTTCTTCGGGGTCCACGGTAGACCGTTCCTGGTCATTGGCATCAAATGCATAACGGCAAATAGCGTACAGTAAAAAGAAATGTACATCTCACCTCCCATCATGCACCCAGCCTGTGAGGGGGGCTGACATTACTTACCGAAGGCCTCTGCTGATGTACCCCAACGGGATCTTTATCCACTGACCTCTCCCTAGCCGTCGTCCATGGGGCCGTCAACAAAACTTTTCCACTTTCTTAGCTGCTGGCTACCAGAGGTAGATGAGAGCTGGGGACCGTAATGGAGGGGAGCAGAGTCCATGGTGCAGCGCTCAACGTTAGCCAACAGACAATGGCGATCAGATTGAATGCTCCTTTCGGTTTGGGCCCCGCTGTGCAGACATAAGATTAGGGCCACAATGGGTACGTTTATGGACACAGCACTAGCGGGGGTCTCCATGGATGGCTGTAAATCAAGATGTGCCCAAGCGCTTTAGGAAAAACACAACGCTGGAACAGATTTGCAATAATATATATTTTTTCTCCTCTGCATTTCATTAAAGCGGTTGTCCCGCGGCAGCAAGTGGGTCTATACACTTCTGTATGGCCTGGTCCTTAAAGGGGTTGTTCCGCGGCAGCAAGTGGGTCTATACACTTCTGTATGGCCATATTAATGCACTTTGTAATGTACATTGTGCATTAATTATGAGCCATACAGAAGTTATATACTCACCTTCCCTGCGCTGGCGTCCCCGTGGTGCCGTCTAATTTCAGCGTCTAATCGCCCGATTAGACGCGCTTGCGCAGAAGGGTCTTCTCCCTTCTGGTCGGTGCGGGCACGAGTGGCGTCCTGGCTCCGCCCCCTCACGTGTGCCGATTCCAGCCAATCAGGAGGCTGGAATCGGCAATGGACCGCACAGAGCCCACGGTGCACCATGGGAGAAGAACCGCGGTGCATCGTGGGTGAAGATCCCGGCAGCCATCTTGGAGGAAAAGAAGGAAGAAGTTGCAGAGAGGGGATTCGGGTAAGTAAAATTCTTTTTTAATTTCAACACATCCCTTGGGTTTGTCCTGCGCTGAACGGGGGGCCTATGCAAAAAAAAAAAATGTTTCGACGCGGGACAACCCCTTTAAGACTTTTATAGTAAAAAGAGTATCACAAAAGCCCTGAAACCTCTGAATACATTATGGGCTGCAGCTACGATACGTCCTTTTAAACCCCCTTTAATTCTGCACTTGTAACATGAAGGACCATTTCTTGCTGGAGTCCTGCGACAACTTCATCTGTAATCCAAATACTGCGCACCATACCGTTCCATCGCTAACGACAGGCGGAATGCCAAACTGAACATCTGTTCGCCACGGCTGTGCCTGTTGTTGCGTGCAAACGATGTAAATGTTAGCGAACAGATCCCTAGCGTGTTAAGGTCCCAGGCGTGGTAGCCACGGCAAAGAAGAGGGGCGGGGAAAGCTGCGTCTGACATCTCGGCGTAGACCGCATCCACGCACAGCCGTTAGGCCTGTAGTATCGCGTGATGTAGATTCGCCGTGAGAACAGTTCATAAATAAGGTGCCATTTTAGAAATTTCATAGAGTACATTGAAGTATGAACATGGCACACAGGGCATCACCACTAGGGCAACGGGAAACTCACCTGCTAGTCCAGATTATCATAGAATGGTAGAGTTGGAAGGGACCTCCAGAGTCATCACTAAATCATCCCAGACAGATATTTGTCCAGCCTCTGAAGACTTCCATTGAAGGAGAACTCCCCACCTCCCGTGGTAACCTGTTCCACTCATTGATCCCCCTCACTGTCTAATATCTAATCTGTGTCTCCTCCCTTTCAGTTTCATCCCATTGCTTCTAGTCTTTCCTTGTGCAGATGAGAATAGGGCTGATCCCTCTGCACTGTGACAGCCCTTCAGATATTTGTAGGCAGCTATTAAGTCTCCTCTCAGCCTTCTCTTCTGCTAAACATTCCCAGATCCTTTAACCGTTCCTCATGGGACATGATTTGCAGACCGCTCACCATCTTGGTAACTCTTCTCTGAACTTGCTCCAGTTTGTCTATGTCTTTTATAAAATGGGGTGCCCAGAGCTGGACCCAGTATTCCAGATGAGGTCTGACTAAGGAAGAGTAGAGGGGATAATGACCTCACGTGATCTAGACTCTATGCTTCTCTTAATACATCGCAGAATTGTGTTTGCCTTTTTGGCTGCTGCATCACATTATTGACTCATGTTCAGTCTATGATCTATTAGTATAGCCAAGTCTTTTTCACATGTGCTGCTGCTTAGCCCAATTCCTCCCATTCTGTATGTGCTTTCTTCATTTCTCTTGCCCAGATGTAGGACTTTGCATTTCTCCTTGTTAAATACCATTCTGTTAGTCGCCGACCACTGTGCAAGCTTTTCTAGATCTTTCTGAATCCTCTCTCTCTCTTCCCTAGTGTTAGCTATCCCTCCTAGCTTTGTGTCGTTGGCAAATTTGCTCAGTTTCCCCTCAATTCCCTCCTTCAGATCATGTATAACAATCTTGACCAACACTGGGCCTAGGACAGAGCCTTGTGGTCCCCACGATACATTCTTCCACTTGGATGTGCAGCCATTTATGACCACTTTTTGAGTACAATAACTCAGCCAGTTGTGAATCCACCTAACAGTTGCCTTGTCAATCCCAGATTTGGTCATTTTTTCAATAAGTATGGTCTGAGATACTTTGTCAAATGCTTTACTACGGTCAAGATATACTATATCCACCGCATTTCCCTGATCAACCCAGTCAGTGATACTGTCATAGAAGGAAATTAGATCAGTCTGGCATGACTTGTTTGTTACAAACCCATGCTGAATCTGGTTAATTACTCCATTCTCATCTAAGTACTTGCATACAGGCTGTTTAATAATTTGTTCAAAGATATTTCCCAGTATAGAAGTCAGGCTCACAGGCCTGTAGTTTCCTGGGTCCACCTTATTCCCTTTTTTGAAGATAGGGACAACATTTGCCCTTTTCCAATCTTCTGGGACTTCTTTTGCTCTCCAGTTATTTTCAAAAATTATGGCAAGTGGTTCAGCAATTACCTCCACTGCTTCCTTTAGTTTCCTAGGATGAAATTCATCTGGACTTGAGACTTGAATATGGACTATGATGGAGGGCAGGGGCCCTACCGCCATCCGAATACTCATTAGTGGAACATCGTGCGACAGGTGGTGCGGGCATTACACCACCGTTATGGAACTGTCCAAACCGGAGAGCGGCTCCAGAAGCGGTTGAGAGTAAAGATCTGGGCCGCTTACGGGAGATCCGGAGGGAGATCAGGCTGTGTGAGAGGGGTAGGTCACAGTGGGGGTCCCGGGCTGCGAGGGTGAGAGGAGGGCGCTGGATGCCATTTTGTAAATGAAGTGGGTGCACCTTTTTTAAAACTTCTGTTCTGTTCCCACTTTTGCCATGTTGGCACTACTTGCCTTTCTTTCTCTATTTGGGCAGACAGTGTACAGAGCTGAAGGTTGGCTTCGTCCTCCAATGGTAGCAATGCTGCAGTATGTTCCTCATTAATTGGACAGGCAAGCAGTGATGAGACAGTAGCGTTACTGCAGCGGTGCTGACAAAGTACGTAAGACGCAACGCAATAAGCTGAATTAACGGACAGCGCAACGCATGAAATTTGGGCGGGAACTGTAAAGCCAAGGTTTAGGAATATCTGGGCACCAAGAACTGCAGCCGCGTTAGTCTGGCCACGCTGCATGTCGGTGGTTCCGGGGGGGGGGGGGGGGGGCACCATCTCACAGTCTTTTAAAGACAGACAAAGGGGTGTTTGGCAGCTGCTGTTAGTACATAAGGCCGTGCGGGTCACTATGATCTAATGGCTGGCGAGGGTGCTCCGCCCTCTCCGTTCATCCATCCTTTATTGTTATTGTCATATTTCCAATGCAGCCGCCTAATGACGACACGGGGCAGTGCCAGAGGCCACAGCCAGAGGAGAGGGAGCCCTGTCTGCTTCCTGCATGATGGCATGTATTAGACTTATGTTAGCTATGTCTGAGAGGGGCTGTCGCTGGCATCCCCCCATACTGCCCAGAATTGTTTGCACCAGCTGATGGTCCTTCTCAGTTTTCACCACAACCTGAAGGACCGTTGGCATCGCCTGTTCCTCCCGGCGTGCCCCATTTATAAGCGGATGCAGGCTGTGCATCCTGTTGCTATTGACACCCCCCACCCCCCTGTGCCTGGTACGTTGGACAGGACCTAATTTTCCCCCTTTTTTTCATCGTAGTGAAGGCGGGGACAGATAAATGTGTCATTAGTGATTTCACTAGGCATTGCAGAGGCTCTTTATTTAATATTAACTCTACACAGGCCATAGTAGACTAACGGCCCCTCGGGCTTCTGACCCTCTGCGATGCCAATGTGAAGCAACCAGCATAAGTACTGTCACAAGGACCACAAAATGCCATACAACTAGAGATGAGCGAGCACCAAAATGCGCGGGTACTCGTTGCTCGAGTCGAACTTCCCGCGATGCTCGAGGGTTCGTTTCGAGTAACGAACCCCATTTAAGTCAATGGGCGACCCGAGCATTTTTGTATTTCGCCGATGCTCGCTAAGGTTTTCATTTGTGCAAATCTGGGCAATTCAAGAAAGTGATGGGAACGACACAGAAACGGATAGGGCAGGCGAGGGCGAGGGGCTACATGTTGGGCTGCATCTCAGGCTCCCAGGTCTCACTATTAAGCCACAATAGGGGAAAGAGTGGGCCCCCCCCCCCTAACAATTTTCACTTCGGACAAACCCTCATTAGCAAGGCATACCTTAGCTAAGCACCACACTACCTCAAACAAAGCAAAATCACTGCCTGCGGGACACACCGCTGCCACTTCTCCTGGGTTACATGCTGCCCAACCCCCCCACACGATCCTGCGTCCGCAGCGCACACAAAAGTGCCCCTGCGCAGCCTTCAGCTGCTCTCATGCCACACGCTGGGCTCATAGCCACATCACCCTCATGTCTATTTATAAGTGCGTCTGCCATGAGGAGTAACCGGAGGCACACACTGCAGAGGGTTGGCAGGGCCAGGCAGTGACCCTCTTTAAATGCGCGCGGGGGGGGGGGGGCGATAGCCCAAATGCTGTTGAGAATTGATAATAGATTGACATTCCATCTTCATTCCAATCCTGTGCCACCTCCGTCAGGAGCCACAAACGTGGGCATAAAGGGGACTCCGCTGCCAGCCCAGCACTTCTACACATCTCCACAATGCAGCAATACTCTGTGTGGGAAGTATGTGAGCGGGCCCTGGGTCAGCCTCTGTCCCAGCAAACACCTTGTGTGGCCCAAGGTGGTGCGAGTGACATAGCAATGGGGACTCCATGTGTCCACACACTACTCATTCTGTTTGGGTGTCGGATACCTCATCGACAACGCAAGGGGTAAACCATCTGCACTTTGCACCCTACCCAAGTCTGTCAGTGTTTTGGGGACAGGCAGGTACAACTCTGCTAGGGCAAGTCTGTGTGCACCCACAGCATGGGTGGCTGGCAGGAACACAGACGGTACAGAAAGAAATCTCATTGCAGTGCCGCGGATAGCTGAGGTTACGTGAGAGGAAATACATGTTGGCTGCGGCCCACACTCCATGCCCTAGTCAGTCTGGGTTTTTTTGGGGGGCCAGATAGGTAGAAAACCGCGATGGGAAGACTTAGTGCACCCATAGTATACACAGACCCCTGTAATATTCCTGTAGCAAAGGTATAAGCTGACCCCAGTAACAGTTATGTTGCTGAAGTCTAGGGAGACCCCAGTAACATTTCTGTAGTAGCAGTATAGACAAACCCCAGCATCATTTCTGTAGTAACTGTATAGGCAGACCCCAGTAACATTTCTGTAGCAGCAGTATAGGCAGACCCCTGTAACATTTCTGTAGCAGCAGTAATGCAGACCCCTGTACGATTTCAGTAGCAGCAGTACAGGCAGAGCCTAGTATTTGTAACATTTCAGTAGTAACAGTATAGCCGGCCCCCAGCAACATTTCTGTAGAAACAGTATAGACAGAGCTGAGTAACATTTCTGTAGTAACAGTATAGGCAGACCCCAGTAACATTTATGTAGCAGCAGTATAGGCAGACCCCTGTAACATTTCAGTAGCAGCAGTATAAGCAGACCCCTGAAACATTTATGTTGCAGAAGCATGGGCAGACCCCAGTACCATTTTTGTAGCAGCAGTATAGGCAGACCCCTGTAACATTTCTGTAGCAGAAGTATAGGCAGACCCCAGTAACATCCTTGTGGCAGCAGTATACGCAAACTGCTGTAACATTTACGTGGCAAAAGTATAGGCAGACCCCTGTAACATTTACGTGGCAGCACTATAGCAGACCCTAGTAACATACTTGTGGCAGCAGTATAGGCAGACCCATGTAACATTTACATGACAGACGTATAGGCAGACCCCTGTAACATTCAAGTGGCAGCAGTATAGGCAGACCCCTGTAACATGTAAGTGGCAGCAGTATAGGCAGACCCTTGTTAACCTCTGAAATATTGGGATACCATGAGCGTAGCCGAAGGCCGGAAAAATTAGTTGGATAAGAGTAGGCATGGGCCCGAAAAATAAGTGTACCAAGAGTACAAGTGTACTTCTGAAAAATTTATCAACCCATAAACATTTTTTTTAAAGATACAGCTCACTGTTGCTTAATTTGTAACAGAGCCTGTAGGCAACCCTATTAAAAAAATCGGTTCATGTTACAGTCTCAATACTTTTGAAACTTTGAAAAATTGTAAAATCATTGGTAAATGTAGATGAGCATTTTGGGCCGCAGAAAAATTGGCTGTTCAGCGTGATGACATGTTGTTTCTGGAGGAGGAATAGCAGGAGGAGGACTAATGTCAGAGACAGATTCACAAAGCTAAATGCCCCTTTTTTTCCGGTGATAGAGAAGTATGCTTTTATCTGCGGTTGCAGCGAAAAGAATCTTTAGGTTCCGCTGCTCTCCGCTGGTGGAGAGGAGAAGTCTGGGGAAATCCAGGCTTTGTTCATCTTTATGAGTGTAAGCATGTCGGCACTGGCAGTTGACAGGCGGGTACGCTTGTCCGTGATGATTCCCCCAGCTGCACTAAACACCCTCTCTGACAAGACGCTAGCGGCAGGGCAAGCCAGCACCTCCAGGGCATACAGCGCAAGTTTGTGCCACATGTCCAGCTTTGACACCCAATAGTTGTATGGAGCAGAGGCATCACGGAGGACAGTGGTGTGATCGGCTACGTACTCCCTCACCATCTTTTTACAGTGTTCCCTCCGACTCAGCCTTGACTGGGGAGTGGTGACGCAGTCTTGCTGGGGAGCCATAAAGCTGGCAAAGGCCTTGGAGAGTGTTCCCCTGCCTGCGCTGAACATGCTGCCTGATCTCCGTGCCTCCCCTGCTACTTGGCCCTCAGAACTGCACCTTCTGCTGCTAGCGCTGTCAGATTGGAAGTTTACCATCAGTTTGTCCACCAGGGCCCTGAGGTATTGCATCACTCTCGAATCCCTTTCCTCTTCGGGAATGAGAGTGGAAAGGTTCTCCTTATACCGTGGGTCGAGCAGGGTGTACACCCAGTAATCCGTAGTGACCAGAATGCGTCTAACGCGAGGGTCACGAGAAAGGCAGCCTAACATGAAGTCAGCCATGTGTGCCAGGGTACCAGTACGCAACACATGGCTGTCCTCACTAGGAAGATCACTTTCAGGATCCTCCTCGTCCACAGGCCATACACGCTGAACAGATGAGATGCAAGCAGCATGCGTACCCTCTGCAGTGTGCCCAGCTGTCTCTTCCCCCTCCTGCTCCTCCCCCTCCTCCTCCTCTTCTAAAACGCGCTGAGAAATAGACATCAGGGCGCTCTGACTATCAAGCGACATACTCTCTTCCCCCGTCTCCTGTTCCGATCGCAAAGCGTCAGCCTTTATGCTTTGCAGCAAACTTCTCAGCAGGCATAACAGATGAATGGTGACGCTAATGATTGCAGCATCGCCACTCACCATCTGGGTTGACTCCTCAAAGTTTCCGAGGACCTGGCAGATGTCTGCCATCCAGGCCCACTCCTTGGTAAAGAATTGGGGAGGCTGACTCCCACTACGCCGCCCATGTTGGAGTTGGTATTCCACTATTGCTCTACACTGCTCATACAGCCTGGCCAACATGTGGAGCGTAGACTTCTACAGTGTAGGCACGTCGCACAGCAGCCGGTGCTCTGGCAGATTAAACCGATGTTGCAGGGTCCGCAGGGTGGCAGCGTCCGTGGTGGACTTGCGGAAATGTGCGCAGACGCGGTGCACCTTGCCGAGCAGGTCAAACAAATGAGGGTAGTTTTTCAGAAACCGCTGAACCACGAGATTGAAGACGTGGGCCAGGCATGGCACGTTTATGAGGCTGCAGAGCCGCCCCCACGTTACGGTCATTGTCACACACGACCTTGCCCGGTTGGAGGCTCAGCGGCGACAGCCAGAGGTCGGTCTGCTCTGTCAGACCCTGCAATAGCTCGGTCGCCGTGTGTCTCTTGTCACCTAGGCTGAGTAGTTCTTGTAGACAGGATTCTACACTACCACTGTCCCTGTCTCACCAGCACTGTCCCTATACTCTGTATAATTGACTGCAGACTGAGAACACTATAGCTGTAATAGCCTGCACAGCCCGAGATGAAAGAAAAATTATTGGTGCACTACTGCTCCCAGTAGCCACAACAGTAATGCACACGGTCAGATGTGACCCTAAGAAGGACCGTTGGGGTTCTTGAGGACAGGATCCTACACTAACAATTTCCCTATAGCAGCAGCACTGTCCCTGATCTCTGCCAGTGTGTGTCTGAGGCGAGCCGCGGGCGGGACCGCTTTAAATACTCGGGGGTCACTTGATCTCGCCAGCCACTCATTGGAGGGGGGTGGGATAGGGCTGGAACGTCACAGCAGGAAGTGGTAATGCCTTCCCTGCATGTCTATTGGCCACAAAATGGCGCTAAACATGCAGAGAAGGAAATGCAATTGACTCGAGTACCGCGTGGTGTTCGTCTCGAGTAACGAGCATCTCGAGCACCCTAATGCTCGGACAAGTGTGCTCGCTCATCTCTAATAACTACCTATCCCAAATAGCAAAGTTGGAGCAAGCAATTAAACTTACGCATACAAAAATCAACCTAGACGAATTAACATCCCTGAGACAAGACCTCCGACAATGCCTTAATGAGAAGTTCAACAAAAAACACCTCTTCCTTAAACAGGCTTTCTACGCGCACGGCTATAAAGACAGTAAACTCACGACATCATTGCTCAAGAAAGCCCGTTCAAGGAATTTCTTTCCGTCAATAAAAACGCACTCAGGCAAAGTGGTATCTTCAACTAGAGAGATAGCCAAGGAATTCTAAAACTACTATTCAAATCTATGCAACCTTGGAGAGGATGAATTCCCCCGTCAGACGGAAAATAGCAGGCCAAGTCGATTCCTTCTTAGACTCGCTGGGTCTGCCTAAATTAGACAGTAAAACTTCCAGTACTCTTCTAGAACCGATCACACCCAAGGAAATAGAAGATGTACTAGACTCCTGCCCCCAGGGGAAAAGCCCTGGACCAGACGGTCTCTCAATAGCATACTACAAATCCTTCAAATCGCACCTTGTTCCTCACCTGACGGAGGTGTATAACGCACTTCTCAAAGAAGAGAATCTCCCAAAACAAGCGCAAGAAGCTCACATCACATTGATCCACAAAGAAAACAAAGACCCAAAAATGTGCAGTAACTACAGGCCCATTTCGCTGATTAACTTAGATGTGAAGATCTGGGCAAAACTCCTAGCCAAGAGGATAGAGTACTTCATCCCCACTCTAATAAGCCCTGAACAAGCAGGCTTCGTTAAAGGTAGAGATGGTAAGGACAACTGTATATGCCTATTGCACGCGATAAAATATGTGCAAACTCGAAACATACCAATGGGCCTCGTAAGCACCGATGCAGAGAAGGCCTTCGATAGGGTGGATTGGACATACATGGAGAGAGTCCTCCTTAGATTTAATTTCTCTATCGCCTTCATCTCAGCAATATTCTCCCTCTATTCTAACCCGCATGCCAGAATAAAAAGCAACGACACGTTATCCCCTCCCTTTGATATCCGCAATGGCACCCGTCAGGGTTGCCCTTTATCTCCCACCGTGTTCATCCTCGCAATGGAACCTCTTCTCCAGTGGGTGAGACAGGATACAATTATAAAAGGATTAAATGTAGACAAACACACGTAATCTGCTGCAGCATATTTGTTATCTCTGAACTGGAGAGAGGCATCCCAAGGCTTGCCTCCATTCTGAATGATTTTGGCGCCTTCTCTAACTTTAAAATAAACTTTGCCAAATCAACTATCCTCAACATCTCTGTCCCGGAGAGAAGTTGTAGCTCGATGAGAGCCAGCTCCCCCTTTTCCTGGTCGGAAGCATCGATGGATTACTTGGGTATCAAACTAGCTAAAAAAGTTGAGAATATCTACAGCTGCAATTTCCTATGTTTACTCTCTCAAATTAAAGCTCTGCTTCACTCTTATGATCTGCCGGCCCTTTCCTGGTTTGGCAGGAAAAATGTCTTAAAATCCTACGTACTCCCCTATATAAAATGTGCATGCTCCCAATACACCTTCCCTTATCTTTTTTCAAAACCCTACGTTCAGCCTTCTCGGGGTTCGTGTGAAGACAGAGGAGACCTAGGTTGGCCTACAGTCTGATGATTAAGAAAAAGTCTGAGGGGGGATCGACTTGCCCTGTATCCAGGACTTCTACAAAGCAGCCCAGTTCAATTACTGGGTAGACTTAACATGCCCCTCTAGGGACCCATTGTTACGATCTCTAGCTGAGGGCACACACGGCGAATCCCTGTTGGAGGATCTATGGTTTCCATCCAAAAGCTCCTATAGAGCAAAAAACTTTAACCCTTTACTCAGAGGCCCTTGCGAGACCTAGGTCAGACTCAGCGAATCATTAGCCCATAAACCATCACCGATGACACCGTTCAGGGTGCTACGCAAATTACTAGGCCTCCCACACAACACAGGGGTGGCCAGTTTATGGAGGGGGGCTCGGGACAGAGTGGTTGACCTCCAAGCCCTAGCTCACAAACCCCACGAAGAAACAATACAAACCCTTCTGCCCAACCAGACATTCTCCTTCCTACAAATAAAACACCTTCAGAAAACATTCAGTGAGTTTCAGATGAAATACAAATCCTCTTGTCCTATGACTCATTTCGAGAAGCTCCTCAGCGCAAACAACCCCAAGTTATGTAAAATCTCTAACCTTCGAAGACACTACATCGCCCCTCCGATATTCTCTAAAACCACCTTTATTAGCTCATGGGAAAAGGACCTAGGTATATCCTTATCAACTACAGAAGTGAAGCTTATTCTGAAAATGGCCTCTCTCCATGCATCCTCATGCAAGAAAGCCGCTATAAGCTACTAGTTCGGTGGTACAAGACTCCACAATGGCTATATGACTATAAACTAGACTTGGTAGAGTCGCAGGAGTGGGTTGGAGCTGACTCTCAACCAATGAGCCCAACCCAACCTAACCCCAATGGGATACAATTCCTGAGGAGACCTCGGGCGTTGGACACTGAACGTGGATCATAACCTTGGGAAATGGCACGCATACCGACTCTGGGGCAGGTGAGAACTCTATGGCACGCTTCCAGCGTAATGTCCCCTCCCCCATCCTCCCCCCACCCCTCTTTTCTATTCTACTACTTCACCTCGTTTTTTTTTTCCGATTGCTAATTGTTTATGTCTACCAATTCTCAGTTTTGACAAACCTCTCTGTTGTTAGACCAATTTTGATGTGTTTGACTCTTACAGGCTAAAAGCTGAGACCGATTTTTCTGAGTCACAGCAGATAGCCTATAACATACAGTTATGTAATTGACAAACTGAATTTAGAACCTTTAGTTAAAAAGAAAAATAATTTTGTTATTGTTTGCTCATGCAATTTTATACTGCATAGAATTTATCTATGAAAATTCAATAAAAACTGATAAAAAAAAAAAAAAAGCTGTCACTCCAGCTGTTGTTTGAGGGATCTTTGAGTGATTATCTGCTCGTGTAAATGGGCCTTAAAATGTAACCTGGAAGAGCCTATGCAGCACAATAGTCCATATCAGGGGCGAGCATTTACATCCAATCAACACAGAAAGGGAAAATGTAAGTCTCAGATCAGGCAGATATTGTCAGTACAAATAAAATCAGATCAGGAACAGGAGGTAGGGGCTAGATACCTGGGATCAAAGAACAAGGCTGAGACATATGCAGGAAAGTGTTCACAATACTATAACCTAGTTTAGACACAACGATTATTGCTCAAAACATGTCTTTTGAGCGATAATCGTTGTGTGCCTTTAAGCGCAAGGTGATCGCTCAAACGTTCCGGAGACTTCTGGAAGTACATCCAGGGACTCCAAATACATATAAACTTCTCCCGACTGTACCTCTCCTCCACCACCAACTCCTCCATAGTCATCCACTAGTTAGCCTCCTGTATCCATTCCACCATTGTTGGGACCCCCTGTGTTTTCCAATACCTAGGTATAACTGAGTGTGGCTGTTAAAAAGAACCGCAGCAGGTCATTCTTGATAGCCAACACTGAATCAGGTAGCAGAGACAGGAGCACTATCTGCGGGGTGGGAGTAATCAAACTTTTCATAATTTCCTTGTGTTAGGGAAATTCAATGATTCCGTCCATATGCTGTGAGGCTCCAAATCAGAGGTGGTTATGGCGGCTGCCGTGAGAAAGCAGTGACACAGACAGGTCTATGTGCAAAGCAATCTACCTTTATTACATATGTCACAACTTCTATAGTAACATGACGCAGGAAGGGCTTTATGCCCGATGAACATGTTTTTACAAAAGCATACATTCTTGGTTAGAGATGTTCTTAGATCTTAGATTGAGAAAAAACTTGTGTTGTCACATTCCGATGTTACATTACGTTGTTGGTTCCAGCTAAACAGGATATGCGATTAGTAAATTTTGCTGAGTTGTACTGCTAGCAGTATGCCCAGAAAATCCTGTTTAGCTGTGTCAAAAGGTGGTAGACAAGACAAAGTCATATTCAGGCCTGAGACCTTCTCACCTTGTAAGTGGAGAACACCATACTCCAAAAGGGCACAATGCTAGGACAATCCCACCAAATATGCAGTAAGGTTCCTGTTTCTCTACCACATCGCCAACAATTCGGAGAGATCGCAGGGAAAGTGCGATGCAAGATAGCCGGACATCTGTACCATCTCGTTATTATTGTGTAACTCCCTTCTTGCGCTCTACAGGCCATGGACAGCCTGTGTGCCAGCAAGAAGGCCCTCGTCCCCTCCTCAGGTTCAATCAAACATCCAAGGCTACATTCCCACTTCTTTATACAGATGGGGTCCCAGTCAAGGGTATGCCCCCTAATTTCTTGATACATTTTTGACAGATGGGGGCGATCCCTTTGTAAATAGTCTTTCAAAGAAAGTGGAATCGTAAAATTTGTGTAATTGGATTTCAGGAAGAGCGTTAATTGCATGTACAAGAACCATGATAATGATTTTTCTAGTGGTGTGCCGCCCTCAGGCCCTCATATGACGGTGTTATCGAAACCAAATTGGGTTCCTCTGAGTTCACTGTACTGTTCCAAATTGGTTATTGATAAGTGCGTGCCGGTAGGGTAGCTAAGCTTGTATCACATCCAATAGCATGATGGAAATTAGGACAGCGCTCCTGTTGTAATGGCTGCTAGATCAATAAAGCAAAGAATAATAAGGGGACATGTCCGGTTACTAGTGGGGTTACCTCCTGGAAACCACCACTTGCCCCTCCAAATCCCGGTGGGCACTGATACAATTGTGCAGGGAGATCCACGTTCTTCCTGTCCTGTGGTGGCAGGAGAGCGGTGGAGGTTGTTGTTCTCCTTCAGCTGAACGAACCCAAAGATGGATGTTTCAAATGAAAATTCAAAAAATTGCTCTGCGCTCGTTTGGAACAAGGTTGTGCGGGCACTCTCTGTGGCAAATAACCAAATCTTTAATGCATGTCAGCCGCAAACAGCCTTTTCTTAAGCATAAACAATACAATGATACAACTCATACATACACACAGACCCATCTTGTTTCTGTTCAATCATTACGCTGGCGGTGCCGGCCAGCTCCATAGCGTGGATAAATTACGTCACCCGGCAGTCTCTTCACTGTGACCACCACCTGCCCCAGAGGAGCGCAAGAACGTGCGTTCCACTCGGAGGCAAGATGACATCATCACGTCTCCCTTCACCCTGGATCTAAATAACTTTATTAGCAGTTTTCATTTGGAACATTCATCTTTTAAGATCGTTCAGCTGAAGGAGCACAACAACCTCAGCAGCTCTCCTGCAACCATGGGATAGGAAGGAGATCTCCCTGAACAATTGTATCTGCAATTGGAAAAGCCCTTTAAGGTGTGTCTTACTACTAAAACACGTGATTTCCAAGAAACAGAGAAGAAATTAAACTTATACTGTGTTCATTATGCTAAAAATGTGAAGGTGGGAGGATTAGTAGCTTCTCTTATCAGAATGTAGGTCCCTCTTGTGAGAAACACCCATAGGAGGACGGCCTGAACCTGAGAACCATGCGAAGAAGATGGAGGACAAGAATCTAATATATACTGCTGTAGAATATTGAACAAGTTAACCATTTAGCTGCTTTTGTGTACTCGTTGCTTATTATAACACCACTACATATATAAGTGAATTAGCCTAGGCTGATTTGAGAAACACTCAAAGAAATTATATAGATATATATGTGCATAAAATTGAATACATTGGTGCCTTCGGTTATGAGTTTAATTCGTTCCGTGACGGAGCTCTTAACCCAAAACACTTGTAAGTCAAATCAATTTTCCCCATTGAAATAAATGGAAAAACCATTAATCCGTTCTGGATCACGAAGCTCTCTCACTCTTTTTAATGGGGATGGCCACTGGCGTAACTATAGGGGATGCAGGGGATGCAGTTGCACCCTGGCCCAGGAGCCTCAGGGGGCCCATAAGGCCCAGTACTATGAATAAAGCATTACAGTTGGAGTCCCCGTTACAGGTTTTGCACTGGGCCCCAGAAGCTTCAACTTACACCTCTGGATGGCGTTGCCCAAATCTTTGGATAACAGATGTTTATCGGTAATTACTTACATTTCTTATTTATCACTTACTGCTCAAAATTGCTTCCTTTTTCTTGTGTAGGATGTGTCACCTTACCTTTTTTTTTACCATTGATAAAATAGGTTTAAAAAAATGGCTTCTCTCCTGTGTGAGCTTTTTGATGTCGCAGTAAATATGATTTGCAAGTAAAGCATCTCCCACATTCTGTACAGGAAAACGGCTTCTCTCCTGTGTGAATTCTCTGATGTTTAACAAGGGCTGATTTCACTGCAAAACATTTCCCACATTCTGTACAGGAAAACGGCTTCTCTCCTGTGTGAATTCTCTGATGTTTAACAAGGGCTGATTTAACTGCAAAACATTTCCCACATTCTGAACATGAAAACGGCTTCTCTCCTGTGTGAATTCTTTGATGTGTAACAAGGACCGATTTTGCTACAAAACATTTCCCACATTCTGAACATGAAAACGGCTTCTCTCCTGTGTGACTTCTCTGATGTGTAACAAGTGGTAATTTCTCTGTAAAACATTTCTCACATTCTGGACATGAAAATGGCTTCTCTCCTGTGTGAACTTTTTGATGCCGCAGTAAAAAGAATTTGCGAGTGAAACATCTCCCACATTCTGAACAAGAAAACGGTTTCTCTCCTGTGTGACTTCTCTGATGCTGAAATAGCTTTGATTTCCCTGCAAAACATTTCCCACATTCTGAACATACAAACAGCTTCTCTCCTGTGTGATTTCTCTGATGTGTAACAAGAGCTGATTTCCCTGCAAAACATTTCCCACATTCTGAACAAGAAAATGGCTTTTCTCCTGTGTGAAATCTCTTATGATCAACAAAGTTTGATTTCACTGTAAAACATTTCCCACATTCTGGACATGAATACGGCTTCTCCCCTGTGTGACTTCTCTGATGTGTAACAAGATGTGATTGAACACGTTTTGCATGTTCTTTACATGAATACGGTCTCTCCCCTGTGTGGGCTCCTTGATGTTCCCCCCTTCTGTGACGTGGATTCTGCTTATGAGCCTGTGATGAATCAGTAGATGGGATTTGTATAGGAGGATCAGATGATGGATGTTTGCTGTGAAGGGCTGAGGAGATATCTGGGATAATGGCAGGTTCTTCATATGTATCTTCAGTGATACCACAATCCTCTGCTTTACAATCTGCAGATACCAGACGTCCCTCTGAGCTCCCGATACCGTCATCTGCCAAGGAGAACACTTATTATTTAATACTACAGACCGTAAAAATGATACTGATATTTTATAACATTTCCATACAAATAACAAGTCATGTAGACAAATGTAATCATCATCTAAGGGTGTCTTTACACATGATGACGGTCGCCAGAGTAATCCCTCAAAAGAGTCATTATGGACAACTGTTGGCCCATGTAAATATGAGTGCTGACAGAGCGAGTGAGAATCGCCCACCCGTAGAAGTCGCTTGGTTTTTAGCTCACTTATAGACCGAGTGATTGTCAGTGCAGAAAACATCACCAAAAACTGCATACGTGAATCGGGACTTACAAGTAACTAGTTCTGGTTTCCATCAATAACATGGGGGGCCGGGGGAGGTTGAAAAAGGGTCATAAAAAGGAACTTGCAGCAGAGTCCTCCACAGGCCTCGGGTTCCGGTCCCCAAGCTACAGAAATAGTATATTCCATACAGATGGAGTTCGGCCATTTCTGCACAAAGATTAGGTTCTGGTTTTCCATAAAGAACTCTCAGAAAATCTTCCCTGAAGCCGGATGTCAGTAACACGGGGTGTACAGCAAATATATAGCTGCTCATCCATAAACAGCTTAGGACATACAATAATTCTATACGCTGCCACATCAGACCGGGGTGAGGCTGGGGGCAGGGAGGCATGTGCCACCCGAGCTGGCCCCCTGCACATGTTATAATGAGATACATGGTTGGTTACCCTTAGGATGGGATCATTGCAGGAGGTTATATAATGAGATACATGGTTACCCTGAGGATGGGATCTTTGCAGGAGGTTTTGGAATATGCAAAACATGCAGAAAAGTTTTACAAAGAAAAGGGTGAGAAAGTGAGAGTTTTTATACAGGGAGAGGAATGTGATATGATGGTTCAGAAAAGTCAGAGAGGTCATTGGACAGTTAGAGGACGTGGAAGTAGAGGCAGAGGAAGAAGAGGTGGGATGCAGCTTGGGGATTTAAATGTGTGTTTGAATTATGGGAAGTCTGGTGATTTTGCCCAAGAGTGCCCTGAGAAACAATGTTCTCAGGCACCTCGGGAGAAAATGACTAGGAGGGTGGATGTACAACACTTGGAGGGGTGTATGTACAACACTAGGAGGGGTAGATGCACAACACTTGGAGGGGTGGATGCACAACACTTGGAGGGGTGGATGTACAACACTTGGAGGGGTGGATGTACAACACTTGGAGGGGTGGATGTACAACACTTGGAGGATCTCTTGGCAATTTCTACTGCCTGAGATAGATCTGCAGGTGAATGGGCGGATGATTACTTTCCTGGTGGGCTCAGGAGCCACCAGGACATTAATACATCCCAATATGTACCCAATGTAAAATGTAGTAATAGTCATATCCTGGTCAGAGGGGTTAATGGCCAGACCCACAGGGAATCCCTCTCTGAACCAGTTATAACAGACCTAGAGACAAATAAGCCTGTGAATGTCAGATTATATAGTCCCGAATATGTCCAGTAAATGTGTTGAGATGAGATATTATGATAAAATTAGGTATACCTTCACCAGAGTACCTCAGGGCTGCTGTGAACCTCCAACAATTGTCTCCCAGGCTATGTCAGCACACTTAGCCCAGTTCCAGCCTCCTAGAGGTAGTCAGCTACTACTGTATGTTGGTAGCCAGCAGCAGACAGTGGAGAGAATTGTGGGGGGGGAGGGGGACACAGTCACATCCTTGAGGTTTATTTATGAGCAAGGCCATAAAGTAAACAGGTAGAAACTCCAATACAGTCAGCAAACGGTTAAATATTTGGGGTATAACCTGTCAGATGAAGGTAGGCAAGCAATTCTGGAGGTCCCAAAACTCCGAGCAAATGATGTACTTTTTGGGAATGACAAACTTCTGCAGAGCTTGGATCCCAAATTCTGCATCTCTGACAGCGCTTCTTACCAGACTCATCTATGATGACCCTCTGGCTGCAGCTGACAGGATCCGGTGGGATGCGCCCTCTGAGGAAGCCTTTGTCAGGTTAAAGCAGACTCTGGTGGGCACATCAGTCTTGGGGGGGCTGCTGAACTACAACAAGCCCTTTGTGCTAACTGTTGACTCAGGGGAAAGATGTACAAAAATATTTCAGGCGCTCTAAAGGACCATTCATATTTAGATGTAAATGCAGGAAATTCCTGCTAAATTTATTCAAAGATAAATAAAACCGTGGCAAAAACAAAGTGCCAATGGCAAATTATGCAAATATGCAACGCGTTTCGTCGCCCCTATGGCGACTTTCTCAAGCATGGGGGCAAGCCCTTTGTGCTAACTGTTGACTCAGGGGAAGGATATATGACCCCTGTGTTAACTTAGGAACACGGTGGGGAAACAGACCACTGGCATACTACTCTTGCAGACTAGATCCAGTGGCCGAGCGCTCCCACGCGCTCCCCCATACTGAGGGGACTCTGTCCTACACCTCAGTATCCCTTCCAACACATTTTTATGGACTAAATAGAATTAAACATAGAATCATAGAATGGTAGAGTTGGAAGGGACCTCCAGGGTCATCGGGTCCGACCCCCTGCTCAGTACAGCATTTACTACATCATCCCAGACAGATGTCTGTCCAGCCTTTGTTTGAACACTTCCATTGAAGGAGAACTCCCCACCTCCTGTGACAACCTGTTCCACTCATTGATCCCCCTCAGTGTCTAATATCTAATCTGTGTTTCCTCCCTCTCAGTTTCATCCCATTGCTTCTAGTCTTTCCGTGTGCAGATGAGAATAGGGCTGATCCCTCTGCACTGTGACAGCCCTTCAGATATTTGTAGACAGCTATTAAGTCTCCCCTCAGCCTTGTCTTCTGCAAGCTAAATTCCCAGATCCTTTAACGGTTCCTCATAGGACATGATTTGCAGACCGCTCACCATCTTGGTAGCTCTTCTCTGAACTTGCTCCAGTTTCTCTATGTCTTTTTTAAAGTGGGGTGCCCAGAACTGGACCCAGTATTCCAGATGAGGTCTGACTAAGGAAGAGTAGAGGGGGATGATGACCTCACGTGATCTAGACTCTATGCTTCTCTTAATACATCCCAGAATTGTGTTTGCCTTTTTGGCTGCTGCATCACATTGTTGACTCATGCTCAGTCTATGATCTATTAGTATACCAAGTTCTTTTTCACATGTGCTGCTGCTTAGCGCAATTCCCCCCTTTCTGTATGTGCTTTTTTTCATTTCTCTTGCCCAGATGTAGGACTTTACATTTCTCCTTGTTAAATACCATTCTGTTAGTCTCTGCCCACTGTGCAAGCTTGTCTAGATCTTTTTAAATACTCTCTCTCTCTTCCCTAGTGTTAGCTATTAGAGATGAGCGAACGTGCTCGTTTAGTGCAATTACTTAAACTAGTATCGCTATTTTCGAGTAACTGCCTACTTGGGCGAAAAGATTCGGGGGGTGGCGGGGTGGAGCGTGGGGTAGCAGGAGGGAGCTCTCTCTCCCCCCCCCCCCACCCCCCCGAATCTTTTCGCCTGATTAGGCAGTTATTTGAAAAAAGCGGATACTTGCTCGAGTAACTGCACTAAACGAGCATGTTCGCTTATCTCTATTAGCTATCCCTCCTAGCTTTGTGTCATCAGCAAATTTGATCAGTTTCCCATGAATTCCCTCCTCCAGATTATTTATAAAAATGTTGGCCAACACTGGGCCCAGGACAGAGCCTTGTGGTTCCCACTTGATACATTCTTCCACTTGGATGTGCAGCCATTTATGACCACTCTTTGAGGACGATCACTCAGCCAGTTGTGAATCCACCTAACAGTTGCCTTGTCAATCCCATATTTCGTCATTTTTTCAATAAGTATGGTATGAGATACTTTGTCAACTGCTTTACTAAAGTCAATATATACTATATCCATCGCATTTCCCTGATCATCCCAGTCAGTAATACTATCATAGAAGGAAATTAGATTAGTCTAGCATGACTTGTTTGTTACAAGCCCATGCTGACTCTGGTTAATTACTCCATTGTCATCCAAGTACTTGCATACATGCTGCTTTATAATCTGCTCAAAGATCTTTCCCGGTATAGATGTCAGGCTCACAGGCCTGTAGTTTGCTGGATCCACCTTCTTCCCTTTTTTGAAGATAGGGACAACATTTGCCCTTTTCCAATCTTCAGGGACTTCTGTTCTCCAGGGATTTTCAAAGATTATGGCAAGTGGTTCAGCAATTACTTCTGCTGCTTCCTTTAGTATCCTAGGATGTAATTCCTCTAGACCTTGAGACTTGAATTCATGTAAGTTAGCTAAGTGTTCCCTCACCATCTCTCTGATTACAGATAGCCTGCATTCTTGTATTCCCCCAATAGCACAGGGAAGATCAGTGGATGTTCCATCTACTTTCTGAGAGAAAACAGATACAAAATAGGAATTTAAAAGTTCCTCCTTCTCAACATCATTCTTAACCAATTCACCATTTTCATCCTGTAAGCATCCAATAGCATCTCTGACTTTTCTTTTGCTTTTGACCCCACAAATCCTTTTTTATTGCTTTTGGCCTCTGTTCATTATCTTTAGCTTTTCTGACCCTTGCCCTACAGTTTCTGCAGACCCCATTATCTTCTTCTTTAGATATCCCCCCCTTTCCATTTGATAAACATATTTTTCTTCCTCTTTAACATGTGTACAAGTTCTGTGTTCATCCATCCGGGTCTCTTTAAATGCTTCCCATTCTTCCTTCTTTGAGGGATTGGTAACGATTGTGCTTTAAGAATCTCATTTCACAATATTTCCCAACCTTCTTGGACATTTCTCATTCCTTAAGAACATCCAGCCATTGGATTCTTCCTCTCCTCTTTCTGAGTTCATTGAAATCTGCCTTTCTGAAATCCAATCTTGAGGTCTGAGTTTTCACAAATGTGAAGGTAAGAAATACTGCCTCATTAAATAAATAAATGTTTTAATACTGACTTTAAAAAATCCCTGTGCATATCACCCCAGTCCTCAGGGCTGGTAAAAAGACTGCTAAAAGGCAGACCTGAATTCACCAATCTCACTGTAAAAAGGTAACAGGTAGAGCAGGGACAGTGTGCTGAGGGGGTGCTAGTTCAGCCCGCTACAAAGAGGGGTCCACATTAGGTGGTCTCCTCAACTCGGTGAAGAAATACACCCCCCTTCCCCATGGGCCTCCTCAGTAAGGACAAAATGACAGGAATAGCATTTCTTTTTGGAGTATTGGTGAGTCTGGGGAACGCTATTGATGACAGCCCAGAAATTGTCAGAGGTCATCATCATATTTATCCCGATGCTACACAATGGGGGCTGCTGGGAGAGCTCTGAATGTAACTTGTATAGAAGGAGTGACGAGCACCATACTGGTAGATATGTGTCAGATGAGAGACTTGTTGGCATTGCACACAAAGGAATAAGCAGTGGCTAGATGCTTTCCTGGCTTGATAGTACTCTTAGTCAGGCCACGTCCCTGGTGGTCATTTTAGTGCTGGTCATGGCCTGCGGCCATTTTAGTACCTGCTATAATACCTTCAGCCACCGCCCAGACGCCATCTTGGCTTCTCACCTCCCATAGATGTACCTTTTACCTAGCATCCCAATGCTTGCATTGATTGTAGTACACAACACCAGTGATTAGTGCCTTCTCTGAATTGTGTAGGAATAGTCAGAACCCTCTATGTGTTGTTGATATGTTGTCTATCTTAAGTGTGCGCTATAAGATAGGGTCGGTATATACTGCAGGATATTTAGTCGTAGCAGAGGAATATGTATGGTCCCCCCACAGATAAGTGTCAGGTAGTGAGGCGACAGGTTGTTATGGGTGACAGTAGTGAAGTGACAGGTTGCTATGGGTGACGGTAGTGAGGTGACAGGTTGCTATGGGTGACAGTAGTGAGGTGACAGGTTGCTATGGGTGACAGTAGTGAGGGGACAGGTTGCTATGGGTGACGGTAGTGAGGTGACAGGTAGCTATGGGTGACGGTAGTGAGGGGACAGGTTGCTATGGGTGACGGTAGTGAGGGGACAGGTTGCGATGGGTGACGGTAATGAGGGGACAGGTTGCTATGGGTGACGGTAGTGAGGGGACAGGTTGCTATGGGTGACGGTAGTGAGGGGACAGGTTGCTATGGGTGATGGTAGGGAGGTGACAGGTTGCTATGGGTGACGGTAGTGAGGGGACAGGTTGCTATGGGTGATGGTAGTGCTGACAAGGATCAGGGATAGTAGGCGTCAGGACAGAAGGGATGATTACATGATGCAGATAGTCCTGGGATAAGACAGTGAAGGAATGAAAGTTTACAGTAGTATTAAATGAAGTTGACAGACAATGGCCTGAGTGCTGCTCTGTGTGGTGGGGTCAGCTCACAAATGGTCAAATCATCTGTTACATTGGAATGCTTGCTTCACTTTCACCTCCACCTTTCAGCTTTAGAAATCTGAAAAGAAGGGAGGGGAGAGTGTGTGACTCACTCTCTAACGTAGTAGTCTGAGAGCGATGCTCTGCTTGCTTGAAATGAATAGACTTGTAATATTGATGATCACGAATGAAGTTTAGTATATGCTTGTGTGAATAGGGAATGTACAGTCTTGCTGTTATTTGTGTACATGTCAGTTCTGTGATTGGTTTGCAGTTAAAGGAAAAAAATAAAAATAATACTGTTGTTGATAATGTGAGACCTGAGTATTCCTATTAAGGGAAAAATATCCCAAGGATGCTGCAGTTAGCTGTAGTAGACCAGAAACAGTTAAAGCTTTGCTTATCTTACTCCATCACCTCTCCTTGTTAAAAGAAATTCCAGAGGGGGGGGGGGGGTTGTTAAAGTTGGAGGATCAAGCGACTCTGCAGATGATTGGAGTAGTAGTAGTTGTGTGAATTTTTATGCTATGCAGTAAACATTGTGTGTAGAGAATTATATGGTTATTAATAATTAGGATATAGAAACACTTGACTGCACGGATGGATGAAAGTTAATGACAAGTGTTCAAGCTGTGATGAATGTAAAATGTGTGATTAAGCTTCTTCACTGTACCTACCCCCCACAGATAAGTGATCCATGTTATACATTGAGTTTGCTGTTTCCACCTGTGGGCAGGGACCAAATACCTGCTGTTGTCTCTGATCCTGGGGTTATACTTGCTTCGCTCTACCTGGTAATGGGACTAAGGCAGACTACGGGAGACTGCCTGAGGGCTACTGTGTGGAGAGGAGAACCATAAAGGGCACGCTGTTTTCTGGGATATGGCCTGAGCCACAGAGAGCACGCGCAGATGTGTGGTGGTTGTGTGGTGACAGGCGCCTAGAACAGGTGGCAGGTACAGGCCCTAACGGGATTGTGCTTTGGTACAACTGATAATGCCTGTGCACCTCATGACCTCCGAGGGCAACAGTGAGGGCCGTGTCCGGAGAACTAGGAACATCTCTCCCATAGGCTCCTTTGACGCCAATGTTCACACTGACGCAATCGGGGTCCCAAGGGGGGTACCGGACGAGTATAGGGCGAGAAAACAGATAGCTGCGGCGTTTGAGTCTCTTCTTGTATGGTGGGCAACAGCAGATAAAAATGTGGACTGGATTAATTAAACATACTATAACCAACAGAGATTTGTTAATTATACAAGAGATGCAATCAGGGGCCTAGAGGAACAACTAGGACCTACCTCACTCATTGCATGGCAAAATAGAATGGCTCTCGTTATATGTTACTAGCAGAAAGAGGAGGAGGAGTTTGTAAAATGATTGGAGGATATTGTTGTACTATCATTCCTAATAACACGGCACCAGATGATACCTGAGCACTGGAAGGGTTAAATGCATAATAAAATGACCTAGCTGATAACTCTGGCATAGACGATCCATTCAGGGACAGGTTGTAAGCTTGTCCGGACACTGGTCACAAGTCATATACTCCACACTAGTCTGTGACACAACGGTCACAAGTCATATACTCCACACTAGTCTGTGACACACCGGTCACAAGTCATATACTCCACACTAGTCTGTGACACAACGGTCACAAGTCATATACTCCACACTAGTCTGTGACACAGCGGTCACAAGTCATATACTCCACACTAGTCTGTGACACACCGGTCACAAGTCATATACTCCACACTAGTCTGTGACACAACGGTCACAAGTCATATACTCCACACTAGTCTGTGACACAACGGTCACAAGTCATATACTCCACACTAGTCTGTGACACACCGGTCACAAGTCATATACTCCACACTAGTCTGTGACACAACGGTCACAAGTCATATACTCCACACTAGTCTGTGACACACCGGTCACAAGTCATATACTCCTCACTAGTGTCTGGGTCACACCGGTCACAAGTCATATACTCCACACTAGTCTGTGACACAACGGTCACAAGTCATATACTCCACACTAGTCTGTGACACAGCGGTCACAAGTCATATACTCCACACTAGTCTCTGTCAGTATGTGCCTCCATTCTAGTACTCTTTGGTTGCTGCTGTATTCCATGTATCAGAGGACGGCTACAAAACCTTACTGACACTTCCATCACCAAAACTATGTTCCAAAATATACAAGATGACGGAGAACAAGATGCCTTACTGGGTCAGGTGACCACCTCTGTCTGACAAGTGATGGGTAAAAGTTCTATGAAGGAAGCGCCATTTTACTTTGATGATTCTGAAGTGTGACATTTTGATTCCAGTGCGCTCTGATTGTACCGGAGGATTGCTCTAAATAACTGACTGACACTTCAATAAGTAAGATTTTATATCATGATGGACAATAATCTCTATAATATGAAGAAAGAAGCATCAATCAGACATAATAAATCAAGGCGAAGATTCTCTTGGGGGCGGGCGTAATTTTGAATACAATTAGTGGAATGACTTTATATATATTGTAGGGGTGCGCTACAGAAGATGGCCTGTAGGGGGCAACAGACAATCAGTCTGGTGCCTGAAGCAAGAGGGAAAACACCCACAGGTGTGGCCAGTGAAATAAAAAGGCTTGCTCCTGCTGAAGAGACGGCGAGTGTCTGGCTGAGGGCCAGGTAGACAGCTCAGTGGAGCTGCAGGGCTGTTAGCCCGAGTGTGTGGCTAAACAGACTAGAGGTGGACAGGGAGATGCCCCTCACCTCAACACCTACCGGAGGTGTGCTTATATGGACTGTTAGTTATGAAGATGGCTGCTGGTCGCTGGCAGCCTAGGTGACAGGCTGGAAGAGAGAAGCTCTGCTGTGCGCTGCACCTGATTACGGACTCTGGAATTCTGGACTATTATTTGTTTTGCCTGAAGCTAAGGCTGGACTTTTTAGCTTTGTTGCTGTATTAAGAAAATAAACACTGGTCGCGCCTGCTTTGGACTGCACTGGCTGGTGTTCCGTCTCTAAATATCGTGAAACCCGCACGCTACCGAGCTATTTCCCCACATATGGTGTTTCGGATGCGGGCACCGAGTAGACACCGGCGAACCAACACTGCATGTCCTGGATAACAGCCACTAGTGCCTTATCTAAAAAAAACTGCTGCCATGGAGGACCTGGTGCGACAGATGGGGCAGGCCAATCTACAGCAACAGGAAACCAATCGCCTCCTAAAAAAACAGTTGGCTGCACTGACAGAGTCAGTCAAAGCTACAGAGACTGACGCCTCATAAGAAAGACTGGAACTGATCACAGGGCTTTGTTGGGAGAACAAACCCATAAGTGTGAACAAGACTAAAAAGTTGAAGACACAGTCAGCAAAGAGGAATATTCAATGGGAAGTTCAGGTAAAACAGCTAAAAGAAAAGCTGGAGGTGGAGAAAGCCGCCTGCAGCATAGCAGAAAAGCAAGCAGAGGTATTGAGAGGTATACTGGACTTCAAGAAAGCTCAAGAAGCTCGTCAGGAGCAGGTGCTGACCCAGCTACAGATAAGCAGGGATGAAGAAATAGAGCTATATGAAGCTCAGATCCAAAACCTTAAGCAAACTCATGCGCTAGCTAAGGGTGAACTGTCCCAACGATTAGAACAAGCTGTGCGGAGTGAACCGGACTGTAAGAAACTGCAAATGAAAACCCAAGAGTTGGAGATGACGTGTTGCGAGTTAGAAAGAGCTTCTACAGATGCACAGAATCAAACTACAGGTTTGCAGAATTGAAAATGCTGTTAGCAAAGAAGAATGGTGACTTGGAGTGCCAGATAAGTCAGCTCAAGAGCTGGAAATACAGAAAGCTGCGTGCAGTCAGGCAGAGAAGCAAGCAGTGTTCTTGAAAGACTAACTGGGTGACAAGGAAAACCAGGAAATGCTGCTTGAGAGACTGGTGTCCCAGCTACAGATGAGCTTGGATGGGAAAGCTGAAATACATGGAGCCCAAATCCAGGAGCTGGAACGGAGTCATGCTGTAGTTGTGGGGAAGCTGTCCAAGCAGTTGAATCAATTTGGAAAAGTGAAAGAAACTTTGAAAAGTGAGTGTCCTGAGCTGACCCCAAAGGTGAAGGGGTTGTCGGAAGATGAGTGTGCATATGAATGCAAGAAAAATACAGTAGAGATGCAGCTTCAAGAGCTACAAATAAAAATAACTGAAGGTGACAGTGTTCAGACAGCGTTGTCTGAGCAGGTGAGCAGGCTGCAGGTGGAGCTGGAAGCTCAGAATGAAGAGTTCCAAAACTTACTGCAAGAAGAGACGCAGCAGAGGCTTGGTCTCAGTACACACTTGAAGACTATGCAAGATGAGAAAAATGTGCTCCTCAAGCAAGTAGAGGAGTTAAAAGCTACAAGGCGGCAGTATGAAGAGAAGACAGCTGCCTGTGATAAGCTTGAGAAGGTTAAAGTACGTCCTCAGCAAGAGTTAGAAGATGCTTCTGTAAAGCTGGGTCTTCAAAAGGAGCTTGTGTCCAGACTAAGAAAGATGCAGCAACTATGTGAACAGCAGCTTACAGAGGAGAAAATCAGGTCTGCAAGATATGTCCCTGAATGTGAGCGCGCTGAAGAAAGGGTCGGTATGAAAGAGACCGAAATGTTAACTTTAACACCCACCCTGAAAATGATATCAGAGATAGAAGAGAAACGGTATGAGCACCCGGCATGCGGGGTCACGGTTGAGGAACACAACGGTGAAATCCTAAAAGAAGTGGAAGCGATAAATCCTCTGTTTCATCTTCAAACTGATGTCTATGATGAACTTGAGAAGTTTACAGTGAATCTTCAGCAGGAAGTAAAAGACATTAGTGTGGAGCTTGGTTACCAATGTCAGATGGTGTCCAACTGGGAGAAGAAACAAAAGATGGGTGAACAGTGGCTTACTGAGGGGAAGTTGGGGTTCCCTAAAGTTGCAAAAGAAAGGCGTAACCAGCGGGTGTGCACTGAAGTACCAGACCGGATTAGCGCCAAGATGGATGCTGAGAAAAGAACCCTGATATGGAAAAAACCAAAAGGTGTGGCCCAACGGCCAGTAGAAGAAAAGGAGATCCTGTTGGAGAATATTGAGAAAGAGGCGCTAACCTTGAAGCGCCCTCTGAAGGTGGTGTCAGAAGAAAAAGTGGTATTGCAAAAGTCCGCTAAGAAGTTAAATGCAAAGCTGAAACTCTGGAAGTCCAAGAGTCATATGGCTGAAAAGAGGGTTCAGAGACTAGTACGGTCTAGGACCCAGTTCAGACGGCAAGTAAAAGAGAAGGGCTTGTGGAAGAGTCCCGATAATGATGCTGGAAAGCGAACTCTGGTACAAAGAGACCGCAAGGGCGTGGTCCAACAACCAGTGGCAGGTCAGAAGAATTGTACATCGCCCCTAGGTTCCGGTGTTATGCATCAGGGGACTGGAGGAGGGTCACGTCCCACGCTCAGAGACATAAGAAACCAGGAATGTAATGTGGTCTCCCGCAAGCAGTTGCTGTAGATCCGTTCTTTAAAAGTATCGGGGCCTGTTTTTTTTTGGAATGGATCGAAGGTTGGTAGTGGGGCCGTCCATTCCACCTCCTCCACTCCAGTGTGCGGACGAGCCCAATCAGCCCAGGTGCTGAGGCCAAGCCAATTCTACAAAAGCAGGACGCAAGTGGTGACATATACCAAATTAGATGAAAGTGACCTGGGCACTCCAGGTGAACAGTTTGTAAAGACTTCGACGGTCTGGAAGAAAGACATCACTTCTGTAAACAAAAGAAAAGTTATTAAGGTGAGACCTGAGCAAAAGATACAGACTAAACAGACCTCTGAAGTACAAGAGGCCAAGGGGAGGCTCGGTTAGAAAGTCTCCACAAGCTGTCCTGAACTGAAATGGAGGACTGTGTTAGCTCCAAGGATGATGGTGAAAAGGTACCTAAACTAGAAAAGTCTACTAAAGCCTTGGAGCAGCAAAAAGAAGGAATGAAGGGTCAGGTAGAGAAACTTGACTATAAGTTACAAGCCACAAAGTTGCACCTGGGAGTCAGCTTGCAAGCTGTGAGAGCACAGTCTGACAGAGATCTACAAGGATGTGAGGAGCAGAGTGAAGACAAGAAGAAGGAACTCGTCAGACAGGTAAAAACAGAAAGAGATCCCCGAGGCTGGAGTTTTGACCCTGGAGGGCCAGAAGAAGAAAAATGTCATACAGCCTATGGGTTCATCAAGGGGGAGGGATATGTAGTAGTGCGTTGCAGAAGATGGCCTGTAGGGGGCAACAGACAATCAGTCTGGTGCCTGAAGCAAGAGGGAAAACACCCACAGGTGTGGCCAGTGAGATCAAAAGGCTTGTCCCTGCTGAAGAGACAGCGAGTGTCTGGCTGAGGGCCAGGTAGACAGCTCAGTGCAGCTGCAGGGCTGTTAGCCCGAGTGTGTGGCTGAATAGGCCAGAGGTGGACAGGGAGACGCCCCTCGCCTCAACACCTAGCAGAGGTGAGCTTATATGGACTGTTAGTTATGAAGATGGCTGCTGGTCGCTGGTAGCCTAGGTGACAGGCTGGAAGAGAGAAGCCCTGCTGTGCGCTGCACCTGTTTACGGGCTCTGGAATTCTGGACTATTATTTGTTTTGCCTGAAGCTAAGGCTGGACTTTTTGGATTTGTTGCTGTATTAAGAAAATAAACGCAGGTCACGCCTGCTTTGGGGTGCACTGGCTGGTGTTCTGTCTCTAAATATCGTGAAACCCGCACGCTACTGAGCTATTTCCCTACAATATATGGATCAATGTAATGCTTTTATATGAAATAATTACGTACTTAGTCTCAAAGTGTGAACCCAGACCTTCTGGTAATAAAGCTTCAGGCCTGAGGATGCCAGGGGTCTGTGGTAAAGCCATTTTATATATCTATTTGAGACATAGTCTTACTATTATACTGTGTTGTGGTATTTATCTGAAGTGGGGAATGTTAAGAAAATTGTAGATCAATGTATCAGTTAATTGTTTTTCTATTAGATTGTAGACTAGGAATATATAGCATCCTGCTAGTATAAGTAGTGAAGGGGTTAAACGAACCTTTTTCTATACCAGTGCGTGGTTTCTTTGTATGTTATAGTTACACCTTAAAAGGTGTAACTTATGTTAATCATTTTAGTAATACCCTATCATGTATTCTTATTCATCTTGGAAGTATGTACTTTTCCTGTGATGTCATTTATGGTATATAAACCGCATGCACCTTTGAATACATTAGAAATCATTTCATACCACAACAGGCTGGTGTGATTTGTATTTCTCCTGGGTCTCAGACTTTCTGGACGAGATCTGGGATTGTCTTCCCCTTGGTAAACACATAAATTCTCCTTACAGTCCACACCAAAATCTACTCTCTATGTGCATTTTGCCGAGATCTGCAGCTGATTTCACCCTTTGGATTGAAGCAGTGACGTTTGATGCTGATCAGCATCTAGATCCGCACCAGTGCTGGAGGCTGAAACGTGCAATTTGCTGTGGATTCTCCTTAGCAGAAACGTGTGAACGCACCGTTACATTGGGCCGCTACTCATGGGCCTGTGATAGATTTCTTCCCCCAGCCCCTGACCATTACAGAGAGTGGCCATGAGATATATTAGGCTCCCATATATTGAGATTCATGAGAGCCCCAGGAGACGGGTGGGGGAGGTGAAGCAGAATGGCCAGCGGAAAGCAGAGCAACCTGTCACTGACCACTGGGGAAGCTCCTTAAAGGGATCCAACCCTCCTGAGATACAATTACTTATGCTAGTGTGCAGAGTGCTGGAGATCACTGACTTGGCTCAGGACACAGTGATACTTTTATTGACAGGCAGGAAGCAGCCAGTGGTCAGAGGGGCAGCTGTAACTATTTATACTGCCCTGATGGCGGTCCTGGGGGTGTGGCCTAGTGAGCACGGTGACTAGACATGGTCAAGATGCATATATCTATATTATTCGCCAAATGCACACCATTCGCAACCTGATTGGTTATTTGGATTTACTCATTCACGGTGATTAGTTTTTTGGTTTGCCGGATTCATGGTCATTGGTTGTTTAGGTTGGCTTGTGTAGAAGTGAGGAGTAAAAGGCTAATATGCGGTCAGGAGAGCTCCATCCTCGGGCCTAAAGAATCCTCTGGAATCCGGCTTCTGCTGGACCTGGGGCTGCCTATCCTCACCCCCCATCATTCTCTCCTGCTGCCGGGCATCGTTTAGAGATCTTATAAGATCTTACTGGCAACTGAGCTGAGCTGCCGGGTACTGGCACTCGGAAGAGCACACCTGAAGTCCTCCTGCCCAGCAGATCGGAAGCAAACCCGGAGGTCCCTGTGTAGACAATGCTGCTGCCTGCTCCATCCATTGCAGCTGGGTGAGTGATAGTGGCGGTGCCGTGGGCACCCGGCCTGTGTCATAAGAGCTCCTGCTCCAAGCTCTCAGTATAGTGGCACCAGGGACAGTACTAAGCTCTGGGATACAATGCTACTGACTTCTACCCGGGGTCCACCATCTTGGGGCTGGGGATAGAGGTTTACATCCATTTTGCTGTCCCCCATGGTTGTGGAGCTTTCCAGAGAGGAGGAGAGGCACAGAGGAGGTAAGTGGTAGAGAAAAAGGTAGAAGAGGTGCAAGCCCAGTGGAGTGCCCCTAAACACACATGTCATATAGAGACTGGTAGGCAGTCAGCTATTTTGTGTGCGTCAGGCCTTAGACCTATCTCAGCTTCCATTTTATATTAGCCAATTCAGGCCAAGCTGTAGTGTCACACATTTTGTATGTAGTTATATTGCTTGTGCAATTCTTCAGCTGCCCACCTACTTACTCCTAACTGTCGATATTCACATGTAGAAGGGCCATTGTCCCACCTTCCCTGGACAAGAGCTGTGATGTGATAATGTCCTCCCTCTGTGATGTGATAACTCCCTCCCTCTGTGATGTGATAGCTCCCTCCCTCTGTGATGTGATAACTCCCTCCCCCTGTGATGTGATAGCTACCTCCCTCTGTGATGTGATAGCTCCCTCCCCCTGTGATGTGATAGCTCCCTCCCCCTGTGATGTGATAGCTCCCTCCCCCTGTGATGTGATGACTCCCTCCCCCTGTGATGTGATGACTCCCCCCCCGTGATGTGATAACTCCCTCCACCTGTGATGTGATAGCTCCCTCCCTCTGTGATGTGATGACTCCCTCCACCTGTGATGTGATAGCTCCCTCCCTCTGTGATGTGATAACTCCCTCCCTCTGTGATGTGATAACTCCCTCCCTCTGTGATGTGATGGCTCCCTCCCCCTGTGATGTGATAGCTCCCTCCCCCTGTGATGTGATAGCTCCCTCCCCCTGTGATGTGATAGCTGCCTCCCTCTGTGATGTGATGACTCCCTCCCTCTGTGATGTGATGACTCCCTCCCCCTGTGATGTGATGACTCCCTCCCCCTGTGATGTGATGACTCCCTCCCCCTGTGATGACTCCCTCTGTGATGACTCCCTCCCTTTCTTCTATCACCGGTATCTGTTGGCGTAGAATTAGCATGAGTACCCCACATTATGTGACCGTGCACTTGTTAATGAAGGCTTAGTAAAATCATTCACCGAGCAGCCGGCTTCCCGCAGACCTTGTGGAGCCAGGATGTACATTTAGGTAAAATCTTTTAATAACAACTATTAGTTGTGCGAAGGTCTAAATGGGGTATCCGCATACCTGGTTATAATTTGTGTGTCATGTTTGATATTCAGCAAAAATATGGCCAAAAAATTAAATTGGGTTTCCATTGAAGTGGGCTTCACATTCAACACACTCCATGGTGATGTACAAAGGAGGCCGGAGGAGGGGTTGTCCGAGGAGACCTTAAAGCAGAGCGGTTCCCTGTCTGCTGGGTCAGACTCCAGAGATACACCTCAGCGTAAGGCTGTTCCTGTTGGTTTCAGTGGCTCTGTACAGAGCAGAACCTTGGGCCGGACATCCCAAATCTGGGGTCTTTCTTTTATTTTTATTTTTTTTAAACACTGTCTCGTTGTGTATATACCTGTATACCATTAGATTCATGTGTAACAACATTTTTCTGTATATGTGTGCATTTATTTATTTTTTTTGCATGGCTAGTCTTTTTTTAGAAAAAATCTGCAATTTATTAGTTGAGCCTTGTCCGTTTTAAGATGAACCATAACTGAAGTTTTTGTGCATAATTCATAGTCTGGGTTCCAGCTCACCTGTATAAGTTGGTGGTGGCAGCAAGTGTGTGAACGACATGGTAGAGTGCTGGAATGCATTAGACTGGATCATGGGGTGATTTGTGCTTTCGGCCTGCATGTAGCAGGACCCCATCAAAGCTGGTTACAAATCCACCTGTAGTCTGGCGACTCCACACTTGCAACCTCACTAGAGTGATTGGACTCTGCCGTGACAAATTAAATGCAGCAGTTACGGAGGGGAGAGACAAACGCTCTATCCGTGACAACACAGTACCCCCACATTGGGAGGGGGTGAAGTGAGCCACTCCTCACCTCCTCCCCTTACCTGCATGATCTGCTGAAGCCTATGGATTGGAGAGTGAAAGAAATGCAGGCCCACGGTTCAATAGAGCAGCGGGAGTGAAACTATTAATCCGCATCAATAAGACCGCTGCTGCCACCATGTGGTTAATTACTGGCAAGCAACTTGCATTTCTTCTAAACTCTGGCTTCACCAAGTAGTCATTCAGTGGAAGGACACCCTGCATTATACTCCTATACCTAATATACGCCTCCCACCTGCATGGCCCCTTACAAGCAAACAAAACTCACTAATGGGATGCAGCAGATTGCACAACCTGGTGCGATGGGGGACACCGAATCTGGTGCGCCAAGCACACCTCAGGGGTCTCCTCCTGGGCCCGACGATTGCAGATGTACTAACAGCTATTACAGAGATCCATGCTCACTGAGAAAGTTGAGGTTTTACAATCTGAGTATGGACTATTGCGGGATGTTGTCCATAGTCTGCGAGAGCGCACTACTACAGTGGAGCCCGAGTCTCCGACATGGAG
This sequence comes from Eleutherodactylus coqui, assembly GCF_035609145.1. Taxonomy (NCBI): domain Eukaryota; kingdom Metazoa; phylum Chordata; class Amphibia; order Anura; family Eleutherodactylidae; genus Eleutherodactylus; species Eleutherodactylus coqui. The sequence goes on from NC_089841.1 coordinate 3,457,151, forward strand.
GACACAGTCGCTACACGGCGCGATAACCAGAGCTCAAATCTGTCACCTCAGCCCAGCAACTGAAGATTCATGACCTGGAGAATCACTCCTGTAGATGTAATATCAGATTGGTCGGCCTGCCGGAGGGAGTGAAGGGGAGACAACATTGTGAATACCTCAAATCACTATTCTGGGGCTTCTACGGCTCTGACTCCATCTCAGACCTCTTCTGTGTGGAGCGCGCACATCGTATCCTGACTAAACCCAAACCTCCGGGGGCGCCACCGTGCACATTTATAGCCAAGCTCATGAACTACAGGGATAGAGATAAAGTGCTGGAACTGAACCAGAAGAGGGATCCCCTAAAAGTACAAGGCCAACATGTGAGAATCTTCCCCAGCTATACCCCAGAGGTGCAGAAGCATTGCCAGAATTTCACGGGGGACTATGTCTCTATGTTGTATATTCCGTTATCCGGTTCATTGTCCCCATGTTGTATATTCTGTTATCTGGGTCTATGTCCCCATGTTGTATATTCTGTTATCTGGGTCTATGTCCCCATGTTGTATATTCTGTTATCTGGTCTATGTCCCCATGTTGTATTATCTGTTATCCGGGTCTATATGTCCCCATGTTGTATATTCTGTTATCCGTGTCTATGTCTCCATATTGTATATTCTGTTATCCGGGTCTATGTCCCCATGTTATATATTCTGTTATCCGGGTCTATGTCCCCATGTTGTATATTCTGTTATCCGGGTCTATGTCTCCATATTGTATATTCTGTTATCCGGGTCTATGTTCCCATGTTGTATATTCTGTTATCCGGGTCTATGTCTCCATGTTGTATATTCTGTTATCCGGGTCTATGTCTCCATGTTCTATATTCTGTTATCCAGGTCTATGTCTCAATGTTGTATATTCTGTTGTCCGGGTCTATGTCTTCATGTTGTATATTCTGTTATCCGGGTCTATGTCCCCATGTTGTATATTCTGTTATTGGGGCCTATATCTCCATGTTGTATATTCTGTTATCTGGGTCTATGTCTCCATGTTGTATATTCTGTTATCCGGGGCTATGTCTGCATGTTGTATATTCTGTTATCCGGGGTCTATGTCCCCATGTTGTATATTCTGTTATCCGGGTCTATGTCTCCATGTTGTATATTCTGTTATCCGGGTTTATGTCTCCATGTTGTATATTCTGTTATCAGGGTCTATGTCTCCATGTTGTATATTCTGTTATCCGGGTCTATGTCTCCATGTTGTATATTCTGTTATCCGGGTCTATGTCCCCATGTTGTATATTCTGTTATCCGGGTCTATGTCCCCATGTTGTATATTCTGTTATTTGCCTCTATGTCCCCATGTTGTATATTCTGTTATCCGGGTCTATGTCCCCATGTTGTATATTCTGTTATCCGGGGCTATGTCCCCATGTTGTATATTCTGTTATCCGGGTCTATGTCCCCATGTTGTATATTCTGTTATCCGGGGTCTATGTCCCCATGTTGTATATTCTGTTATCCGGGTCTATGTCTCCATGTTGTATATTCTGTTATCCGGGTCTATGTCTCCATGTTGTATATTCTGTTATCAGGGTCTATGTCTCCATGTTGTATATTCTGTTATCCGGGTCAATGTCTCCATGTTGTATATTCTGTTATCCGGGTCTATGTCTCCATGTTGTATATTTTGTTATCTGGGGTCTATGTCCCCATGTTGAATATTCTGTTATCCGGGGTCTATGTCCCCATGTTGTATATTCTGTTATCCGGGTCTATGTCTCCATGTTGTATATTCTGTTATCTGGGTCTATGTCTCCATGTTGTATATTCTGTTATCCGGGTCTATGTCCGCATGTTATATATTCTGTTATTCGGGGTCTATGTCCCCATGTTGTATATTCTGTCATCCGGGGCTATGTCTCCATGTTGTATATTCTGTTATACGGGGCTATGTCCCCATGTTGTATATTCTGTTATCCGGGTCTATGTCTCCATGTTGTATATTCTGTTATCCGGGTCTATGTCCCCATGTTGTATATTCTGTTATCTGGGTCTATGTCCCCATGTTGTATATTCTGTTATCCGGGTCTATGTCCCCATGTTGTATATTCTGTTATCCGGGTCTATGTCCCCATGTTGTATATTCTGTTATCCGGGTCTATGTCCCCATGTTGTATATTCTGTTATCCGGGTCTATGTCCCCATGTTGTATATTCTGTTATCTGGCTCTATGTCCCCATGTTGTATATTCTGTTATCCGGGTCTATGTCCCCATGTTGTATATTCTGTTATCCGGGTCTATGTCCCCATGTTGTATATTCTGTTATCCGGGTCTATGTCCCCAGGTTGTATATTCTGTTATCCGGGTCTATGTCTCCATGTTGTATATTCTGTTATCCGGGTCTATGTCTCCATGTTGTATATTCTGTTATCTGGCTCTATGTCCCCATGTTGTATATTCTGTTATCCGGGTCTATGTCCCCATGTTGTATATTCTGTTATCCGGGTCTATGTCCCCATGTTGTATATTCTGTTATCTGGCTCTATGTCCCCATGTTGTATATTCTGTTATCCGGGTCTATGTCCCCATGTTGTATATTCTGTTATCCGGGTCTATGTCCCCATGTTGTATATTCTGTTATCCGGGTCTATGTCCCCAGGTTGTATATTCTGTTATCCGGGTCTATGTCTCCATGTTGTATATTCTGTTATCCGGGTCTATGTCTTTATCTTCGGTAATGTGATCAGCGCCCGTTCCATCAGATCAGTGTAAAAGGACCCTCAGTCCCAGAATTGGAGAATTACTCCCCCCCCCCCCCCATCAGTACAGTTATGATATAATGGTAAGTAGTTCCCGCTCACATCGGTGTGCTCCACGCCCGCGCTGTAGATGTCATCATGTGTCATCGCCTACAACGGTCGGACATTTCATCCAGATTTAGTTTGTCCTCCGGCTGAATGGGGGATATACAGCGGAGACTGACCGATCCCAGAGCTTATAGATCTACAGGAGTATCTGCAGCCGCTGACTGAGGAGAATCTGTGACTTCCCTGCTGTACTCAGTGGTTCCTACTCACCTGCAGGAATCTCCTCTTTACACCGCTGATCGCCCCTCACATCCCTCTCTGTAGCATTAATATTGGGCAGATCTTCACCCGGATACAAAAGCTGTGAGACAAATATTGTAAAAGTCAGCAGCCGGTTGGAGAAGTTGTGTGGGACGTCTTACAGGACTAAACAAGATCATTAATTACCACGAGGACCAGGACTGAGCCGACAGCAGTAGTCATCAGTCATGTCAGAGTGGATGCCCTTTAGGGTTCAATTAAAGGGATTCTGTCAGCAGGTTCATGCGGTTTGGCTTGGAGCTCTGTGCCGCGGAGGGGGCTGTGCTGGCTTCTCCCTCCTGCATCATGCAGATTGACAGCTTGCTCCCCTTTCATGTACAGGTAGACAGCCATCACTCTGTATGCTGGTAGAGGCCGACATGGCCCCCTCCGTGACTCAGAGCTCAACTCCAAACTCCATGCAGCTGACAGAACCCCATGAATGCTATAGATGTTTGTATTCTCTGGCTGTATTTGATGCTACACGATATAATGCGCCTCCACCTGCTCCATATTCTAAAGGTCGTCCCTTTACAACAAAGTAACAGCAGAGTAACAAACGCTTGACTGCAGAATTCGGTGCGTTTGTCCCCGTGATTATAGGACAAGTGATGTATCCTTTCTTCCTCCCCTGGACTGACAATTATCTCGGATTTACAGCCGATGTCTTGGTCTCGGTCAGGTAATTGAGTTATGCTGTTATACTGCCAATGTTCCTATTATTAATTATCACTCATAGGTGTAATGGTTATGGGCAGGAAATACAAACTAAACACTAAATAGGGAACCAATGGGGACCCCGACATGGAAAAGGACAGCAGGCTTTGTAAGCTTCACTGGAGCAACCAGTGTCAGGCAGCTGCTGTCAAGGCAGATAGGATCATGGGGGCATCAGAAGAGGTCTAGGGGCACATGATTAGCACCCTGTTCTTCCTCTCTACAAGTCACTGGTCAGACCACACATGGAATATTGTGGACAGTTTTGGGCAGCGGTACTCAAGGAGGACATATCAGAGCTTGAGCGGGTACAATAGGGGCAACTAAAGTAATAAACGCAGTGGGTGGACTACAATACCCAGAGAGGTCAAAAATGGGGTTTAGTTTCGGAAAAAATATGGCTGAGCGGCGACCTAATAACTATGTATGGATATATCGGGGGTTAGTACAGAGATCTCTCTCATCATCTATTATACCCAGGAGTGTAACAAGGGGGCGCTCTAATAACTAGGTATAGATATATCAGGGGTCAGTACAGAGATCTCTCCCATCATCTATTATACCCAGGACTGTAACAAGGGGGCGCTCTAATAACTATGCACAGATATATCAGGGGTCAGTACAGAGATCTCTCCTATCATCTATTATACCAGGACTGTAACAAGGGGGCGCTCTAATAACTATGTATAGATATATCAGGGGTCAGTACAGAGATCTCTCCCATCATCTATTATACCCAGGACTGTAACAAGGGGGCGCTCTAATAACTATGTATAATATATCAGGGGTCAGTACAGAGATCTCTCCCATCATCTATTATACCCAGGACTGTAACAAGAGGGCGCTCTAATAACTAGGTATAGATATATCAGGGTCAGTACAGAGATCTCCCCCATCTTCTATTATACCCAGGACTGTAACAAGGGGGGCGCTCTAATAACTATGTGTAATATATCAGGGGTCAGTACAGAGATCTCCCCCATCATCTCTTATACAGCGTTAAGTATGTATCTAACCGGTATAAACGGGAGCCTCAGTGCAGATCTTACTGCAGGGCTTTTGCAGCCACTCAAGGGTTTTTGACCAACTGCCCTCTCCAGTCTCTGGTGGCAGCCGGTGATAGCGCCCTCTTTCTGCCATGTCTAGATAGTGTAGCCAGTGTTCCTGTAACTTTGAGCTTGTGAGCTGCATCCAGCTAGATCTCCAGGAACATTCAGTGCCTTTGTATTACTTGCATCCCTCTCCTTGTTTGAACAAGGCATGGATAGTCTCTCTTACCTTTTTGGACCAGTCTCTTGCCTTATCTGTAACCAAACATCGCAGTCACCAAAGCTCTCGCCAGTCCAGGTGTCTGATGTATTTTCTCTCAAGCACACCTGATGTAACCAATGAAGCCCTTGATTAGTTGCACCCGGTGTGCTTGAGACAACTGATCTACAAACGTGTGCTTTTGTGAGGGATTCTATTCAGGGGTGAATAATTCTGAGAACGACCAATGCGGCATTTTGTGGAGGAGTCAGAGGACCACTTGTTGTTTCAGTTGTGTTGAGCTATTTACATTGCTCTGGTTTGATGGCAATAAAACAAAAAGGTTTGTAAATTTGGCAAATAAACCTGATCTGCAATGGGGGAGGAATAGTTCTGATTGCAGCTTTATGAATATAGCAACTGATTAAATGCCTCCTTCAGTACAGGACAATATTCTGTTAGCTTTAGCACCAGCTGATTGGCATTGTGCAGGTAGTCTATGGTTTACACTGCAGAACCTAACATTTGTTCCACACTAAATCTCAAACTGGATGCCCAAAGAGGTAGAAGTGCAATCCTATGACTGATGACACCAGACACCATTTGTAACCCGTACCGACCATCGCCATCAGGAGGAAAGAGTAGAGAAACATTTAGTAGGAAGCTGCATTACAATCTAGAGAGGATTTTAAGACCTCTCAGCCTCATCTACCTGCTGGTCCGGGACACTGGGCTTTTCTTCTGGACAGTTCTGGGAATATAGATGGCTGGGACATTTCTCTGGGTGGTTTCTTTTCATGAGTCCATCTGTAGCAAACACACAGTGACAGAATAGATTATCTCCATGTGATAAGCAGATGGTGGGCTCTAGGTGACCCCCAATGACTGATCCCCTCCTTACAGATGATGGGCTCTAGGTGACCCCCCAATGACTGATCCCCTCCTTACAGGTGATGGGCTCTAGGTGACCCCCAATGACTGATCCCCTCTATACAGATGATGGGCTCTAGGTGACCCCCACTGACTGATCCCCCCTATACAGATGATGGGCTCTAGGTGACCCCCACTGACTGATCCCCCTTCTTACAGACAATGGGCTCTAGGTGACCCCCACTGACTGATCCCCCTTCTTACAGATAATGGGCTTTAGGTGACCCCCAATAACTGATCCCCTCCTTATAGATGATGGGTTCTAGGTGACCCCCAATGACTGATCCCCTCTTTACAGGTGATGTGCTCTAGGTGACCCCCACTGATTGATCCCCCTTCTTACAAGTGATGGGCTCTAGGTGACCACCAATGACTGATCCCCTCCTTACACTGCTGATCAGCCCTTATATCCGGCTCTTCTGCTTCCACTTTAACCTCAACCTTAATGTCCAACAGATTATTACCCTAAACAAGAGGGAAAAAAAAGGAAATGTTCCTTGTTTCCATCACTTCCTGGTCAGATGCTGGTGAGACATCAGTGTCCTCTACCTGCTGGTTCTCCAGGACATCTCCCTCTGGACGGTCCTGGGAATATGGATGACTGGAACATCTCTGTGGTGGGTTTACCCATCCGGATCCACCTATAGAAAATACCCAGAGACTGTATACATTATATATACACTAGCTGATGTACCTAGCTTCACCAGAGTTATATATATTGTAGGCAGTGAGAGGGTGAAGTTGTGGATGGAGTATATCTCCCTCTCAGGCTCTTAGTCTGGACAGGGTGGAGATTTAGTCCACAGCTTCACCCTGGCTCTCGACTCAGCTGTAGGCACTGACCCCGTGACTCCCCAAGGCTGGGTGGATCGAGGTTCTAGCACCGTTCCTCACTGCAAACCACAGAAGACGTACCCTGTACCTCAGTGCTCACGAGGTAAATGATTACGCCAGATTAAAAGCAGAGATCCTGGCTCGTCTGGGTGTTACGGCGGTGGTCCGGGCTCTGCGAGTGCGTAATTGGAGCTACAGGTCCTACCAATAAGCCAGGTTGCAGATGTTTGATCTGTACCATCTGGTAAAAAAATGGCTGGAGCTGGACGTTTGTACACCCGCCCAGATGGTCGAAAAAGTCATGGTGGATCGTTATACCCTTGCCCTGCCGGCAGATCTGCAGCGCTGAGTCGGTTATGGAGGACACAAGGAAGCTAACCAGCTGGTAGATCTGGTTGACCACTGCACTGCGACTGAAAACTAGCTCTGGTACGTCCATTCCGTCCAGACCCGCGCTACAAGTTCCAGACCTACATGGGGTAAGAGACCACTAGACGCTGGAGGAAAGCTGTGGTATGGCGGGAAGGAGGTCTGGCCACCAGAAGGGGCACCATCGAAGTTAAAAGGCGCTGATGGCCCTAACCAGCTTTCTAAGCTAAAGAAACCAGGGCCTTTGAGGTTCTGGAGATGTCGGGAGCTTGGGCATGTGTTGGCTCAGTGCCCTGTGACTAATGAACCTGTGGAGTGTGACGGCGCTTGGCGGCGGTCATTGTTCGCACATCCTATTTGCAGTGCCTCACAGAGACTAGAGACTGAGCCACAACTGTGTCGCATAAATGTAAAGCACCATTCTGTGGAGGTTCTACTGGACTCGGGTAGCCTGGTCACCTTAGTGCATGCCAGCCTGATAGCAGAAGGCTTCATACCGGGTAAGCACATAAGTGTGGTATGTATACATGGTGATACAAGGGTGTATCTTATGGCACAGTGTAACTCATGTCACAACTGGGCTACGATTTGGGTGTTGTCAAGGGATTGATGCACAGCGTGATATTGGGGCACGATTTTCCTGTATTCTGGGACTTATGGGGAAAAATGATAATCCCTTCTAAAGAAACTGATGAAAACCCAGCTGACCTTACCCCTCCGGAGGATAGCGGGGTCAATGTGGACATTGAACCAGAGGATGTAACTTTTCCTTTACAGGTCTTGGCTGGGGATGACGCTGAGGGGGAAGTCTACCCTTCGGTTTAGGATGTGTCCGATCTGGAGGATGCGCCTGAGAACTTTGGGGCAGCCCAGTTAAGGGACCCCACGCTCATCAATGCCAGAGAAAATGTGGTAGTGATAAATGGTGTGTTACAGGAACCGGGTTTTGACCAACGGTGCCCCCATTTTGCCAAGAGTGATAACTTATTGTATAGAGTAACGAAAATAAGCAGGAAAATGGTGGGACAGTTGGTCGTGCCGAAGCCGTCCAGGCGTAAGGTGCTAGACTTGGCACATAACCATGTATTAGGGGACACTTAGGAACTGATAAAACGCAGGATAGAATTCTCCAAAGGTTCTTCTGGCCAGGAGTGTACAAGGACATAAAAGAATACTGTGAGTCGTGCCCCACCTGTCAGAGCACCGCTCCTGTGTCGCACTTCCGCAGTCCCTTAGTGTCTCTCCCGATTATAGAGGTTCCCTTTGAAAGAATTGGAGTGGATTTAGTGGGTCCCATAGTCAAGTCGGCTAGAGGGTATCAATACAGTTTGGTCGTGTTAGATTATGCCACTCGACACCCCTTTAGGCAATCCCTTTAAAAAGCCGTACTGCCAAAAACATTGCACGAGAGTTGTCCCTTATGTTCTCCAGAATAGGTCTTCCCAAGGAAATCCTCACGGACCAGGGGACCCCGTTCATGTCCAAAGTAATGAAAGAATTTTGCCAACTCTTTAAAAGTGACCACATACGAACCTCGGTATACCACCCTCAGATGGATAGGTTAGTGGAGAGGTTCAATACGACCCTGAAGCAAATGCTAAAGTGGGTAGTAGAGAAAGATGGTCGGGACTGGGACCGTCTGTTACATTATCTCATGTTCTCCATACGGGAGGTACTACACGCTTCTTGCCATTTGAGTTGCTATATGGTCGGCACCCCAGAGGGTTGTTGGATATAGCCAGAGAAACCTGGGAGACCGAGTCTACTTCCTATAGGAGCGTCATAGAGCACGTGGCTTAGATGCAGGACCCCATTAATACTGTAATGCCCATTGTTAGGGAATACTTGCAGAGGGCACAGGAGGCCCAAAGCAAGGTGTACAATCGTTCTGCCAGGGTGAGAACTTTTAGTCCCAGTGACCGAGTCCTCATCTTGGTACCCACTCTAGAGAGTAAATTCCTGGCTAGATGGCAGAATCCCTACGAAATCGCTGAGAAGGTAGGCGACGTAAACTATAGAGTGCACCAGCCGGGGAAAAGGAAGCCGTATCAGGTGTACCAGTTTAATTTAATAAAACCCTGGAAGGATAGAGAACCCTTGGCTACCGCAAGCATCAGGAGGGGTGGGCTGCAGCCCTTCCTGCCCGATGTTAGAGTGGGTGAGGCCCTCTCGGTGTGCCAACGGCAGGAGGCAAAAGAGTTCCTACAAAGAAACAGAGATAAATTCTCTGACCGGTCCGGTCATACACACGTCATAACACACAACATCATAACTGAACCTGGGATGAAGGTAAACATAAAACCATATAGGATCCCAGAAGCCCGTAGGGAAGCAGTCTCTGCCGAGGTTAAGCACATGCTGGAATTAGGGGTGATAGAGGAATCAAAAAGCGAGTGGTCAAGCCCCATTGTGTTAGTCCCCAAACTGGACGGTACCTGGGGGTTTTGTAATGATTTCAGGAAGTTAAACGAAATCTCCAAATTTGATGCATATCCCATGCCCAGGGTTGATGAATTAATAGAGAGACTGGGTAACGCCAGGTATATCACCACACTTGACCTCACCAAAGGGTACTGGCAAATACCTCTGACAGACAAGGCCAAAGAGAAAACAGCCTCCTCAACCCCAGAGGGCTTGTTTCAGTACAAAGACATGCCATTTGGACTACATGGAGCGCCTGCTACCTTCCAAAAGGTTAATGGATCGGATTTTGAGGTCTCACCATAACTATTCTGCGCATACCTAGACAATGTCGTAGTCTTATAGTACCGATTGGGAGAGTCGCCTTGGGAAGGTACAGGCGGTCATGGATGCCATAAAAGGGGCAGGTTTAACCTTAAACCCTGGAAAATGTGCAGTAGCCCTGGAGGAAGCCAAGTACCTTGGCTATGTTATTGGCCATGGCGTCATTAAACCCCAGGTCAACAAGGTAGAGGCCATACAGGCATGGCCTAGACCTTCAACAAAAAAAACAGGTCAGGGCCTTTTTAGGAATGACCGAGTACTACCGCAGGTTTGTGCCTAACTTTGCCTCCATGGCAGCACCACTTATGGACTTGAGGAAAGGGGGCAAGTCAGTAATGGTGGCATGGACAGCCGAGGCCGAGCAGGCCTTTCAAAATTTAAAGTCATCCCTTTGCCAACAGCCGGTGTTGATAGCGGTGGACTTCTCGAAACAGTTCATTGTGCAGACGGATGCTTCTAATGTAGGGTTGGGTGCAGTGTTGTCCCAGTCCATAAATGGGGAAGAACATCCAGTATTATATTTAAGCGGGAAACTATCTCCTGCGGAGAAGAATTATGCTATTGTTGAACGGGAATCTTTAGCGGTAAAATGGGCACTAGAAACGTTAAGGTATTATCTCTTGGGGAGACAGTTCAAATTGGTGTCAGACCATGCCCCCCTGACCTGGATGAAGCAAAATAAGGAAAAGAATGCGAGAGTGACCAGATGGTTTCACTCACTTCAGAACTTCAAGTTCACCCTTGAATATAGGCCAGGCAAATCACACGGTAATGCTGATGCCCCGTCTAGGGTGCATTGTCTGATCACCAAGAAGACCCAGCCCTCCGGTCTGGAGGAGAGGAGGGGGGGGGGGGGGGATATGTAGGCAGCTAAAGGGTGAAGTTGTGGATGTATATCTCCCTCCCAGGCTCTTAGTCTGGACATGGTGGAGATCCAGTCCACAGCTTCACCCTGGCTCTCGACTCAGCTGTAGGCACTGACCCTGTTACTGGGGCATAAAAGGCTGCAGGTCCATGAAGTCAGTGTCTGACAAGCTGAGGAGAGAGCAGCAGCAGCCTCACACCTAAGGAGGAAGCCTCTGAGCACCCTGCATGGTGCAGCATTTCATTTCTGTTATACTGCATGGACTTTGTGTTGCTGTTTTGTGTGGCCTTTAGCATACGCCAAAATAAAGACTACAAGTGAGTTTTGATGAACTTTGGGGTCTAGTGTGTCTGTGCTGCCCCCATCCCCTGAAGGACTGTTACAATATATACACTAGCTGATATACCCGGCTTCACCAGAGTTATACCAAGAACACTCCGATATCTGTTAATCCCCTGTGAATCTACTGAACAATCGAAGGATTAAGCCCAACTCTCTATAACTTATTTCCGAGGTCTTTATGTGAAACTGTAGCCAAGGCTTTACAGAAGCCCAGACCGGTGATATCCACGACGCCATTTTCATCCTCTACTTTTATGAAGGTAAATGCATTGTGGCTTGTGGAGATGAGCGAGCACCAAAATGCTCGGGTGCTCGTTACTCAAGTCGAACTTGCCGCGATGCTCGAGGGTTCGTTTCGAGTAACGAACCCCATTAAAGTCAATGGGCGACTCGAGCATTTTTGTATATCGCCAATGAGGTTTTCATTTGTGAAAATCTGGGAAATTCAAGAAAGTGATGGGAACGACACAGAAACGGATAGGGCAGGCGAGGGGCTACATGTTGGGCTGCATCTCAGGTTCCCAGGTCCCACTATTAAGCCACAATAGCGGCAGGAGTGAGACCCCCCCCCCCCCCCGCACTGTCAGCATAAAGATCGTTCTCCTCTGCCATAGCTGTAACAGCTGTGGCAGAGAAGAACGATGTTAGCCCATTGAGTTTAATGGAGCAATACAAGCTGTCTCCATTGAAAGCAATGGGCTGCCGGCGAGCGCGGGATGAATTTTCGGGAAGGGCTTAAATATATAAGCCCTTACCTGAAAATCATCCTAAAATGTGTAAAAATAAAAAAAAAATGTACACTCACCTTTCCGCTGAAGCCGGAGTTCAGCCGCGTCCAGTCGGCAGTTCTCCTGAACTGCTCTCTGTAGTATTCAGCAGGTGGGGATTTAAAATCCCCGCTTGCTGAATGAGCTGCCTCTGATTGGTGAGGCTGTGACCAATCAGAGGCAGCTCTCACTCACACCCATTCATGAATTTATGAATGGGTGAGCGAGTGCTGCCTCTGATTGACAGCTGAGAGCTGCCCCTGATTGGTCCCTGCGCTGAGCCAATCAGAGGCAGCACTCACCCATTTTTTTATTTTTACACATTTTAGGATGATTTTCAGGTAAGGGCTTATATTTTTAAGCCCTTCCCGAAAATTCATCCTGAGATCGCCGGCAGCCCATTGCTTTCAATGGAGCCGGGTGTATTGCCGGCTCCATTGAATTCAATGGTCAGTGCTCGTTTAATCGAGACGAGTACCGTGTGGTGCTCATCTCGAGTAACGAGCATCTCCAGCACCCTAATACTCGAACGAGTATCAAGCTCGGACGAGTATGCTCGCTCATCTCTAGTGGCTTGCAGTTTGCCGAACCCCACGCCCCAACTATTAGAAGAAACCTAAACTCACTGGACTTCATGTAATTGTACGGTCACGGCAAACTGCAAGTTAACCGTACTGACGGCCATTACGTTCCAATGAGAAGAGTATGGCAGCCAAAGTCATGTAGCTGCAGCCGTACTGGTGGCCCCTTTACCAATTTACAGGGGTTCCACCAATTACCAATATGAAACTAAGAGAACAATAAAGGCAGACAACGATATACTATTGGCCACCATCGCTTACAAGCCCCACCAAGCAGACTGAAAATACAACCTAGCAGACTCTTACTGGGGATGCTAGATCCCTTCTCCTCTGGGTCTGCAGGCACTAAATGCAAAGTGGAGGAGTTGTTGGGCTACTGTAGCAGAAGGGCTGGTAGTGATAGCTTGGGGGTCGGGCGTAGCATGGGCCGATGCACCTCTACAGCCCTGCACCCTCCGGTACTGTAGCAAAAGGGCTAGTGGTGATAGTTTGGGCTGTGGGGGGAGGGGGGTGGTAACATGGGGTGAGGCACCTCTCTAGCCCTGCAACCCCCTGCTACTGTATTGGAAGGGCTGGGGTGATAAATTACGGGGTTGGGGGGCAGGGAAGCATTGGCCGAGGCACCTCTCCAGCCCTGCACCCCCCTGTACTGTAGCAGAAGGGCTAGTGGTGACAGTTTGGGGGGCGGTCATCTTGTCCTCCACCTGCCTGAGCCCGGCCATCTTGTCCTCCGCGAGCCTGAGCCCGGCCATCTTGTCCTCCGCGAGCCTGAGCCCGGCCATCTTGGTTTGCACTATCCTGTGTTCAGTTGCTATACCAATATCCCTACTTTTCCAGATTGTGTCCATGTTTAGCCTCGCGCTTCATACCAATGCTATCCTACGTTTTATCTCCGGCATAGATTCTCCAGCCTGGTCGCTGTTCACACCAAGGAAGATGAAGTCTCGCACACATTCTATGACCTCATTGTCGATTTTGATTTGAATTTGGCCATTTTTTGCAGTTGTTATAATTTTAGTCTTTACATTCAGGTTGATGACCATTTTATCACTTTCAGTTTTAATGTTACATATCAGCTGTTTCAGACCAGCTTCAGTTTTTGCAAGTAGAGTTGGCTCCACCAATCCAACTAGCACAGCTTTCTGCCCGGCTGCCTCCCCACCTCCTCCCTTGTATCTCCAGTGGCACATGCCCCACTCCCCCCCTGCTACAATCCTACTAAATACCTCTATTACCTGGTGAGGTCAGCGGCCGGTGGTCCTCCATCATGACGTCCTTGTACAGATCCCAGTGTCCTCCTATATACTCCCACTCCTCCTTGGAGAAATAGATGGTGACATCCTGACACCTTATAGGAACCTGACAACACAACATACAGTCATCACCCAGACCCTCCTGTTACTGTATAATGTCCCCCACATTCCCCGCAGCGTCACCTCTCCGGTCAGCAGCTCCGTCATCTTCTGGGTGAGCTCTAGGATCTTCTGTACATTGATGTCCTCATGTATCAGGGGGTGAGGTGGGGGCCCTATGAAGGGGCTCAGGGGTCTTCCCCACCCATCACACACAGGGGTCCGACAGCCATCACTAGAGGTCTTCACTACTGTGTAATCCTGGATATGGGGAGACATTAATAAATATCACTACAGACATTACCAGAGTCCATCACCTCTCCAGTGACATCATCTGTTATCCCCATAGATAAGAATAATGTAATGTGACATCATCAGACCCTCTCCCCTCTCCAGTGACATCATCAGACCCTCTCACCTCTCCAGTGACATCATCTGTTATCCTCATAGATGATAATATAATAATAATCTTTATTTGTATAGCGTCAACATATTCTGCAGCACTTAAAGACGGGGGAATACAGAAAGACAACAGTACAAACATTACAGAACCACGGTTACATAGTAATCAGCTGATGGAGACAATAGGGGTGCGGGTCCTGCTCCAACGAGTTTACAAACTACAAGTAATGGGGGGTACAGAAGGTAAAGGGGCTAGAGATATGCACGGTATGGCGAGGTAGAGAGTGAGGGATGCTATACACACAATGGTCAGACATTAAGCCGTGTGAGCGCAGAAACGGTATGACAGCAGTGGCAGTTGATGGTGGCTAGCAGGGATTGCAGTCAGTAGGTCAGGGAGCATGTTATCAGGCGGAGTACAGAGGGGTTTGGTTTAGAGGATATGGTATGCCACCCTGAAGAGGTGTGTTTTTAGAGCACGCCTGAAGTTCTGCGAGTCCTGGATTGCCCGGGTAGACTTTGGTAGTGCGTTCCAGAGGACCGGTGCTGCTCTGGAGAAGTCTTGGAGGCGGGAATGAGAGGTTCGAATTAAAGGGGCGCTAAGTCTGATTTTGTTAGCGGAGCAGAGGGTGCGGGCTAGGTGGTGAATTGGGATAATGGAAGCAATGTAGGGCGGCGCTGCGCTGTGGAGGGCTTTGTGGATGAAGGTAATGACTGTGAATTGAATACTGTATTTAACGGGCAGCCTGGCAGTGACCGGCACAGGGCAGAGGCGTCCGAGTAGCGGCTGGACAGGTAGATGAGCCTGGCTGCCACATTCAGGATGGATTGGAGGGGGTAGAGTCTGGTGCAGGGGGCCGATCAGCAACGCGTTGTAATAATAATGATAATAATAATAATATAGCGCCAACATATTCCGCAGCGCTTACAATACAGGCGAAATAACACAAGACAACGGTTACATGAAGTAACCAATTAATGGAAACAGTAGGGGTGAGGGTCCGGCTCCAACGACCATACACACTTTAAATAAAGGGGTGATACAGAAGGTAAAGGGGCCGGAGATGTGCAGGGTATGGCGGGGCTGGAGATGTGCATGGTATGGCGAGGTGGAGAGTGAGGGATGCTATACACACAGGCAATGGTCAGGCTTAATAGTGGCGAAATCAGGATGACTGCAATTGCCGGTAGATTATGGCTAGCAGGGATTGCAGTCAGTAGGTCAGGGAGCATGTTATCAGGCGGAGTACAGAGGGGTTTGTTTAGGGAATTCGGTATGCCTCCCTGAAGAGGTGCATTTTTAGAGCACGCCTGAAGTTTAGTGTGACAGTGATCACTAATCGAGCCGTGAGTGGATGAGGGCAACAGTAAGCGTTTTTAGCTCGTCAACAGTGAGAAAAGAGCGGATTCCTGCGATATTCTTAAGGTGAAGCTGACAGGTTCGGGCAAGAGATTGGATGTAGGGAGTAAAGGAGAGATCGGTGTCGAATATGACCCCAAGGCAGCGGGCGTGCTGGGAGTTATGGTGGTGCCACACACTGAGATGGAGATGTCACGATGAGGACGGTTAGTAGGGGGTGGAACCACCAGTAGGTCAGTTTTAGAGAGGTTCAGCTTTAGGTAGAGAGGACATGGTGTTAGAGACAGCAGACAGACAGTCGGTGGCACTCTGGAGGACCAGTGCTGTGATCTCACGGGAAGAGTTGTATAACTGGGTGTCATCAGCGTAGAGATGGTACTGAAAGCCTAATCTCCTGATGGTTTGTCCAGTAGGGGCTGTGTAGATAGAGAAGAGGAGGGGGCTGAGGACCGAGCCCTGGAGGACCCCAACAGCAAGGGGAAGAGGAGAGAGGGGGGCCGAGGACCGAGCCCTGGGAGATCCCAACAGCAAGGAGGAGAGGAGGGGGCCGAGCCCTGAGGGACACCAACAGCAAGGAGAAGAGGAGAGGAAGGGGCCGAGGAATGAGCCCTGGGGGACGCCAACAGCAAGGGGAAGAGGTGGGGAGGGGGCCAAGAACCGAACCCTGGGGGACCTCAACAGCAAGGGGAAGAGGAGGGGAGGTAGAGCCAGCAAAGCAGACACTGAAAGAGCGGTCAGATAGGTAGGAGGAGAACCAGGAGAGGGCAGTGTCCTTTAGGCAGATAGAGCGAAGCATACTGAGGAAGAGATTGTGGTCAACAGTGTCAAATGCTGCGGAGAGGTCGAGGAGGATCAGTAGGGAGTAGTCATCCTCTTGATTTGGCTGTCAGAAGATCATTTGACACCCTTGTAGGGGCAGTTTCTGTCGAGTGTAGGTGTTGGAAGCCAGACTGTAGGGGGTCAAGAAGAGAGTTCCCTGATAGATAGCTTACAAGGTGGGAGTAAACCAGGCATTTCAATAGTTTGGAGATGAAGGGGAGATTAGAGATGGGTCGGTAGTTGGCAGCGTCAGTCGTGCCAAGAGACGGCTTCTTTAGCAGTGGGGATATTATGGCGTGTTTGAAGGAGGGGAAGATGCCAGAGGTCAGAGAGAGGTTAAATATAGTGGTGAGATGGGAGATAACCACTGGGGAGAGGGATCGGAGGAGGAGGTGTGAGGCGAGAGGGTCGCTAGCATAGGTGGTTGGGCGAGCAGAGAAGAGCAATTTGGAGACTTCTTCCTCTGTCGTTGGTCCGAGTACAGGAAGTGAGCAGGAGCTAAATGCAGTGCTGACAAGACAGGGACTTGTCAGTACTGCATCTAGAATGATGTAGTGTGACATCATTAAACTCTTTCCCCTCTCCAGTGAAATCATCTGTTATTACCGTAAATAAAAATGATGTAGTGCGACATCATCAGACTCTCTCCCCTCTCCCCAGTGACATCATCAGACTCTTTCCCCTCTCCAGTGAAATCATCTGTTATTACCGTAAATAAAAATGATGTAGTGCGACATCATCAGACTCTCTCCCCTCTCCCCAGTGACATCATCAGACTCTCTCCCCTCTCCAGTGATATCATCTGTTTTTACCGTAGATAAGAATGATGTAGTGTGACATCATCAGATTCTCACACCTCCCCGGTGATATCATCAGACTTTCTCCCCTTCCCAGTGACATCATCTGTTATTATCGTAGATAAGAATGATGGAATGTGACATCGTCAGACTCTCTCCCCCTCTCCCCAGTGACATCGTCAGACTCTCTCCCCCTCTCCCCAGTGACATCGTCAGACTCTCTCCCCCTCTCCCCAGTGGCATCGTCAGACTCTCTCCCCTCTCCCCAGTGACATCGTCAGACTCCCTCCCCTCTCCCCAGTGACATCGTCAGACTCTCTCCCCTCTCCCCAGTGGCATCGTCAGACCCTCTCCCCAGTGACATCGTCAGACCCTCTCCCCAGTGACATCGTCAGACCCTCTCCCCAGTGACATCGTCAGACTCTCCCCCCTCTCCCCAGTGACATCGTCAGACTCTCCCCCCTCTCCCCAGTGACATCGTCAGACTCTCCCCCCTCTCCCCAGTGACATCGTCAGACTCTCTCCCCCTCTCCCCAGTGACATCGTCAGACTCTCTCCCCCTCTCCCCAGTGGCATCGTCAGACTCTCTCCCCTCTCCCCAGTGACATCGTCAGACTCCCTCCCCTCTCCCCAGTGGCATCGTCAGACTCTCTCCCCTCTCCCCAGTGGCATCGTCAGACCCTCTCCCCAGTGACATCGTCAGACCCTCTCCCCAGTGACATCGTCAGACCCTCTCCCCAGTGACATCGTCAGACTCTCCCCCCTCTCCCCAGTGACATCGTCAGACTCTCCCCCCTCTCCCCAGTGACATCGTCAGACTCTCCCCCCTCTCCCCAGTGACATCGTCAGACTCTCCCCCCTCTCCCCAGTGACATCGTCAGACTCTCCCCCCTCTCCCCAGTGACATCGTCAGACTCTCCCCCCTCCCCCCAGTGACATCGTCAGACTCTCCCCCCTCTCCCCAGTGACATCGTCAGACTCTCCCCCCTCTCCCCAGTGACATCGTCAGACTCTCCCCCCTCTCCCCAGTGACATCGTCAGACTCTCCCCCCTCTCCCCAGTGACATCGTCAGACTCTCCCCCCTCTCCCCAGTGACATCGTCAGACTCTCCCCCCTCTCCCCAGTGACATCGTCAGACTCTCTCCCCTCTCCCCAGTGACATCGTCAGACTCTCTCCCCTCTCCCCAGTGACATCGTCAGACTCTCTCCCCTCTCCCCAGTGACATCGTCAGACTCTCTCCCCTCTCCCCAGTGACATCGTCAGACTCTCTCCCCTCTCCCCAGTGACATCGTCAGACTCTCTCCCCTCTCCCCAGTGACATCGTCAGACTCTCTCCCCTCTCCCCAGTGACATCGTCAGACTCTCTCCCCTCTCCCCAGTGACATCGTCAGACTCTCTCCCCTCTCCCCAGTGACATCGTCAGACTCTCTCCCCTCTCCCCAGTGACATCGTCAGACTCTCTCCCCTCTCCCCAGTGACATCGTCAGACTCTCTCCCCTCTCCCCAGTGACATCGTCAGACTCTCTCCCCTCTCCCCAGTGACATCGTCAGACTCTCTCCCCTCTCCCCAGTGACATCGTCAGACTCTCTCCCCTCTCCCCAGTGACATCGTCAGACTCTCTCCCCTCTCCCCAGTGACATCGTCAGACTCTCTCCCCTCTCCCCAGTGACATCGTCAGACTCTCTCCCCTCTCCCCAGTGACATCGTCAGACTCTCTCCCCTCTCCCAGTGACATCGTCAGACTCTCTCCCCTCTCCCCAGTGACATCGTCAGACTCTCTCCCCTCTCCCCAGTGACATCGTCAGACTCTCTCCCCTCTCCCCAGTGACATCGTCAGACTCTCTCCCCTCTCCCCAGTGACATCGTCAGACTCTCTCCCCTCTCCCCAGTGACATCGTCAGACTCTCTCCCCTCTCCCCAGTGACATCGTCAGACTCTCTCCCCTCTCCCCAGTGACATCGTCAGACTCTCTCCCCTCTCCCCAGTGACATCGTCAGACTCTCTCCCCTCTCCCCAGTGACATCGTCAGACTCTCTCCCCTCTCCCCAGTGACATCGTCAGACTCTCTCCCCTCTCCCCAGTGACATCGTCAGACTCTCTCCCCTCTCCCCAGTGACATCGTCAGACTCTCTCCCCTCTCCCCAGTGACATCGTCAGACTCTCTCCCCTCTCCCCAGTGACATCGTCAGACTCTCTCCCCTCTCCCCAGTGACATCGTCAGACTCTCTCCCCTCTCCCCAGTGACATCGTCAGACTCTCTCCCCTCTCCCCAGTGACATCGTCAGACTCTCTCCCCTCTCCCCAGTGACATCGTCAGACTCTCTCCCCTCTCCCCAGTGACATCGTCAGACTCTCTCCCCTCTCCCCAGTGACATCGTCAGACTCTCTCCCCTCTCCCCAGTGACATCGTCAGACTCTCTCCCCTCTCCCCAGTGACATCGTCAGACTCCCTCCCCTCTCCCCAGTGACATCGTCAGACTCCCTCCCCTCTCCCCAGTGACATCGTCAGACTCCCTCCCCTCTCCCCAGTGACATCGTCAGACTCCCTCCCCTCTCCCCAGTGACATCGTCAGACTCCCTCCCCTCTCCCCAGTGACATCGTCAGACTCTCTCCCCTCTCCCCAGTGACATCGTCAGACTCTCTCCCCTCTCCCCAGTGACATCGTCAGACTCCCTCCCCTCTCCCCAGTGACATCGTCAGACTCCCTCCCCTCTCCCCAGTGACATCGTCAGACTCCCTCCCCTCTCCCCAGTGACATCGTCAGACTCCCTCCCCTCCCCCCAGTGACATCGTCAGACTCCCTCCCCTCCCCCCAGTGACATCGTCAGACTCCCTCCCCTCCCCCCAGTGACATCGTCAGACTCCCTCCCCTCCCTAGTGACATCGTCAGACTCCCTCCCCTCCCTAGTGACATCGTCAGACTCCCTCCCCTCCCTAGTGACATCGTCAGACTCCCTCCCCTCCCTAGTGACATCGTCAGACTCCCTCCCCTCCCTAGTGACATCGTCAGACTCCCTCCCCTCCCTAGTGACATCGTCAGACTCCCTCCCCTCCCTAGTGACATCGTCAGACTCCCTCCCCTCCCAAGTGACATCGTCAGACTCCCTCCCCTCCCAAGTGACATCGTCAGACTCCCTCCCCTCCCAAGTGACATCGTCAGACTCCCTCCCCTCCCAAGTGACATCGTCAGACTCCCTCCCCTCCCAAGTGACATCGTCAGACTCCCTCCCCTCCCAAGTGACATCGTCAGACTGTCTCCCCTCCCCAGTGACATCCTCAGACTCTCTCCCCTCTCCAGTGACATCATCAGACTCTCTCTCCCTCCCCAGTGACATCATCAGACTCTCTCTCCCTCCCCAGTGACATCATCAGACTCTCTCTCCCTCCCCAGTGACATCATCAGACTCTCTCTCCCTGCCCAGTGACATCATCAGACTCTCTCCCCTCTCCAGTGACATCAGACTCTCTCCCCTCTCCAGTGACATCATCAGACTCTCTCCCCTCTCCAGTGACATCATCAGACTCTCTCCCCTGCCCAGTGACATCATCAGACTCTTTCCCCTGCCCAGTGACATCATCAGACTCTCTCCCCTGCCCAGT
This sequence comes from Eleutherodactylus coqui, assembly GCF_035609145.1. Classification (NCBI taxonomy): domain Eukaryota; kingdom Metazoa; phylum Chordata; class Amphibia; order Anura; family Eleutherodactylidae; genus Eleutherodactylus; species Eleutherodactylus coqui. Next base: position 3,477,978 of record NC_089841.1, read on the forward strand.
GACATCATCAGACTCTCTCCCCTGCCCAGTGACATCATCAGACTCTCTCACCTCCCCAGTGACATCATCAGACTCTCTCCCCTCTCCAGTGACATCATCAGACTCTCTCACCTCCCCAGTGACATCTTCAGACTCTCTCACCTGCCCAGTGACATCATCAGACTCTCTCACCTCCCCAGTGACATCATCAGACTCTCTCCCCTGCCCAGTGACATCATCAGACTCTCTCCCCTGCCCAGTGACATCATCAGACTCACCTCCCCAGTAAGCTGGAAGAGTATCTCTAGGGTGAGATGTAATACACTTTCTGCCATCTTGTTTCTGTCCTCCATCTCTGATGAATCGATCATGTAGGGACCTGAAGGGAAAGAATGTGAAACAATGGAAAAACATCATAATGAACTAACAGGAGATAATAAATATTCTGACTGTCGCAGACCCCTCAGAGGGCCCTTCTTCACAGCCCCCACAGGACGCAGCGGCCAAAGGGTTACAATAACTCCTACTGGTCCTCTCTGCTGGGGGAGGAGCTCCACCTCTAAGGCATTGAAAGGGTTACAGCTGGTAACTCCTATCATCCACCAGGGGGCTCCAGCTCCTTCATGACCACCCATCATACCGCCTGCTGATGTCACAAGGTCTCATAACGCTCCTGTACCTGTAGCCGAGGAGATGCTAGAATGGAGGGACTCTTAGGAGGTCTGAGGACAGGGTGTCACATGGTCTAATGATCACATGACAGAAAAGGGAGGAGCTTACTAATAATACAGTTCTGTGCAGAAAGAAGAGGCTGCGGGGATAGAGATAGCCCCCTGCTGGTCGGAGGGTCCTGGCGCTTCACACCCCAGGATTTCTCTTCCTCTGTGACAATGCTGCCCCCTGCTGGTTGGAGGGGCCCGATGCTTCACCCCCCAGGATTTCTCTTCCTCTGTAGGAATGCTGCCCTCTGCTGGTCGGAGGGTCCCGATGCTTCACCCCCCAGGATTTCTCTTCCCCTGTAGGAATGCTGCCCCCTGCTGGTCAGAGGGTCCCAATGCTTCACCCCCCAGGATTTCTCTTCCTCTGTGGGAATGCTGCCCCCTGCTGGTCAGAGGGTCAGAATGCTTCACCCCCCAGGATTTCTCTTCCTCTGTGGGAATGCTGCCCCCTGCTGGTCGGAGCGTCCCGATGCTTCACCCCCCAGGATTTCTCTTCCTCTGTGGGAATGCTGCCCCCTGCTGGTGAGAGGGTCCCGATGCTTCACCCCCCAGAATTTCTCTTCCTCTGTGAGAATGCTGCCCCCTGCTGGTTGGAGGGGCCCCATGATTCACCCCCCAGGATTTCTCTTCCTCTGTGAGAATGCTGCCCCCTGCTGGTCATAGGGTCCAGATGCTTCACCCCCCAGGATTTCTCTTCCCCTGTAGTAATGTTGCCCCCTGCTGGTCGGAGGGTCCCGATGCTTCACCCCCCAGGATTTCTCTTCCTCTGTGAGAATGCTGCCCCCTGCTGGTCATAGGGTCCAGATGCTTCACCCCCCAGGATTTCTCTTCCCCTGTAGTAATGTTGCCCCCTGCTGGTCGGAGGGTCCCGATGCTTCACCCCCCAGGATTTCTCTTCCTCTGTGACAATGCTGCCCCCTGCTGGTTGGAGGGGCCCCATGATTCACCCCCCAGGATTTCTCTTCCTCTGTGAGAATGCTGCCCCCTGCTGGTCATAGGGTCCAGATGCTTCACCCCCCAGAATTTCTCTTCCCCTGTAGGAATGCTGCCCCCTGCTGGTCAGAGGGCCCCAATGCTTCACCCACAGGATTTCTCTTCCTCTGGGGGAATGCTGCCCCCTATTGGTCAGAGGGCCCCAATGCTTCACCCCCAGGATTTCTCTTCCTCTGTGGGAATGCTGCCCCCTGCTGGTCGGAGGGTTCCGATGCTTCACCCCCAGGATTTCTCTTCCTCTGTAGGAATGCTGCCCCCTGCTGGTCGGAGGGTCCCGATGCTTCACCTCCAGGATTTCTCTTCCTCTGTGTAGGAATGCTGCCCCCTGCTGGTCAGAGGGTCCCGATGCTTCACCCCCAGGATCTCTCTTCCTCTGTGGGAATGCTGCTCCCTGCTGGTCGGAGGGTCCCGATGCTTCACCCCCCAGGATTTCTCTTCCTCTGTAGTAATGCTGCCCCCTGCTGGTCAGAGGGTCCCGATGCTTCACCCGCCAGGATTTCTCTTCCTCTGTGGGAATGCTGCCCCCTGCTGGTCAGAGGGTCCTGATGCTTCACCCCCAGGATTTCTCTTTCTGTGAGGGAACGCTGCCCCCTGCTGGTCGGAGGGTCCCGATGCTTCACCCCAGGATCTCTCTTCCTCTGTGGGAATGCTGCCCCCTGCTGGTCGGAGGGTCCCGATGCTTCACCCCCAGGATTTCCCTTCCTCTGTGGGAATGCTGCCCCCTGCTGGTCGGAGGGTCCCGATGCTTCACCCCCCAGGATTTCTCTTCCTCTGTAAGAATGCTGCCCCCTGCTGGTCGGAGGGTCCCGATGCTTCACCCCCCAGGATTTCTCTTCCTCTGTGGGAATGCTGCCCCCTGCTGGTCGGAGAGTCACGATGCTTCACCCCCCCAGGATTTCTCTTCCTCTCTGGGAATGCTGCCCCCTGCAGGTCGGAGGGTCCCGATGCTTCACCCCCAGGATTTCTTTTCCTCTGTGGGAATGCTGCCCCCTGCTGGTCGGAGGGTCCCGATGCTTCACCCCCAGGATTTCTCTTTCTGTGAGGGAACGCTGCCCCCTGCTGGTCGGAGGGTCCCGATGCTTCACCCCCCAGGATTTCTCTTCCTCTGTGTGGGAATGCTGCCCCCTGCTGGTCGGAGGGTCCCGATGCTTCACCCCCAGGATTTCTCTTCCTCTGTAGGAATGCTGCCCCCTGCTGGTCAGAGGGTCCCGATGCTTCACCCCCCCCAGGATTTCTCTTCCTCTCTGGGAATGCTGCCCCCTGCTGGTCGGAGGGTCCCGATGCTTCACCTCCCAGGATTTCTCTTCCTCTGTAGTAATGCTGCCCCCTGCTGGTCGGAGGGTCCCGGTGCTTCACCCCCAGGATTTCTTTTCCTCTGTGGGAATGCTGCCCCCTGCTGGTCGGAGGGTCCCGATGCTTCACCCCCAGGATTTCTCTTCCTCTGTAGTAATGCTGCCCCCTGCTGGTCGGAGGGTCCCGATGCTTCACCTCCCAGGATTTCTCTTCCTCTGTAGTAATGCTGCCCTCTACTGGTCAGAGGGTCCCGATGCTTCACCCCCAGGATTTCTCTTCCTCTGTGGGAATGCCGCCCCCTACTGGTCAGAGGGTCCCGATGCTTCACCCCCAGGATTTCTCTTCCCCTGTAGGAATGCTGCCCCCTGCTGGTCGGAGGGTCCCAGTGCTTCACCCCCAGGATTTCTCTTCCTCTGTGAGAATGCTGCCCCCTGCTGGTCAGAGGGTCCCGATGCTTCACCCCCCAAGATTTCTTTTCCTCAGTGGGAATGCTGCCCCCTGCTGGTCAGAGGGTCCCGATGCTTCACCCCCCAAGATTTCTTTTCCTCAGTGGGAATGCCGCCCCCGCTGGTTGGAGGGTCCCAGTGCTTCACCATAGGGGATTTCTCTTTCTCTGTGGGAATGCTGCCCCCTGCTTGTCAGAGGGCCACAGTGCTTCACCCACAGGATTTCTCTTCCTCTGAGGGAATGCTGCCCCCTATTGGTCAGCGGGTCTCATCGCTTCACCCCTAGGATTTCTCTTCCTCTGTAGGAATGCTGCCCCCTGCTGGTCAGAGGGTCCCGATGCTTCACCCCTAGGATTTCTCTTCCTCTGTAGGAATGCTGCCCCCTGCTGGTCAGAGGGTCCTGATGCTTCTCCCACAGGATTTCTCTTCCTGCGTAAGAATGCTGCCCCCTGCTGGTCGGAGGGTCCCGGTGCTTCACCCCCCCAGGATTTTTCCTCCACTGTAGGAATGCTGCCCCCTGCTGGTCAGAGGGTCCCGATGCTTCACCCCCCAGGATATCTCTTCCTCTGTAGGAATGCTGCCCCCTGCTGGTCGGAGGGTTCCGATGCTTCACCCCTCAGGATTCCTTTTCCTCTGTTGGAATGCTGCCCCCTGCTGGTCAGAGGGTTCTGATGCTTCACCCCCCAGGATTTCTCTTCCTGCGTAAGAATGCAGCCCCCTGCTGGTCGGAGGGTTCCGATGCTTCACCCCTCAGGATTCCTTTTCCTCTGTGGGAATGCTGCCCCCTGCTGGTCAGAGGGTTCTGATGCTTCACCCCCCAGGATTTCTCTTCCTCTGGGGGAATGCTGCCCCCTATTGGTCAGAGGGCCCCAATGCTTCACCCCCCAGAATTTCTCTTCCTCTGTGAGAATGCTGCCCCCTGCTGTTCAGAGGGTCCCGATGCTTCACCCCCCCCCCCCAGGATTTCTCTTCCTCTCTGGGAATGCTGCCCTCTACTGGTCAGAGGGTCCCGATGCTTCACCCCCAGGATTTCTCTTTCTGTGAGGGAACGCTGCCCCCTGCTGGTCGGAAGGTCCCGATGCTTCACCCCCAGGATTTCTCTTCCTCTGTAGTAATGCTGCCCCCTGCTGGTCAGAGGGTCCTGATGCTTCACCCTCAGGATTTCTCTTTCTGTGAGGGAACGCTGCCCCCTGCTGGTCGGAGGGTCCTGATGCTTCACCCCCAGGATTTCTCTTCCTCTGTGCGAATGCTGCCCCCTGCTGGTCGGAGAGTCACAATGCTTCACCCCCCAGGATTTCTCTTCCTCTGTGAGAATGCTGCCCCCTGCTGGTCGGAGGGTCCCGATGCTTCACCCCCCCAGGATTTCTCTTCCTCTGTGGGAATGCTGCCCCCTGCTGGTCGGAGGGTCCCGATGCTTCACCCCCAGGATTTCTCTTCCTCTGTAGGAATGCTGCCCCCTGCTGTTCAGAGGGTCCCGATGCTTCACCCCCCCCCCCAGGATTTCTCTTCCTCTGTGTGGGAATGCTGCCCCCTGCTGGTCGGAGGGTCCCGATGCTTCACCTCCCAGGATTTCTCTTCCTCTGTAGTAATGCTGCCCTCTACTGGTCAGAGGGTCCCGGTGCTTCACCCCCAGGATTTCTTTTCCTCTGTGGGAATGCTGCCCCCTGCTGGTCGGAGGGTCCCGATGCTTCACCCCCAGGATTTCTCTTCCTCTGTAGTAATGCTGCCCCCTGCTGGTCGGAGGGTCCCGATGCTTCACCCCCAGGATTTCTCTTCCTCTGTAGTAATGCTGCCCCCTGCTGGTCGGAGGGTCCCGATGCTTCACCCCCAGGATTTCTCTTCCTCTGTAGTAATGCTGCCCTCTACTGGTCAGAGGGTCCTGATGCTTCACCCCCAGGATTTCTCTTTCTGTGAGGGAACGCTGCCCCCTGCTGGTCGGAGGGTCCCGTTGCTTCACCCCCCAGGATTTCTCTTCCTCTGTGTGTGAATGTTGCCCCCTGCTGGTCGGAGGGTCCTGATGCTTCACCCCCCAGGATTTCTCTTCCTCTGTGTGTGAATGTTGCCCCCTGCTGGTCGGAGGGTCCTGATGCTTCACCCCCCAGGATTTCTCTTCCTGTGTGAGAATGCTGCCCCCTGCTGGTCGGAGGGTCCCGATGCTTCACCCCCAGGATTTCTCTTCCTCTGTGGGAATGCTGCCCCCTGCTGGTCAGAGGGTCCCGATGCTTCACCCCCAGGATTTCTCTTCCTCTGAGGGAATGCTGCCCCCTGCTGGTCGGAGGGTCCTGGTGCTTCACCCTCCCAGGATTTCTCTTCCTCCGTAGTAATTCTGCCCCCTGTTGGTCGGAGGGTCCCGATGCTTCACCCCCAGGATTTCTCTTCCTGTGTGAGAATGCTGCCCCCTGCTGGTCAGAGGGTCCCGATGCTTCACCCCCCAGGATTTCTCTTCCTGTGTGAGAATGCTGCCCCCTGCTGGTCGGAGGGTCCCGATGCTTCACCCCCAGGATATCTCTTCCTCTGTGGGAATGCTGCCCCCTGCTGGTCAGAGGGTCCTGATGCTTCACCCCCCAGGATTTCTCTTCCTCTGTGTGTGAATGTCGCCCCCTGCTGGTTGGAGGGTCCTGATGCTTCACCCCCCAGGATTTCTCTTCCTCTAAGGGAATGCTGCCCCCTGCTGGTCGGAGGTCCCGATGCTTCACCCCCCAGGACTTCTCTTCCTGTGTGAGAATGCTGCCCCCTGCTGGTCAGAGGGTCCCGATGCTTCACCCCCAGGATTTCTCTTCCTCTGAGGGAATGCTGCCCCCTGCTGGTCGGAGGGTCCCGATGCTTCACCCCCCAGGATTTCTCTTCCTCTGAGGGAATGCTGCCCCCTGCTGGTCGGAGGGTCCCGATGCTTCACCCCCCAGGATTTCTCTTCCTCTGAGGGAATGCTGCCCCCTGCTGGTCGGAGGGTCCCGATGCTTCACCCCCCAGGATTTCTCTTCCTGTGTGAGAATGCTGCCCCCTGCTGGTCGGAGGGTCCCGATGCTTCACCCCCCCAGGATTTCTCTTCCTCTGTAGGAATGCTGCCCTCTGCTGGTCGGAGGGTCCCGATGCTTCACCCCCCCAGGATTTCTCTTCCTCCGTAGTAATTCTGCCTCCTGCTGGTCGGAGGGTCCCGATGCTTCACCCAACAGGATTTCTCTTCCTCTGTGGGAATGCTGCCCCCTGCTGGTCAGAGGGTCCCGATGCTTCACCCCCAGGATTTCTCTTCCCCTGTAGGAATGCTGCCCCCTGCTGGTCGGAGGGTCCCAGTGCTTCACCCCCAGGATTTCTCTTCCTCTGTGAGAATGCTGCCCCCTGCTGGTCGGAGGGTCCTGATGCTTCACCCCCCAGGATTTCTCTTCCTCTGTGTGAATGCTGCCCCCTGCTGGTCAGAGGGTCCCGATGCTTCACCCCCCAAGATTTCTTTTCCTCAGTGGGAATGCCGCCCCCGCTGGTTGGAGGGTCCCAGTGCTTCACCATAGGGGATTTCTCTTTCTCTGTGGGAATGCTGCCCCCTGCTTGTCAGAGGGCCACAGTGCTTCACCCACAGGATTTCTCTTCCTCTGAGTGAATGCTGCCCCCTATTGGTCAGCGGGTCTCATCGCTTCACCCCTAGGATTTCTCTTCCTCTGTAGGAATGCTGCCCCCTGCTGGTCAGAGGGTCCCGATGCTTCAACCCCCAGGATATTTCTTCCTCTGTGGGAATGCTGCCCCTGCTGGTCAGAGGGTCCCGATGCTTCTCCCACAGGATTTCTCTTCCTGCGTAAGAATGCTGCCCCCTGCTGGTCGGAGGGTCCTGATGCTTCACCCCCCCAGGATTTTTCCTTCACTGTAGGAATGCTGCCCCCTGCTGGTCAGAGGGTCCCGATGCTTCACCCCCCAGGATATCTCTTCCTCTGTAGGAATGCTGCCCCCTGCTGGTCGGAGGGTTCCGATGCTTCACCCCTCAGGATTCCTTTTCCTCTGTGGGAATGCTGCCCCCTGCTGGTCAGAGGGTTCTGATGCTTCACCCCCCAGGATTTCTCTTCCTGCGTAAGAATGCAGCCCCCTGCTGGTCGGAGGGTTCCGATGCTTCACCCCTCAGGATTCCTTTTCCTCTATGGGAATGCTGCCCCCTGCTGGTCGGAGGGTTCCGATGCTTCACCCCTCAGGATTCCTTTTCCTCTGTGGGAATGCTGCCCCCTGCTGGTCAGAGGGTTCTGATGCTTCACCCCCCTAGGATTTCTCTCCCTCTGTGGGAATGCTGACTGCTGCTGGTCAGAGGGTCCTGATGCTTCACCCCCCAGGATTTCTCTTCCTCTGTAGGAATGCTGCCCCCTGCTGGTCAGAGGGTCCCGGTGCTTCACCCCCCATGATTTCTCTTCCACTGTGGAAATGCTGCCCCTGCTGGTCAGAGGGTCATGGTGCTTCACCCACAGGATTTCTCTTCCTCTGAGGGAATGCTGCCTCCTGCTGGTTGGAGGGTGCTAGTGCTTCACCCTACAGGATCTCTCTTCCTCTGTGGGAATGCTGCCCCTGCTGGTCAGAGGGTCCCGATGCTTCTCCCACAGGATTTCTCTTCCTGCGTAAGAATGCTGCCCCCTGCTGGTCGGAGGGTCCTGATGCTTCACCCCCCCCCAGGATTTTTCCTCCTCTGTAGGAATGCTGCCCCCTGCTGGTCAGAGGGTTCCGATGCTTCACCCCCCAGGATATCTCTTCCTCTGTAGGAATGCTGCCCCCTGCTGGTCAGAGGGTCCCGATGCTTCACCCCCCAGGATATCTCTTCCTCTGTAGGAATGCTGCCCCCTGCTGGTCGGAGGGTTCCGATGCTTCACCCCCCAGGATTTCTCTTCCTGCATAAGAATGCAGCCCCCTGCTGGTCGGAGGGTTCCGATGCTTCACCCCTCAGGGTTCCTTTACCTCTGTGGGAATGCTGCCCCCTGCTGGTCAGAGGGTTCTGATGCTTCACCCCCCAGGATTTCTCTTCCTGCTTAAGAATGCAGCCCCCTGCTGGTCGGAGGGTCCTGATGCTTCACCCCCCATGATTTCTCTTCCACTGTGGAAATGCTGCCCCTGCTGGTCAGAGGGTCATGGTGCTTCACCCACAGGATTTCTCTTCCTCTGAGGGAATGCTGCCTCCTGCTGGTTGGAGGGTGCTAGTGCTTCACCCTACAGGATTTCTCTTCCTCTGTGGGAATGCTGCCCCCTTTTTTGTCAGAGGGTCCTATTGCTTCATCCCTCCAGGATTTCTCTTCTGTAGGAATGCTGCCCCCTATCGGTCAGAGAGTACCAGTGCTTCACCCCCCAGAATTTCTCTTCCTCTGTGGGAATGCTACTCCCTGCTGGTCGGAGGGTCCTGATGTTTCACCCCCCCCCCCCCCCCCCTGCCCAGGATTTCTCTTCCTCTGTGGGAATGCTGCCCCCTGCTGGTCAGAGGGTCCCGATGCTTCATCCCTCCAGGATTTCTCTTCTTCTGTAGGAATGCTGCCCCCTATCGGTCAGAGAGTACCAGTGCTTCACCCCCCAGAATTTCTCTTCCTCTGTGGGAATGCTGCCCCCTGCTGGTCGGAGGGTCCCGATGCTTCATCCCCCAGAATTTCTCTTCCTCTGTGTGTGAATGCTGCCCCCTGCTGGTCGGAGGGTCCCGATGCTTCACCCCCCAGAATTTCTCTTCCTCTGTGTGTGAATGTTGCGCCCTGCTGGTCAGAGGGTCCCGATGCTTCACCCCCCAGGATTTCTCTTCCTCTGTAGGAATGCTGCCCCCTGCTGGTCGGAGGGTCCTGATGCTTCACCCCACAGGATTTCTTTTCCTCTGCGGGAATAATGCCCCCTGCTGGTTGGGGGGTCCCGGTGCTTCACATACAGGATTTCTCTTCCTCTGTGGGAATGCTGCCCCCTAATGGTCAGAGGGTTCCATTCCTTCACCCCCCCCAGGATTTCTCTTCCTCTGTAGGAATGCTGCCCCTTGCTGGTCGTAGGTTCCCGATGCTTCACCCCCCCAGGGTTTCTCTTCCTCTGTGGGAATGCTGCCCCCTGCTGGTCAGAGGGTCCAGATGCTTCACCCACAGGATTTCTCTTTCTCTGTAGTAATGCTGCCCCCTGCTGGTTGGAGGGTCCTAGTGCTTCACCCTACATGATTTCTCTTCCTCTTTTGCAATGCTGCCTCCTGCTTGTCAGAGGGTGCCTCACCCCCCAGGATTTCTCTTCTTCTGTAGGAATGCTGCCCCCTGCTGGTCAGAGGGTCCCGATGCTTCACCCCCAGGATTTCTCTTCCTCTGTGGGAATGCTGCCCCCTGCTGGTCAGAGGGTCCAGATGCTTCACCCACAGGATTTCTCTTTCTCTGTAGTAATGCTGCCCCCTGCTGGTTGGAGGGTCCTAGTGCTTCACCCTACATGATTTCTCTTCCTCTTTTGCAATGCTGCCTCCTGCTTGTCAGAGGGTGCCTCACCCCCCAGGATTTCTCTTCTTCTGTAGGAATGCTGCCCCCTGCTGGTCAGAGGGTCCCGATGCTTCACCCCCAGGATTTCTCTTCCTCTGTGAGACTGCTGCCCCCTGCTGGTCAGAGGGTCCTATTGCTTCACCCCCCTGGATTTCTCTTCCTCTGTCTACATATTGCCCCCTGCGGATCAGAGGGTCCCGATCCTTCACCCCCCCAGGATTTCCCTTCCTCTGATGGAATGCTGCCTCCTGCTGGTCGGAGGGTCCTATTGCTTCACCCCCAGGATTTCTCCTCCTCCAACCAAATGCAGAGTTGAATGTATTGTGCTCCATGGTGGTGACCATATACTGGGAGTGAAAGCAGATCAGCCAATGGACTTAAAGGAATATTCTATTATTTTTTAAGTGATGACCTAACCCCTGTATAGGCCATCGGTAGTTGATGAGTAGTTGACCGGGCATGGTCATCAGTGGTAAGTCAGAGCGCTGACTTCACTCGCATTGAAATCAATGGAAGTACTGCGCTGATGTTACTCTCCCTGCTCAGTAGCATGGTCTGGATGACACTTTCTTGAGTCGTCACTCCTATTGATTTCAGTGCGAGTGAAGCTCCAAATTCCTCCTCTGATCACTGAAGATGACATTTGGCTTACTGCAGTTACAGTGGGCTAGTCAAACAGTTGTTGAATGGGGGTCCCGAGTGGCAGAACCCCCCCCCCCCTCCCCCTTCATAAACTACTGATAGCCTATCTGTCGTGGCCCATTACATGTTTTCCTGGCCCCCTCCATAATGCCATACATGTAATGTCTTGTGTTGATTCACTGTGCAAAATGTCTTGTCATTCTGCTGTGTGTATTGAAGATCCGCAGTGAATGATGGGTTAATGTCTGCAAAATATGAGCTGTCTGCCTGTGAATGTAGCAATTCTTTCCTGTCATGTGGTGTGAGAGAAGGTATAAATGTGAGTGCTGGAAAGCGGGAAAAGGTCTTCCATCTTGTAGAGCTGCTAGAGAAAGTACAGAGGCACGTGGGGTACCTTCAGCCCTCATGTGTTGAAGATGGAGGAAAAGGAGAGGTTTTCCCGGAATGCGTTTCTTCAGTTTGAATTGTAAGTGAGCGCCGAAGAGAGAGAGTGAGCCGAGCGCCCGTTCAGTCTGTAAGGCCTGATGCAGAGGTAAGCATTTGTCTGTGCTTTACACTCAAGTGTCTTGAAATCTGAGTCCTGCTGAGAGGAGGTACTTGTCTGTGAAGTGACCCTACCCCTATTCTCCTCTGGAGTGTTCCCCGTCCAGGAGCGGTCCCTGACAGATTACTTGGCCTGCAGGACCAGTGTCATCCTGACTTTCCTCCCTGACTCAAATCTCTTGTCTTACCTGCACTAGAGCATCTTGTGAATTTATGCCTTGTACTAAAGTGAGGTTTTCAGTAAAGTTATTTCCAGGCCCTGACCGTTTCCAGGGACCTGAGCTACTTAAACTGCCTGTGGCTCATTTATTTACCCACCAATGGTCATACCAGGGGGTAGTGGAACAGTGGCGTCACACGTGACAAATCCCTCTACACCTGTTACCCTGTTTATTGGGCATACCCATGCTGGGGGTGTGTGGCAAAGGAGAAATAATTGTGTGTGAGATATTCCTGCAACTCACGGGGACTGCCATGGGCAGTAAAATGGCACCGCAATATGCCAACCTTTTTATGGCAAAACTGGAGAGTGACTTTCTGTCCTCCTGCCCCAGCAAACCATTGGCCTACTTCCGCTACATTGATGACATCATGATCATCTGGACCCACACCGAACAAGAATTAATAAAATTCCATAAGAGATTCAATGCCTTCCACCCCACCATAAACCTGACATTAAACTACTCGCATACAGAAATCAACTTTTTGGACACCACGATAAAGATTTTAAACAATTCAATACAGATATCCCTATACCGGAAACCGATTGATCGGCCCACATACCTCAGATGGGACAGTTTCCATCCTAAACACATCAAAAAGTCCATTGTCTACAGCCAGGCCATCAGATACAACCGGATCTGCTCCAACCCAACAGACAGAGAGGAACATTTGTACCATCTTAAAAGAACATTTATAAATCAGGGCTACCATCCCACCTCAATTGATGACCAAATCAGCAGAGCCACCAGGAGACCCAGAAATCACCAGAGCCACCAGGATACCAAGGAATCAACAGAGCCACCAGGATACCCAGAAATCACCAGAGCCATCAGCATATGCATGAATCAACAACTTCAATACAAGGAGAAGGAAAGAAACAATCGTGTGCCTCTAGTAGTGACCTACAATCTGCAACTAGAGGTACTAAGGAAAACCTCAAAGAAACTCTGCCATACCCTACACAAGGATGACCGTCTGACCACCATATTCCCAGACCCTCCGCTTCTGTGTTACAGGCAACCTCCAAGTCTGAGGAACTTTATAATCAGGGGTGCGTTACCCTCTGACACACAAAAAGGAACTTATCCCTGTAGTGTAAGGAGCTGTAAGACCTGCTGACATGTAAGGACCGCCGACAAGATACAGATCCCCAACACACAGCAGGACTATAAGATCCCTGTAATGTAAGGAGCTGTAAGACCTGCTGACATGTAAGGACCGCCGACAAGATACGTAACCCAACACACAGCAGGACTATAAGATCCCTGTAATGTAAGGAGCTGTAAGACCTGCTGACATGTACGGACCGCAGACAGGATACGTAACCCCAACACACAGCAGGACTATAAGATCCCTGTAATGTAAGGAGCTGTAAGACCTGCTGACATGTACGGACCGCAGACAGGATACATAACCCCAACACACAGCAGGACTATAAGATCCCTGTAATGTAAGGAGCTGTAAGACCTGCTGACATGTACGGACCGCAGACAGGATACATAACCCCAACACACAGCAGGGCTATAAGATCCCTGTAATGTAAGGGGCTGTAAGACCTGCTGACATGTACGGACCGCAGACAGGATACATAACCCCAACACACAGCAGGACTATAAGATCCCTGTAATGTAAGAAGCTGTAAGACCTGCTGACATGTACGGACCGCAGACAGGATACGTAACCCCAACTCACAGCAGGACTAAAAGATCCCTGTAATGTAAGGAGCTGTAAGACCTGCTGACATGTACGGACCGCGGACAGGATACATAACCCCAACACACAGCAGGACTATAAGATCCCTGTAATGTAAGGAGCTGTAAGACCTGCTGACATGTACGGACTGCAGACAGGATACAGATCCGTAACACACAGCAGGACTATAAGATCCCTGTAATGTAAGGAGCTGTAAGACCTGCTGACATGTACGGACCGCGGACAGGATACATAACCCCAACACACAGCAGGACTATAAGATCCCTGTAATGTAAGGAGCTGTAAGACCTGCTGACATGTACGGACCGCGGACAGGATACATAACCCCAACACACAGCAGGACTATAAGATCCCCGTAATGTAAGGAGCTGTAAGACCTGCTGACATGCATGGACCGCAGACAGGATATATAACCCCAACACACAGCAGGACTATAAGACCCCTGTAATGTAAGGAGCTCTAAGACCTACTGACATGTACGGACCGCGGACAGGATACATAACCCCAACACACAGCAGGACTATAAGATCCCTGTAATGTAAGGAGCTGTAAGACCTGCAGACATGTACGGACCGCCGACAGGATACAGATCCCCAACACACAGCAGGACTATAAGATCCCTGTAATGTAAGGAGCTGTAAGACCTGCTGACATGTACGGACCGCCGACAGGATACATAACCCCAACACACAGCAGGACTATAAGATCCCTGTAATGTAAGGAGATGTAAGACCTGCTGATATGTATGGACCGCCGACAGGATACATAACCCCAACACACAGCAGGACTATAAGATCCCTGTAATGTAAGGAGCTGTAAGACCTGCTGACATGTACGGACCGCAGACAGGATACATATATACACACAGCAGGACTATAAGATCCCTGTAATGTAAGGAGCTGTAAGACCTGCTGACGTGTACGGACCGCCGACAGGATACAGATCCCCAACACACAGCAGGACTATAAGATCCCTGTAATGTAAGGAGCTGTAAGACCTGCTGACATGTACGGACCGCCGACAGGATACAGATCCCCAACACACAGCAGGACTATAAGATCCCTGTAATGTAAGAAGCTGTAAGACCTGCTGACATGTACGGACCGCAGACAGGATACATAACCCCAACACACAGCAGGAATATAAGATCCCAGGGACATTCACATGTTCCTCGTCCAATGTTGTGTACCTGATCCTGTGCAGTAAATGTCCTGTTGGGGGTCTTTATGTCGGAGAAACAGGACAGAAACTGAAAGCCAGGATGAGATCTCATCGCCACACGATTAAACACAGAGAGAGAGAATTACCTGTGGCCGAACACTTCTCTAACCATGGACATGACATAGGAGATATGAGAGTTTTGATATTGAAGGGTGGTTTCAAGTCACAAAACCACAGAAGAATTTGGGAATATAAATTGATAACAACCTTTGACCCGCTGAATACTGGGTTAAATTATTCCCCAGGAGTTATGGGTGAATGGGAAGTGTGAGACATTTATTGCACAGATAAGACCCCCATCAACAGTAATTCAGGGACCATAAACTTTCACTCCCTAATCAGTGTTTAGTTAAAAATGTTTGTGTACCTCTTGTAGCAATTCAAGCCTGACGACCCCCCCCCCCCCAACAGTAATTTAGGGACCATAAAAATTTCACTCCGCTAGTTTGTCAAAATGGCGTAACTGTTTTAGCCTGACGAAGAGCCCGAGAGGCTCACAAGCTCGTTATTACATCATGTATTTTTGTTAGCCATTAAAAGGTCTCATATCTACAAGATTACGGGGTTTCTCTTGCTGAGAACAATCACATTTTGCTCTATTGGCGACACGGAGCAAACCTTTGTTTTCATTATACCTGGTAGAGACCAAGTACTGCCCTAGCCTTGGCTATGTGTGTTCCTCCGGGAGGGAGCCAGGTAAATGCCGCTGTGACAAGCCAACACTTTACCCTCCCAGCTCCTCAATGCATGTCATGTGTCCAGGGTCACCCTATGGGATGCTGTATATCAAGGAGTTAAATCATTAGTTCAAAAAGCCTGAAATCGTCTTCTTGCATCAATACAGCTACTTTGTAGAGCTACATAGTCACGCGATATTGTAGCACCACATGCGAGGATTTGGGACGGGGGACGGGGGTGCTTCAAATATAAGCCCTACCCCAAAAATAAGATTTAACTGGACAAAAATAAAAAGTACACTTCACATAGAAGCAATGTCCGGCTCCGCAGCAGCTTCTTCTAGGTCCCCGGCACTGGTCTTCTTCATTTCTTCTGGTGGGGGATTGAAAATCCCCGCCTTCTGGAAGCATTGGCTGTGATTGGCTAAGGGTCCGCCAATCACAGTCAGCGCTTCCAGGAGGCAGGGATTTTTCAATCCTCGGCCAGAAGAGTTGAAGGAGAATATTCCCAGGACCCCTGGAAGAAGATGCTGCCGAGCTGTCAGCACTTCTAAGGTGATGTATACTGTTTTTTGGTTTTTGTACCTGCAGGTAGGGTTTGGAGTAGGGCTTTGACAGTACTCTCAAAGTTGCATTGCTTCTCTAGTGATGTATGCATTTTTTTCTGCAGCTAGGGCTTATTTTAGGGCTTTGACAGTACGATTTCCTACTGTAAAAATTGTACCACACCGCACGAAAAACGTATTATCGAGCGATGCGATGCAACAGAGAGGGAGGCTACTTAGGGAAACATGGGATAGAAACCCTCACAAGGCGCAGGCATATGGCCGGACCCTCAAGGCTTTTGTGTCTGGATCTTACAAGCTACAAAACATCACATGTGTGCAGTAACCCATAGGTAAGCATGGGCTTCACATACATGCCATTTGTAGCATTGCCACCATATCGCCCGTGTGAAGGAGGCCTTAATGCAACCACTGAAAGAGAAGCTACAAGATCCAGAGAGGTGCCAAGGACTCTACTGGTCCCGACCCTCGTCATCGGCTTCTCAGCCAGCTAGCTACTGTCCACTGATGGGGGCAAACAGCACAGAGTTGGGGCTAATGCCACTGGCGATCTTTCTCCATGGATTACGCATGCGTAGCACATACAGGTGGTACACAGGGAATGGAGGCAATGAAAGTCCATGGATGTTCCATGCACACCCGCGTGTGGACGCAGCGTTTACATACGCAAGAGAAAGAAATCGCAGTAAGTACTATTGTATTACTATCAGTAGTGAACGGCCGCTGTGTTATGTGAATGGAAGGGTGGGGGGGGCGAAAGTAGAGAAATCTCCTGCACTGCCCTGCCCCCTGCTGGCCGCTCCGTGAGTGAGACAGCTCTGCTAGCTCCCGTGTGACAGCACCATAGCAAGGAAACACAGGGACGAGTGTCGGGAATCGTTTGCTCCACAGTCGTTCAGTGTAAATGGACCCTTAAGAGGTCAAACATTCACTTGCAAGAATGCTGCCTTCCAGTAGGTGGCGCTGTAGAGGTGTGGCTCCACCTTCCGTACTTACAGGCTGAGATACGCCGCTGCCGTGTGTTTTTCTGCCCATCAGCAGTCTTTTTATGCACACCCTATTGATTTGGGGTGACATTATGTAGCGTCTCCGCTGTTTCCCGCATATTTCCGCTCCTCCGCTGATTTCTATTTGGGAGTGTAATACGCACCAACATGGGACATGCTGCATTTGTTTCACACAACGGAAACTCGCATTAAAAATCCGCACATAATCCGCTGCGTGTTTACGCTCATGTGGAATCGCCCTTAGGCTGGGCTCACACGGATTCGCAGAGGTTTTGTGCGGTTTTTCTGCTTCTGTGACAAAACCGCTTTACTGATTATTTTTGGCGCTTTTTCAGCTCAGAAAATCTGCAAGCGTTTTTTTCCGCAGCGCTTTTTATTTTTTGCAACGTAATTTAGTGCGTGTTTTGCTGCGTCCATGGAGGTCTGTGGACCAAAAAGAGCTGAGGCACTGCGGAAAACTTCAGTCCTGTGAGAACAGCTTTTTGCCAAACACTTTGACTTCGCCTTGTACTGTAAATGCTGCAGTATCTGTCGCAGCTGCGGATATGTAACGGCAAACTGCAGCAGATCCGCCCCGTGTGAACCCAGCCCAGTGCTCTTTGTACTCGGCTCCTCCAACTCTTTCAGATGCCAGAAAAGGGCACAATTAGAAAGCAGATTCTGAGTAGTTTCATCCCAATACACTCTTTGTAAAGAGAGAATCCTCCCCCAGAAGAAGTTGTCGTTCTGCCGCAAAACTGCAGTTCCATCTCAGGAAGATCTGTAAATGATGAGAGTTGTGATTAGATGAACGGTCTTGTCACCGGAGGCCCTAAAAGTGGTTCTCCCCTTGGCCTATAAGAAGCTCTGAGAAGGGGCACATTATTGGGATGTGAGAAGCTTGATGGTCGTATCTACGAATTGTCCCCCTCCGGCCATTCTGACCAGACTGTAACGAGGTGTTGGGACCAGTGGATGGGGGCACACATGGTGACTGGGCTCTGGACGCTCCCTACAGACCACCAGTAGAGAGGAGCATCTGACCAGACTGTTGGGAGGTGTTGGGACCAGTGGATGGGACACACAAGGTGACCGGGCTCAGGACGCCCCCTACAGACCACCAGTAGAGAGGAGCGTCTGACCAGACTGTTAGGGGGTGTTGGGACCAGTGGATGGGACACACAAGGTGACCCGGCTCAGGACGCCCCCTACAGACCACCAGTAGAGAGGAGTGTCTGACCAGACTGTTAGGGGGTGTTGGGACCAGTGGATGTGTGAGGGCACACAAGGTGACCGGGCTAAGGCGGCCCCCATAGACCACCAGTAGAGAGGAGCGTCTGACCAGACTGTTAGGGGGTGTTGGGACCAGTGGATGGGACACACAAGGTGACCCGGCTCAGGACGCCCCCTACAGACCACCAGTAGAGAGGAGCGTCTGACCAGACTGTTAGGGGGTGTTGGGACCAGTGGATGGGACACACAAGGTGACCCGGCTCAGGACGCTCCCTACAGACCACCAGTAGAGAGGAGCGTCTGATCAAACTATTAGTAGGTGTTGGGACCAGTGGATGTGTGAGGGCACACACGGTGACCGGGCTAAGGCGGCCCCCATAGACCACCAGTAGAGAGGAGCGTCTGACCAGACTATTAGTGGGTGTTGAGACCAGTGGATGGGGGCACACAAGGTGACCGGGCTCAGGACACTCCCTACAGACCACTAGTAGAGAGGAGCGCCTGACCAGACTGTTGGGAGGTGTTGGGACCAGTGGATGGGACACACAAGGTGACCGGGCTCAGGACGCCCTACAGACCACCAGTAGAGAGGAGCGTCTGACCAGATTGTTAGGCGGTGTTAGCACCAGTGGATGGGGGCAAACAAGGTGACCGTGCTCAGGATGCCCCCTACAGACCACCAGTAGAAAGGAGCGTCTGACCAGACTATTAGGGGGTGTTGGGACCAGTGGATGCGGGGCACACAAGATGACCGGGCTCAGGAACCCTGACAGACCACCAGTAGAAAGGATCATCTGACCAGATTGTTAGGGGGTATTGGGACCAGTGGATGGGAGCACACAAGGTGACCGGGCTCAGGATGCCCCCTACAGACCACGAGTAGAGAGGAGTGTCTGACCAGACTATTAGGAGGTGTTTGGACCAGTGAATGTGTGAGAGCATGTAGTGGCCCAGCTGGTCCTACAGAACACTCGCGATACACTTGTCCTGTCTCACCTGTCTGTATGCTGTCCATGGATACAGAAGGTGCCATCTGTGTGAGAGACTCTGTGTCTCCCCTTCTGCTCTAAGCATATGGCTCAATCCTGATGTCAGCTGGTCTCTCATTGGCTGACAGTCAGGTTTAATCTTACTGGTGCAGAGCCCAAGGGCAAGGAAGCAGCTTTACAAGTCTGCAGAGGGGCCCGGACTGAGCGCTCTGGTGGGACATCCTGCTCAGTCCAGATTCCCGCTCAGGAGGAGCGGAGACGATCTTGAGATCGTTGTCTCTTTGCAAATGCATTGCATCCCTACAGAGGGGCCGGCATCTAGGCCGAGCATCGCGGATAGCGCGGCTGGATGATGTGAAGCCCCGAACCCCAAACGTCAAGACATCAAACGCTCAGCAGCGTCTGGAGGCGCTCTGCTGGCGTCAGGTGGCACCAAATTCAAATTTAAAATGACGCTTTGGATCCCCTAGAGCTGACCTTGTGGGCTACAAGCTCCAGATCACCTTCCTAAAGGCCAGACATGTGGAAAAAGTCATGGACAGCATGGAAGGTGACAGGGGAAACCCGCTAACTGTGAGTAGTCCACTTGGAAAATGTAGTGGCCCAGAGTTAACGGGGCTCCTCCATAAGTACGAATATGTTTGTCTTCTGTCTTCGTATTGTCAGTGTCTTCTATGTGCATGAATTTGATGTGTATTGCCCCTATGACCCTTTCTGTTGTCGAGGTTTCTCCACAGGACCCCCGTCAATGTTTCCTGGAATCTGCCCTCTACTGCCCCCCCTTCTTTGCGGCTTATGTATTTGCAGCTGCCCTCCCTCCCCCTGTCTCCCTTGTCTCCCTCTTGTTTCCAGTCTGTTTTTAGTCTCTCCTAGACCACCAGGACTGCTCTGACTACCAGGCAAGTCCTTTTCTTTAGTTGACCTGTTATATCAGAATAGGGTCTCCTTTTCTTTGAGACACTAATATGGATAAGGTCATCAGAACAACAAGATCTTATAGTGGTCTATCGGATTGATGACCTTGTAGCCAACACTGTCTGGACCCTTCAATACTGAGGTCTAGACGTTGTTTCCTGGAACATTAAAATCCTAATAAAACTTGATTTAAAAAAAAAAGAATTTGTGAAGGGGATGAATGGAAGACCGCATTTAATACCCTGTTCAGACATTTTGAATGTTTTGTAATGCCATTTGGCATATGCAATCCTCCGGCCGTTTTTCAGGGCTTCATGAACGCCATTTTTCATGATATCTCTGGGGTCTTCATGGTGGTATATTTGGATGACAGCCTCGTGTGGTGCAGAGTGTAAGCTCTCGCTCATGACCTGAAGGTTGCAAGTTCAGGTAGCCGGCGCAAGGTCAACTCAGCCTTCCATCCCTCCGAGGTCGGTAAAATGAGTACCCAGCTTGGTGGGGGGGTAATAAATAATAATTACCTGAAAGAGCTGCGGAATAAGTTGGCGCTATACAAATAACAAGATTTATTGTTAATTTTTCTTTATGACATATTAATTGTCTCTCCCGATTGGGAATCTCATGTGAGTCATTTACATGTTGTGCTTTTGCGCCTACGAGATTATAAAATGTTTGCCAAATTGGAGAAATGTCAGTTTGGGGCGCAGAAGGTGTTGTTTTTGGGCTATGTGATAACTCCTTCCGCCATACAGATGGATTCCGATAAGGTTCGTGCCATAACCGAATGGTGCCAACCCTCCAGTCTTAAGGCACTTCAGCCCTTTTTTGGTTTCGCAAATTTTTATTGTAAGTTTATCAGGAACTTTTCTGTGGTCGCCAAACCGTTGACTGACCTAACCAAGAAGGACGCTGATTTGGTTCACCTGGTCAATTGGTTCAACTGGTTACCTGAGGCGATAGAGGCTTTTGTAAGTTTGAAGGAGGCATTCTCGTCAGCACCTGTATTGGTACAACCCGATCTTAACTTGCCCGTTGTGGTGGAGGTAGATGCATCCAAACATGGTGTGGGGAGCGGTTTTATCACAGGGTTCCGCCTTCCTGGCCAAATTGCAACCATGTGCCTTCTTTTCCAGAAAGTTCGGTCCTGCGGAGAGAAACTATGATATTGGCAATAGAGAATTATTTTCTATCAAATGGGCGTTTGAGGAGTGGAGACATTTCCTGGAGGGGGGTAAGCATCAAGTTACAGTATTTACTGATCATAACAATGTGATATATTTAAAGTCCGCCAAACATCTAAATGCACGACCGGCCCGGTGGGCTTTGTTCCTTTCATGCTTTAATTTTGTCATTACATACATTCCAGGTTCTAAGAATGTTAGAGCGGATGCCTTATCCTGTAGATTTGGAGCCCCTGAGCCGGAAGATTCGCATTCTGAGGGGATCCTGTCCCCTTGGATAGTGGTGGTAGCCTTGACATCAGACGTATCCAATCAGATCTTGACAGCCTAGGCTGAGGCCCCAGTTTCTCTTCCCGAAGGGAAGCTTTTTGTATCCAGTACCTGGCGGTTGCAGGTACTGGAGGAGGTCCATACATCGGTCTTAGCATGGCACCCGGAAATCCGTAGTACATTAGAATTATGCAAACGTTTGTACTGGTGGCTGCAGTGGGCTTGGGATGTCAGGAGTTTTGTGGAAGCCTGTACCACCAGTGCTCGTGGGAAGAGTGTCAGGAGATGTCCCGAGGGGCCCATTATGCCACTGCCTGTTCCATCTAGACAATGGTCGCACTTATTTATGGGTTTTATTACCGATTTGCCAGTTTCCCAAGGGTATTCGGTAATATGGATGGTAGTTGACCGTTTTTCTAAGATGACTCATTTTGTGCCAATGAAGAAGTTACCGTCAGCTCCTGAATTGGCATCCATTTTTATTAAGGAAGTTGTACGGTTGCATGGCATCCCCAATGATGTTGTGTCAGATCGGGGGTTACAATTTGTGGCCCGCTTTTGGCGTGCGTTCTGTAAGAACTTGGAAGTGGGATTGTCATTCTCTACGGCCTTTCACCCAGAATCTAATGGGCAGACGGAACGCAAGTACTTATTCAGTATCTCAGGCTCTATGTGATTGATCGGCAACAGCAGTGGGCAGAATTTTTGGCGTTGGCAGAATTTGCCATTAATAATCATTGCAATTCCGCTTCCGGTACCGCACCGTTTTTCTGTAATGTGGGTTATCACCCCAGATGTTCTTTGGGGGTTTCTTCGGTTTCCGAGAATCCCGCAGCTGATGCTAGAATAGCCAAGCTTGAGGAGGTTTGGGGCGAGGTCCGACGGAATTTAGAACAGGCCAGGAGAGGCATGTTAAGGGGTGGTGCTAACAGATGCACAATCTTGGATTCCTTCTCAGTTGATCAGTTGGTGTATCTTTCCTCCAAGAATTTGAGATTAAAGGTCCCTGCAATGAAATTAGCCCAACGTTTTGTGGGACCTTTCCCTGTTACCAAAGTCATAGAGGTGGCTTTTGAGTTGACGTTACCAGAGTCATGGAGGATTCATAATGTTTTTCATAAATCTTTGTTGAAGAAGTACGTCCCTCCTCGCCTCTGGTCTGGGATCAGGCGTGTGGTACGCCCAGCTGCTGGGAGGGGCCTCTACGGCCGGGTTTGGAGTTCCCCTGTTAGGGGGCGCGGCCGGAGGAAGGCCAGTCTATATGCATTATCGGCCAGCGTGTTATTGAGTCCCGCCCTGACCTAGGCGGGGCTTTTGGTATTTAGTTCCACAGACACTGTCAGTCCCTGCCAGTGTCTGCTTGTTCTCCAGCTAACACCCGCTCAGGTTTCTCTCCCAGTCTGCTGACCCGGTTTTGCTCTGACTTGGATTTAGTCTGTTCTTTGTTCGTTTCTTTGTTGGTTACTTGGCGCTCTAGTCCTCTGTTATTGGTACATTTTGTCTCTCTGGTTAGTTGGTCTCTCCTGTCCTTGTCCTTGCGTCCCCATTAGTGCAGAGTAGAGACCGCCGCCCAGTTGTCATCCTGGTTTAGCCCAGGGGGGCAAATAGGTAGGGACAGGGGAGAGGATTGGTTGTAGGGACTTCCAGTCTTCCGTTCCTAACTGACCCTGACATTCATAAGGTACATCAAACACTTTAGGCTAGGAATGATGATAAGCAGTGCAGCAGCTCTTCTGGTTCAATGATCCCACACAGGAGTTGAATCCAGGAACAATCCTGACTACACTATACTAGTCCCTAGCTTAGTCTATCCTATCCGTGTGACCGTACCACTAATCTCCCTGTGGGCCGTCGGTCACCTAGCCTTCCACTAGTGCCAATCCCTATCAGACTGATGCACTTTTTCTAATCACTTCCCTGTATAGCTGCCCCGGGCCTTTTAGACAGGGCTGTAGTGTTGCTCTGAGATTCGTGTCCATAGCTCCCTGTTTAAATAAAATTTAAAAAAGAGTAAAAAAATGTGAATGTCCTCCAGAGGTTTTATATGATGTCATGGGGGATATAGATAGTAAAACAAAATTACAGAATAAAATAAAAATATATACATAAGAAAGAAAATAACTAGAAATGAGCGAGCACCTGGTCGTACCTTGATGCTCGTTGGAGTATTAGGGTGTTCGAGATGCTCGTTACTCGAGTCAATAACATTTACTTCCCTGAAATGTTAGCGCCATTTTCTGGCCAATAGACATGCAGGGAAGGCATTACCACTTCCTCCTGTGACGTGCCAGCCCTATCCCACCCCCCTGCAGTGAGTGGCTGGTGAGATCAGGTGACCGCCAAATTATTTAAATCTTTCCCGCCCGCTGCTCACCTCAGACACACGCTGGCAGAGATTAGGGAGGGTGCTGCTGCTATTGGTCAGGCAGGGACAGTGGGTAGTGTACAAGAACCCCAACGGTCCTTCTTAGGGCCACATCTGACCGTGTGCATTACTGTTGTGGCTGCTAGGAGCAGCTTGGCACCAATTTTTTTTCTTTCATCTTGGGCTCTGCAGATTATTGTGCTCTCAGTCTGCAGTCCATTATACAGAGTATAGGGGCAGTATTGGTGAGGCAGGGACAGTGCTAGTGTAGAATCCTGTCAACAAGTACCCCAAAAAAGCACCTGTTTAGGGCTATCTGTGACCGTGTGCATTTAACTTCGCGGCTGCTGGCAGTTGTAGTACCTCACTATTGCACAGCTAGGCCTGCTTGCAGGCTTCCGAATTATTTTTTTCCTGGCTGCAGCTTGCGTTACATAAGCGCTGTGTCACTCCAACTGCAGGCCAATAATTCAAAAATGTTTTACACCGCTGTGTGTCTGGCATCAACTGCACGCACGGCGACAGACCCCAATATAGGGAAACTCAGATAGACGCAATATAGCCTGCATTGCATTGCCCAAAAATAAAAAATACTTCTTACGGCTAGCTGTGACTCTCTGCATTTCACTGCGTGGCTGCTGTGAGGTCATGATGCCTGGAGGCCAGAATGCCCTCTTTCTGTACCCTTCCCCAACTCCCCAAAAAGGACAAACACCCGACACTGCCATGACAATCGAACCTATAACCACCCCTACCCACCAATAACATACGGGCGGGCGGGACTCTCAGCTATCTTCTCTCAAAGGTGACCACCCACGAAGCCCCCCCGCTTTATATAACCCCCCTCCCACTAAACTTTTCCACCTATCCTGACACTTACACCTATCTTCTAGCAATTTCTACCCCCACCTCCTCCCAACATTAACCCCTTCCTGACTACCGGCTATCTGGCCCCACGCGTCATGCCGGGCTTCCTCTTAAAGGGGCCACGACCCCTCCCGCTCCAGCCCGTGACTTGACGCCTGGAGGCCAGAATGCCCTCTTTCTGTACCCTTCCCCAATTCCCCAAAAAGGACAAACACCTTTTACTTTGGATAATTTTTGGCCACAGCAGCCTTTATTAACAAAAACTCTACAAATAATTACCAAAAATAACGAGGGGGGGGGGGGGGGAGTCCTTAGAGTCACACAATCTGGTGCTACCACAATCAAACTAATACACGCTGCCCCACAGCCGGAGACAGGCTCAGGGACAACGCAAGCCGCCCTTAGGTGGCTACCACACTTGGGGCTTACAGCCGGCGGAGGGTCTACTGCCCCCCACCACCAGCCAAGTCCCTGCACCAGATACTACACCGATTACAGAGGAGGGAGTCTTAACGGGTGGGACCATGCCCACCCAACTCCCCCCCTACACAATTTCCACCGACTCCAAGGACCCCCCCACCCCACCCGCCACAGCCAGCACGGCTTAAACCTTAGCCTGCGCCGCCCCCAACAAACTCAACGCCCTTTCGATCCCCTCTTGCACCCCCACAGCCCAAATGTCAACGCCCACATCATTCAGGTGTATTCCGTCTTCTGCCCAATACTCTCCAACCCCCTTTTCTAACTCCGTGTGTCGCACGCAGACCCCCCCCCCCCCCCGTTCCGTGCTATAAATGCAGAGATGTGCCTATTAATTTTTACTCTAGCCCTGTTAATGGCTAGCAATGATCTGGCAAATCGCCACTGCTTTCGTGGGATAATTTTAGACCAAACGATAATCATGTTTGGGTACAATTTTCTAAGTCGCAGGAAATCATACTGGATATCCCGCCTCAATTCCCGAGCAGGGCGACTTCCCAGGTCATTGCCCCCACATGTAGTACCAGTATGTCCGAGCTCCTGTCAACGCGCCCAAACCTCTCCACCTCCTTCAGTACTTGGCACCACTTCATGCCCCTGATTCCCAACCACCGGAGCACCGCTACCTCCCTCCTAAATCCTAACTGCCTGCCATTTGGTCGGACCTTGGCACGCTCCGCTGCCCAGTACACATATGAGTGTCCAAGCAGCCAAACCAGAGCCGGTAGCTCCTGACCTGTAAAAGGATAGAAATCACGTATCATTTCCCATTGTAAACCCCCCACCCCCACTTTACTTAGTTAAATAACATAACTGTTTTTTTGTTTTTTTTTAAATTTACCTTAATCACTCAACTAACTCTGGTCGAACGTAAAGCTGGAACCGTCTCGAGTTCCATCTACCTATCTTCTTCACCATGTCAGACCCCAACCCCCTACTTGCCGCCTCTGTTGCAGCTCCAATCCTAAACGAATGGGAAGAATACCTGCCTTCTAAACCCAACTTCAACATGACTTTCTTAAAAACGGCGTTGAACTGAAATTTTGACAAAAAGGACCCATCTGCATGAATAAACAGCGGGCCAGGCTTATCCATCCTCACCTTTCTATACACCTCAAAACACTGTACTGGACATAACCTGGCCCCCGGCACTCGACCCAAAAGGACCCTTTTTCCTTTCCCAAACTGATCCGTCTTCGACTTCCTGAGCACAATTTCCAGAGACCCCTCGCCCGAAGACACATCCGCAAACTGCAAACCTCCTCTTACCGCCCTGTTGGGTGACACCATCTCCCCCAACCTAAAAGCTCCATAAAAGGCTAGTGTAAAAACGCAACGGAACAAAGCCTCTTCGAAGCCATCTCTACAAATTTCCCTCAAAACTGCCCCCATACTCTCCAAAATTGAAAATGTGACTGGACGCCTCCTATCTTTTTCCGAATGCCCCTTGCGAAAACCCCGCAGGGCTTGCCGCACCAAAAAACTTTTGGTAATGTCTTTTAACCCCCGAAGCTTCAAACCAAAAACCAAACCCGCGATAAAACGGTTCACCTTTGACACAGACCAACCCATTTCCATTGCGTTCCCTAAAAAGGTCAACAAAGCTTCCACGTTGACACTCTCCGAATCCATTCCTCCCTGCCGGTTACCCACTGCCGCCATTGTCCCCAGGCCAACTCATACGCCTTCCACGTACCCTGTGCCAACGACCTCTCAATCAGACGTTGCGCAGCACGTCTGGCACGTTCCATAATTCCGGGGGACAAATCCGGCCCTCCTCGTCTGCCTCCAGTGCCAACGCCCGAAACCGCTCCCACTGGAAACGAGAAAGTGCATCAGCTAAACCATTATCCGTCCCGGGGACGTGAACAGCCACAATCCACGCGTTCAATGACAAGCATGACAACACCAGATACTGCAGCAAATTCACCACCGGTGGTGATCGGGCTGTTACCCCATTAATCGCTTGTACTACTCCCATGTTGTCACAATGGAAGCGCACCTTCCTGTTTCTGAAACTTTCGCCCCATATGGAGATTGCGACCACAATAGGGAACAACTCTAACAAAACTAGATTTTTTACTGCTCCACTCTGCCGCCATTCCTCGGGCCAAGGAGCAGCGCACCATTCTCCCTTAAAATAAGCACCAAAACCTGTCGTCCCTGCTGCGTCTGTAAACAGTTTCCAATCAAAATTATCGACCTCCTGGTCTATAAACAAAGACCGACCGTTGTACTGATCCAAAAAGGAAACCCAAACTGCTAAGTCTGCCCGAACCTCCGCGGTAATACGCATAAAGTGATGACCTGCTTTTACCCCCGCAGTGGTTCCCGCCATTTTCCGACAAAAAATCCGACCCATAGGCATAATTCGGCAGGCAAAATTCAACTTTCCCAATAGCGACTGTAAGTCGCGCAGGGTAATCTTTTTTGCCTGACTCGCCTTCCCCAAATCATGCCGCAACGCAATCAACTTGTCCTCGGGCAACCGGCATTCCATTCTGACCGTATCTATAACAATTCATAAGAAACTCAGACAGGTCACCGAACCTTCAGTCTTCTCCGATGCCAATGGTACCCCAAACTTGTTGGTGACCCATTGCACCGTGGACAACAGTAATGTACAAACTCTGAACCCCGCCGGACCCACGCACAAAAATCGTCCAAATAGTGCAAAATAGATTGCACTCCGGACACGTCCCTAACCACCCACTCCAAAAAAGAACTGAACGCTTCAAAATAAGCGCATGAAATCGAACAGCCCATTGGCAAACATTGGTCAACAAAATATTCACCTTCCCAAATGCATCCCAACAAGTGGATGCTCTCCGGATGAACCGGTAACAATCGGAATGCCGATTCCACGTCCGTCTTGGCCAACAATGCCCCCTGTCCACATCTCTGAACCCACCTAACAGCCGCGTCAAACGACGTGTAAACCACTGAACACAACTCTGGCGCAATTCCATCATTAACCGACACACCTTTCGGATACGAAAGATGGTGAATCAACCTAAACTTACCTGGTTCCCTTTTTGGGACCACTCCCAACGGGGAAACAACTAAATTAGGAACCGGCGGAGTAGCAAACGGCCCTGCCATGCGTCCCAAAGCAACCTCTTTCAACAACTTCTCTCTTACTACTGCTGAGAATTCCCTAGCTGAGCGCAGATTCCTAACGGAAGGGGGGACCCGATGCTCCGGCTCCGGTATCTGAAAACCTTCCGAAAACCCCTGCAACAACAAACGCCCCTTTTCTGTGTCTGGATATCTACTTAGAAAGGGGGCCATCTCGAGAACTCTCACCGGCGTCCTCCCTTTTTCCTTCAGTACCCCCAATCTTTCCCTTTCCTCGTCGAAAACACTTTGACGCCCCATGGGACGACCCGCTGCAAATGGAGCAATTGTGTTTGAAGCGACAACTAGCCCCAAACTTGCACTGGCCTTCATTATATTGCCAGCAAAACCCTGCTTTCCTCTGCCCCAGCGCCCCTGCACTTTCTGCCGAACTTCCTCCACTAGCTGAGCCGGATGATCCGGCGGCCCCTGGAAAGGACTGCCCGAAAGGCGTTGGTGCCATAACTTTCAGCCATAACCCAATATCTTTATGATCCCAACGGATACTGGGACGCACTGCTTTACGCTGACGAAACTGCTCGTCATACCTCAACCATGCCTGACCGCCATAAGTCCTATACGCCTCCCCGATGGAGTCCAAATAACAAAAAAGCGCAGAACAATTCTCCGGCGCCTTCTCCCCAATCACCCCCGCTAATATTGCAAAGGCTTGTAGCCAGTTTGAAAATCTCTGAGGAATAAGCCGCCAGCGCTTCTTCTCCTCTTCATCTTTTTTAGTCTCAGTCCGCTTCCCCTTCTCCAAATTAAACTTCTCAAGAGGCAACAAGGAAAAAATCTCCACATACTCGTCCCTCCAGATTTTTTCCCTAACCTCTTTCTTCAGATGTGCCCCCAAAGGACCTTCAAAACAAACATACACCTCTCCCCGAGCCTTATCGTCGAGACGAATGGCCTCGCCATCCTTTTCAGTCTGAACCGCTACAGTAACCCCAGTATACCGCACGCTACCTGAGCCCTCCATAACCCCAGAGCTACCCCCGACCCCCACTTCATTTCTAGCGACCTGTGGTACCCATGACGCAACCGGGGACGGGGCCCCCTGCCCCCATGCCCCCTTCACACCGCTGTAACAATTCCCGAACATTACCCATAAGTTCCCTTAACTCACCCCCAAATACCCCCCTTAAAACACTATCCTCCCCCACATTAACACCTGCTCCCCTTAACCGACCCACAAATGCATCATTGGACAAACAAGACAATGAGCCATGCTCACCTGGCTGCATGGAGGCTGTGTCCCCACCAGCCGGCCCTGCGAGGTCCTGGACATCCACGTCGCTGCTGGTCCCATCCGAATCGTCCTGCTCCTGTTGTCTTTCCTCCCGCTGCGGAACGAACACAACTGACCGAAGCCTGCCCGCGCCCGTCCCAGCGGATTCCTCCTGGATCTGTCACCGGCTGTTGCTGGACCCGGTCCGCCCCTTGGCCGGCACTTCACCAACAGGGGCCACCGTGCTGACTCTCCTCTTCTCCATGCCGCTGCCTCCGGCTCTCACAGCCGTCCCTGCTGTCTCCGCTCTGCTGCTAGATGCTCCCCCAGCCGGTACATCACCTGGGGAGACATCCGTCCTGGAACTCTCCTGTACGATGCCCGACGCTGCAGGCCCCGCCCCCCGACGGGAACGAGTGGTCCTGCTCGGCGTGCTCACCGGCTGCTGCAACGGACTCCACCGCAGCCGCGCCTCCCGTCCCCGAGGCTTGGGGAGGGAAACAGAACTGCAAGGGTCCCCTGAGGGACTCCTGAGCCGCCGGCAAACCCTGGGAGCGCTGTCCTCCTCTATCAATCTCTCGGGCGGTCTTGCCCGACGTGACCTCCGCTCCGGCTCACGTGGTCCCGCTGCCTCCGCTGCTGCTGCTGCCACTGCTGTTCCGCTCCCCAGCACTCCTGCCACCTGAGCCTGCAGCCAGTCTGGACCGTACCGCTGCCCTGAGCTCCTCCAGCATCTTCTCCACATTCTCCATTTTACGAGGTTAGATTTTCTCACTACTCTCACAATCTTTACTCTCCGCTATCTTCTCTCAAAGGTGACCACCCACGAAGCCCCCCCCCCCGCTTTATATAACCCCCCTCCCACTAAACTTTTCCACCTATCCTGACACACCTATCTTCTAGCAATTTCTACCCCCACCTCCTCCCAACATTAACCCCTTCCTGACTACCGGCTATCTGGCCCCACGCGTCATGCCAGGCATCCTCTTAAAGGGGCCACGACCCCTCCCGTTCCAGCCCGTGACTGGTGTATCAGTATTGCATATTGCACAGCTAGGCCTGCTTGCAGGCTTCCGAAATATTTTTTTTCCTGGCTGCAGCTTGCGTTACATAAGCGCTGTCTCCCTCCAACTGCAGGCCAATAATTGAACAATTTTTTACACCGCTCTGTGTCTGCTCTATTGGTAATCCACCATGTTGAGGGGTAGGGCTAGAGGACGTGGACATGGACGCGGGCGAGGACGCGGATTTCTAAGTGAGTGTGTGGGCATAGGCTGAGTTCCTGTTCCAGGTGAATCGCAGCCGGCTGCTGCGGGATTAGGGGAGAGGAAAGTTTCTGGGATCCCCAGCTTCATATCACAATTTATGGGTCCACGTAGTAGACCTTTATTACAAAGTGAGCAGTGTGAGCAGGTCCGGTCGTGGATGGCAAAAAGAGCATCCAGCAATGTCTCCAGCAACCAGTCTTCTACGCCGTCCACTGCTGCAACTCTCAGGGTAATAAAATATTCTAAGTACAGCACCAATCGGGCCCACCCCACTTGCCCCGTTGCCGGCGGTAAGAAGAGACACCACACAGGGATCTGGTATCATTCCTCACACGGGACATGGCTCTCGGCTGTGCCGACGTGCTTTATTACAGATTACATGAGATCTTATACCCTTTGTCCCCTCACCAACAAGGGGTGATGGGCTTATAACCATATATGGGAAGTCCGGATTTTCGGCCTGAGACAGTGAAAATTATGTACATGGTTGAACATCTTGATATCTTGTTCCAGCGCTTCTGGGAAATCGGCCAAGTACACGCGGCCTTGTGTCTGGTTCCGTATCTTCTCTGAATTTCTAGAACATCTCTCTCAGCCTTCTAAAGCCTTGGAATATCTGATGTTAAAGCGACAGATTAAGCTTTTTTTCTTATTTGGAATTGAATAAAACTTGCATATAGGTATAAAAGTATAAAGAACATATGGCAATATATATATACCCTCACAAACCCCCCTAAAAAACTTAATATGGAGATCAAGCATCAGACTTTGCATTCTTCCTCGGTCGTCTCTCCCTTGCGTCAGGGTTTCTCCACTGCCCGTAAGTCCCTACTCCTAAAGGGGGAGGGATCCCTATCTCACCTCAGAAGGAGGCCATGGATTCCCTGGGCTTATTTCCGGGCATCCATACCCTCTATCTGTACGAGTTAACACCCCACAGGGTGTGCCCTCGCCGGAACCTAAGGTCTTCTGCACTTTCCCTAGGCATATGGGAATTCCACTGACAGTCCATCTTAGGAGACTGAGGCAGGCGCAGTACTGGTACATTTCTCCATTCTTCTGGTAACGTATCTGGTTGGCATTATCGGAACTGGCTCTTCATCTTTTTCAAACAAGGGAAATTTTGGTCATATTAAAGGGATAATACACAAACAAGAAATTACATACCCCACCTCTTTCTGCTAAAATCATATCCACGGCTACTCTAGGGCCATGGATGCAGTGGGCCCTAACTGGTCAGCTAACCCTTGCGAAGCATCTCTGGTGTAGTTTACAAACCTCTGCTGATTGTAAGAGATATAATTCATCCAATCTACATTATTATTAACAGTGACAAAAGCCAATGAGGAATCAAAACCTGCTTTAACCTGATCTCTAGGATTAAATTCATCTGGCACCCCCCTTGGCACTCCTATTGCATCTATGTGTACATGTGGATCAAAGTTACCACCTGGAGCGTTAACGTCTCTCTTAGCACGATGCGGTGTTGGATTCTCACCCTCAGTGTAGGCTTCATATTGCACATTTGATTGTATTAATTTGTTGTGAAACAGGGGGCTAGTGTACAGTAGTCAAAGGTGTGTGTTAGAGGAATTGTACCACATTATAGCATGTAAAGGATATGCAGGATCATTAGTTCTTTCAGTGGGAAGTGTGGATCCAAGTGGGCTTTCCTTCGAGCTTGACTGCATTTGGGGTGGTGAGCAACATCTGGTAAGGACATTCAAACCGGGTTTCTCTCTCAAACTTTTTCACATAGACCCTGTCACCTGGTTTCAGACTGTGACACTCATCTGTAGGACCTGGGAGAAAAGCAGAGACAACAGAATGCATTACTAACAATTCCTTGGAGGGACCCATGACAACATTAACAAGAAAATCATTCCCCAAACTCTGCTACTGTGGCATGTACCCTCCTGGGAAAAAGAAAAACTAATGAAAGACACTCAATTCAAAATTTACCCATTTCCTCCATTGTCTTTTGTATCTACTTTCCCCCTACTCCGCGGATGGTAGGGTGTGTGAAAAGCCTGGAATATACCCAAAGCAGACATGATGTGTTGCATTATTTCACTTGTGAAGTGTGTACCTTTGTTTGACTCAATCACTTCCGGTACCTCGTATCTGCGGATTACCTCATTCATGAGCTTCTGTGCGGTTACCTGCTTATTTACTTTGCTAACAGGGTAGGCCTCCAACCTGAAAAACATCAACAACAACAAGCACATATTCATGCTTCCCAACAAGTAGGAGCTGAGTGTAGCCAATTTGCAATCCCTGAAATGGGTAGAGTGGTCTAGGCAAGTGTTATGTGGCAAATTTTACTTCTGCCCTGTTGCTTACGGCAAAGATCATGCAAAATTGGACAAATGATGCAGCAGCTACAGAAAACCAAGGAGCCACCCGTCGTCGTTCAAGCATCGACATCATTGCTGCTTTGAGAGGTGCGTCTTTTCGTGCATCAGCTGGGCCATCATGGGGCACAGGGACTATGGTAGGCAAGTGCTGTTGACTGTTCACCATACGCCGTCCCTTTTTAGTCCATTTGTCTTTTTCTTCCTTGCTGGCTTGTAACTGTAAAGTCTTTAGCATATCAAAGTCCAATGTTTTTATCAAAGTCCAATGTTTTTATCAAAGTCCAAGTTCAAATCAAAGTCCAAAATTATTATCAAAGACCAAGTTGTTATCAAAGTCCAAGTGTAGTCAAAGTCCAAAATTATTGTTAAATTCTTCTTTTCTTCTTTCTTTCACGGCTTGAGGGCCGCTGCTTTTGCTGTGTGGTCTGTGATGGCGTTGCCTCTCGCTTCTTTGGTGTAGGAATTGGTGTGAGCTTTCCACCTTGTCAGGTAGAAGTAGGGTCTCCATGAGACTGCACCGATGCATCATTCTTAATTGGCTGTCCTGCTGTGGTAAAAAACTGTCTGGCCTTCCATGTTGGGCCGTAATCATGAGCTATGCCAAATGCATACTGGGAGTCAGTGTAAATGTTTACCGTCTTACCTTCCTCCACTCCACACGCCTCAGCGAGGGCTTTTAGTTCCGCTTCTTGTACTGCGACATGCGGAGGCATTCTGCTTTTAGGACATCTTGTTGTGTAACCACTGCATATCCAGTGTGGAGTCGTCAATCACCCTGGTACCATCTATAAAAAACAACTCAAAATATGTATTATTAACAAGGGCTTTCAGTAACTTTTTAAAACTTAAATTTTCTTGTTGCATCAATGCTGGACAATCAGGCTGGTATTCTATTTCAAAAAGATCAGAACCTTGTTGCAAAAAATTAAAAAATTTAAAAATGGCTTGCAAAAAATTTAAAAATGGCTGACTTGCAATACCTAGATCACCTATGCCTTCTCCTCCCCCCCTTTAAACCAGGGTACTCAATTGGAACAAGGGTACCCTGTTTCAGGTAGTACAACATTGTAAAAAGATTTGATGGATGCAGATAAGGCCTGTAAGATGTTAGCACCAATAACAGAAACATGAGTTACACCGGGGCAGAATAATCTACAAGACATCTACTAATATTGGAAATGTGAGATCCCTTTAAGTGAATTCATTATTAGTCTGTTCCTGCATGCAATGTCTTATCAAAATTTGAGACGGGAGACAAAACAAAACAAAACAAAAACTTTTACTAGCTGCTCAAACTCCTCACCCCTCCCTTGTGCAAGAGGGATGAAACATTACTACGTACTATTACATCATCTAGCTCCACCCCTTCGATATTGGCACATTGCGTCCGTCTTCCCAACTTAATTTCAGTGTAACAGTCCACATGTCCACATCTCAACCAAGCAAAGTCCCATGCATGGGGAGGACTTTTATCCCCAGTCAATTATCTGCATCACACATTCCACCACAGCTTGAACACGGGTCACTAACTCTCATCCATCCATGCTCTCAAGTCTGCTCCGTCACCCCCTATTGAAGGTGTACCAGTACATACAGATGCACAGACAAAAAAAGTTTGACAAACATACATACATCAGCTGAAAAACACCGAGGTGAGTGCTATAATGTTATAAAGTACATGATTCTATTGAGATGAGATTGTGAATGAGCGCTATCTTTGACAAATTATGTGAAAAAAAAGTTTGCTGAGTGACTGAGATATTCTATATTTCTTAATCTACTGAAGCTATTATATGCTGTATTAAACGCTGAAGTGTTTTAGAATCTCTGGGTATTTTTCTGCCCCCCTTGTCTCTCTTTCTCTGTATTTGACCCTGAACAAAAAGTGAAGTCTGAAAGCCCCCACCTTTTCAAAATAAATCTCTGAATATGCATTCACTGACTGAACAGCCCTGCATTTGAACTCATAAATACAGCACAACATGTTCTTCATTTTCAACCCCTGTATAAGTAAGAATATAACTTAGAAATTGATTGCTATATTTCCTGCCTACTAAGACAGTATAACTAATTAAATTCATTTCAATTCATTGTAAGCAAGCAAAGATATTAACCAAGGTTGTTATTGCATTTTCTCTCTCGCTGTTATCTTCCGACCTTGAAAAGCTTACACAGACTCGCAGCTACAAGTCAACAATCTTTCTCATCTAAAAGCAAGCTCAGTTAACTATTTGCACATACAGTATATACATATATATATACACACATATATATCCACCTGGTATGGATTATACATATTACACACCTTTCCCTCTCTCTTTGCCAACAAATCACATGCATTGTAACTTTCTTATCGACTTGCTTGCTCCTTCAGCACTTTCTCCCTACCTAACTGCCAATATAACCTTCAATAGACACTCTCCTGACGCCCTCTTGATCACTTACTGTACTTTTCAACATTTCACTTACGGATATTTTCTTAAACAAATAATGTGTATATACTTTCTCTGACTGTCTCTCTCTCTTCTCTCCAGCACTTTCTAGAAAACCTTGATCTTCCAAGGCACCTCTCGGTCCTAAAGACCTCCCTCCCAGACACCATTTTGTAATCTGCCGTGCGGGTCGGTGTCACACATTTTCATTAGAGTTTTCTTACATTCTACAAATTCATCCACACGGCGGCAGCCCTTGAGGGGCTCTGTCTTCTTTAATAAGATCTTACGCATATTAGAACAACAACAACAATAATAATAACACGCTCCATAGAATGCATCCCTCTTAATTCTCAAATTGTCAGCCCCTTATATACCGGCAGAACAACCGAGGGTCCCTTCTCCTTATGGAACCAGCCCCATAAAATGCATCTCTCTGAAATCAAATCGTTAGCCCCATATATAAGGCAAAACGACCAAGAGTCCCTTCTCTTATGAAGCCTATCTCACAAAATGCATCCCTCTCTGCTAAACCATTAACAACTAACTAAACTAAACTGAGGGTCCCTTCTCTTGTGAGATTAAATGAAAAGAAAGAGAGAAAAAAAACTTCTGCAGATACAACAAACAATCTCCACTATCGCTAAAACGCTACGGACTTCAACAACAAATAGACTACAGACTAATTTCTGGGTGACCGATTGGTGCGCATATCACGGTCAGTGGTCCATGACGGCAAACCCGGAGCCCACACGAGTTACCGTGTAGAACTCTTAACCCAACCCGTCCGGTCACAAACCACAGATAGTCCATCCCGCTGCAAGACTCTCAGCGTAAAACACAACATAAATATATGTTGGCCTTACCTGGAGTTCTAAGTGAGTTGATCAGGCTCGGTTTGCAGCAGGACGGCTTCTCAGTGGCGTGGATCCGGGTGAATTGCGCTGTAAGCTCCGATTTTACCGCCCCACGTTGGGCGCCATTTATCAGGGTAATAAAATATTCTAAGTACAGCACCAATCGGGCCCACCCCACTTGCCCCGTTGCCGGCGGTAAGAAGAGACACCACACAGGGATCTGGTATCATTCCTCACACGGGACATGGCTCTCGGCTGTGCCGACGTGCTTTATTACAGATTACATGAGATCTTATACCCTTTGTCCCCTCACCAACAAGGGGTGATGGGCTTATAACCATATATGGGAAGTCCGGATTTTCGGCCTGAGACAGTGAAAATTATGTACATGGTTGAACATCTTGATATCTTGTTCCAGCGCTTCTGGGAAATCGGCCAAGTACACGCGGCCTTGTGTCTGGTTCCGTATCTTCTCTGAATTTCTAGAACATCTCTCTCAGCCTTCTAAAGCCTTGGAATATCTGATGTTAAGGCGACAGATTAAGTTTTTTTTCTTATTTGGAATTGAATAAAACTTGCATATAGGTATAAAAGTATAAAGAACATATGGCAATATATATATATACCCTCACACTCTGGCTGCTGCTCCTCCTTCCTCCCAGCCTCCTCACTCCATGAAAATGACACATTCTGAGGAGCAGGCAGACTCCCAGGAACTGTTCTCAGGCCCCTGCCATGATTGGGAAAAAATGGTTCCTCTCTCACCTGAGGAGTTTGTCGTGACTGATGCACAACCTTTGGAAAGTTCCCGGGGTCCGGGTGATGAGGCTGGGGACTTCCAGCAACTGTCTCAAGAGCTTTCAGTGGGTGAGGAGGACAATGGCGATGAGACACAGTTGTCTATCAGTGAGGCAGTAGTTAGGGCAGTAAGTCCGAGGGAGGAGCGCACAGAGGATTCGGAGGAAGAGCCGCTGGACGATGAGGTGACTAACCCCACCTGGGTGGATAAGCCAACAGAGGACAGGGCTTCAGAGGGGGAGGCAAGTGCAGCAGCAGGACAGGTTGGAAGAGGCGGTGGAGTGGCCAGGGGTAGAGGCAGGGCCAGAGCGAAT
Source organism: Eleutherodactylus coqui (assembly GCF_035609145.1). Lineage (NCBI taxonomy): Eukaryota > Metazoa > Chordata > Amphibia > Anura > Eleutherodactylidae > Eleutherodactylus > Eleutherodactylus coqui. The sequence goes on from NC_089841.1 coordinate 3,515,092, forward strand.
AATCCCCCAACGGATTCCCAAAGCACCCCCTCGCACCAAGCCACCGCGCAGAGGCCAAGGTGCTTAAAGGTGTGGCAGTTTTTCACTGAGAGCGCGGACGACCGACAAACAGTGGTGTGCAACCTTTGTCGCTCCAAGATCAGCCGGGGAGCCACCACTACCAGCCTCACCACCACCAGCATGCGCAGGCATATGATGGCCAAGCACCCCACAAGGTGGGACGAAGGCCTTTCACCGCCTCCGGGTTGCACCACTCCCTCTCCCCCTGTTCCCCAACCTGCCACTGAGATCCAACCCACCTCTCAGGACACAGGCACAAGCAACTCCCAGCCTGGACCCACACCCTCACCTCCGCTGTCCTCGGCCCCATCCAGCAATGTCTCTCTGCTCTGCATCCAGCTGTCGCTAGCACAAGCGTTGGAGCGAAAGCGCAAATACGCCGCCACGCACCCGCACGCTCAAGCTTAAAATGCCCACACTGCCAAACTGATCAGCCTGGAGATGCTGCCATACAGGCTTGTGGAAACGGAGGCTTTCAAAAACATGATGGCGGCGGCCCCACGCTACTCGGTCCCCAGTCGCCACTATTTTTCAAGGTGTGCCGTCCCAGCCCTGCACGACCGTGTTTCCGCAACATTGTACGCGCCCTCACCAACGCGGTTACTGGCAAGGTCCACTTAACAACAGACACGTGGACAAGCACAGGCGGCAGGGCCACTATATCTCCTTGACGGCACATTGGGTGAATTTAGTGGAGGCTGGGACCGAGTCACAGCTTGGGACCGCTCACGTCCTACCCACTCCCAAAATTGCAGGCCCCAGCTCGGTGGTGGTATCTGCGGCGGTGTATGCCACCTCCACTAAACCTTCCTCCTATGCAACCTCTACCTCGCAATCAAGATGTGTCAGCAGCAGCACGTCGCCAGCAGTCGGTCTCGCGCGGCAGCACAGTGGTGGGCAAGCGCCCGCAGGCCATGCTGAAACTACTCAGCTTAGGAGAGAAGAGGCACACGGCCCACGAACTGCTGCAGGGTCTGACAGAGCAGACCGACCGCTGGCTTTCGCCGCTGAGCCTCCAACCGGGCATGGTCATGTGTGACAACGGCCGTAACCTGGTGGCGGCTCTGCAGCTCGGAAGCCTCATGCACGTGCCATGCCTGGCCCACATCTTTAATTTGGTGGTTCAGCGGTTTCTGAAAAGCTACTCACACTTGTCAGACCTCCTCGGCAAGGTGCGACAGGTCAGCGCACATTTCCCCAAGTCCAACACGGACGCTGCCACCCTGCGGACCCTGCAACATCGGTTTAATCTGCCAGTGCACCGATTGCTTTGCGACGTGCCCACACGGTGAACTCTACGCTGCACATGTTGGCCAGGCTGTATGAGCAGCGTAGAGCTATAGTGGAATACCAACTCCAACATGGGCGCCGTAGTGGGAGTCAGCCTCCTCAATTCTTTACAGAGGAGTGGGTCTGGATGGCAGATATCTGCCAGGTCCTTGGAAACTTTAAGGAGTCTACCCTGATGGTGAGCGGCGATGCTGCAATCATTAGCGTCACCATTCCTCTGCTATGCCTGCTGAGAAGTGCCCTGCAAAGCATAAAGGCTGATGCTTTGCAGTCGGAACAGGAGACAGGGGAAGACAGTATGTCGCTGGATAGTCAGAGCACCCTCATGTCTATATCTCAGCGCATGGAGGAGGAGGAGGAAGAGGAGGGGGAGGAGGGGGAGGCTCAGGAGGAAAAGACAGCTGGGCCCACTGCAGAGGGCACCCATTCTGCTTGCATCTCATCCATTCAGCGTGTATGGCCTGAGGAGGAGGAGGAGGATCCTCAAAGTGATCTTCCTAGTGAGGACAGCCATATGTTGCGTACAGGTACCTTGGCACACATGGCTGACTTTATGTTAGCATGCCTTTCTCATGACCCTCGTGTTAGACGCATTCTGGCCACTACGGATTACTGGGTGGACACACTGCTTGACCCACGGTATAAGGAAAACCTTTCCACTCTCATTCCCGAAGAGGAAAGGGGTTTGAGAGTGATGCAATACCACAGGGCCCTGGTGGACAAACTGATGGTAAACTTCCCATCTGACAGCGCTAGTGGCAGAAGACGCAGTTCCGACGGCCAAGTAGAAGGGGAGGCGCGGAGATCAGGCAGCATGTTCAGCACAGGCAGGGGAACACTCTCCAAGGCCTTTGCCAGCTTTATGGCTCCCCAGCAAGACTGTGTTACACCTCCCCAGTCCAGGCTCAGTCAGAGGAGCACTGTAAGAAGATGGTGAGGGAGTACGTAGCCGATTGTACCACCGTCCTCCGTGACGCCTCTGCTCCATACAACTACTGGGTGTCAAAGCTGGACACGTGGCCCGAACTCGCGCTGTATGCCCTGGAGGTGCTGGCTTGCCCTGCGGCTAGCGTCTTGTCAGAGAGGGTGTTTAGTGCAGCTGGGGGAATCATCACGGACAAGTGTACCCGCCTGTCAACTGACAGTGCCGACAGGCTTACACTCAAAGATGAACAAAGCCTGGATTTCCCCAGACTTCTCTTCTCCACCAGCGGACAGCAGCGGTACTTAAAGACCTTTGTCAATCTGTGTATGATATTTGTCCTCTTCCTCCGGCTCCTCCTCCTGAAACCTCACGTATTCACCCCGAACGGGCAATTTTTCTGTGGGCCAAAAGGCTCCTTTAACTTTTTTAAATAAGATTTATCTGTTTCAATTCTCATTAAAGCATTGAAACTTCCACCTGAACCAATTTTTACTTTGACTGGGCTGCCTCCAGGCCTAAATAAAAATTAAGCCACAATAAGCTAAGCGATTATTGGGTTTCACCTGCCAACTGGGTTGGGCATGGGCAATTTTTCTGGGGTACATTTGTACTGTCGGTACACCAACTTTTCGGGCTCTCGCCTACAATGTAATCCAAGTAATTTTTATGGGCTTCGCCTGCACTCATGGTACACCACTGTGTCTGGGGTTGGCCTACACTTTTGCTACAGAAATGTAACTCTGTTCTGCCTACCTATACTTCTGCCACAGTAATGCTAAAGGGGTCTGACCATACTTCTGCAACAGAAATGTGACTTCGGTCTGCCGATACTTCTGATCCTGAAATGTTACATTGGTTGGTGTATACTGTTACTACTGTAATTTTACTAATACTAGGCTCTGCCCATACTGCTTCAACAGAAATGTTACTGGGGCCTGTCTATACTGCTATAACAGAAATGTAACTAATACTGGGCTCTGCCCATACTGCTTCTACGTAAATGTTACTGGGGTCTGTCTATACTGCTACTACTCAAATGTTACAAATACTATGCTCTCCCTACACTGCTGCCAGGGAAATGTGAATCTGCTGCTTTGCCCATACTGCTTCTACGTAAATGTTACTGGGGCCTGTCATACTGCTACTACTGAAATGTTACAAATGCTGTGCTCTCCCTACACTGCTGCAAGGGAAATGTGAATCTGCTGCTTTGCCCATACTGCTTCAACATAAATGTTACTGGGGTCTGACTATACTGCTACTACTGAAATGTAAAAAAAAATATGCTCTCCCTACACTGCTGCCAGGGAAATGTGAATCTGCAACTTTGCCCATACTGCTTCAACGTAAATGTTACTGGGGTCTGTCTATACTGTTACTACAACTGAAAAGTTACTGCACTCTGTCAATACTGCTGCAAATGAAATGTTACTGGGGTCTGCCTACACTGCTGCTACGGAAATGTTAAAGGGGTGTGTCTATACTGTTACTACTACTGAAATGTTACTGGGGTCTGTCCGCACTGCTGGAACTGAAATGTTACTGGGACATGTCGCAACTGATACTACTATAATGTTACTGGGGTCTGTATGCACTGCTGGAACTGAAATGTTATAGGGGTCTGTCAATACTGCTGTAAATGAAATGTTACTGGGGCCTGTCCTAATGATACTACTGAAATGTTACTGGGGTCTGTCTGCACTGCTGGAACTGAAATGTTATTGGGGTCTGTCCGCACAGCTGGAACTGAAATGTTACTGGGGTCTGTCTGCACTGCTGGAACTGAAATGTTACTGGGGCATGTCGCAACTGATACTACTGAAATGTTACTGGGGTTGTTTACACTGCTGGAACTGAAATGTTACTGGGGTCTGTCTAGGCTTATACTACTGAACTGTTACTAGGGTCTGTCTATACTTATACTACTGAACTGTTACTGGGGTCTGTCTATACTTATACTACTGAAATGTTACTGGGGTCTGTCTATACTGCTGTAAATGAAATGTTAGTGGGGTCTGTCCTTACTGCTGCCAATGAAATGTTACTGGGGTCTGTCCATACTCTTACCACTGAAATGTTACTAATTCTCGCCTCTGCCTATACTGCTGCTACTGCTATGTTACAGGGTTGTGGAAACGGAGGCTTGCCAAAGACATGATGGTGGCAAGGCCGCGCTATTAGGTCCCCAGGCGTGACAATTTTTCAGCGACGCAGTTACTGGGAAGGTGCATATAACCACGGACACGTGGACAGGACACGTACTGCCTCAAAAACATCCCCCTCCTCCAACAATGAAAACAATCTTGGCAAATGCTTTCGCAGTGGTCCGTCTGGCAGCAGTCCAAGAATTTCACCTTAAACGACACAATGAGAAAGCCCCCCACCACGGCCCACTTAATCCTGGCCACATTCCAAAAACCAACTAAATAAAACCGCGTTACTATATCCACACTCCACATTTCATCCTGGCCACATTCCGAAAACCAACTAAATAAAACCGTGCTAATAGGTCCACAGTTGCAACCACTTTCCCACCAACGCGGTTACTGTTAAGGTGCATATAACCACGGACACGTGGACAGGACACGTACTGCCTCAAACATCCCCCTCCTCCTCCTCCAATAATGAAAACATTCTTGTCAAATGCTTTCGCAGTGGTCCGTCTGGCGGCAGTCCAAGAATTTCACCTTAAACGACACAATAAGAGAGCCCCCCCACCATCCCCCCGCCACGGCCCACTTAATCCTGGCCACATTCCTGAAAACCAATTAAATACAACCGCGGTAGTATTCCGTTATCCCTAGCTGAAGCTTTCCGCCGACTGGTAGAGCAATGGTGGCTTCCAACTTGTTGGTACTGCTAAGTCCAAAGATAAGCATACAGCTGAGGTTGGAATACAGGTGACTATAGAACACACCATCCCTGCAGGGCAAGGGACAGAGTAGCAGCAGCCACCGACCCTAAATGGAAGCAGGCCAGCTGAGAACCACATACTTCCTGAATGATTTTGGACTGACCGATGATGAGGCCTTTACTTGTGATCATCTTTGGTAATTCCTAAGAAAGATGCGTGGTTGTAGCCGGAAACTTGGATTGCTATTTGCTAACACTTTGAAATGGACAACAGAAACCATCTGAATGAAGCCTTTCCATATTTCAGCTTGAGATGAGGAGGAGTGCAGACTTTCAGTACCTTGAATATCCTTTTTATTGCAATCAAATGCCCCCCTCTCGTCTCAGAAAATACTAGCTTTTCCACATAGGTGTTGCCTATCTGTCTATACTGTTACTACTGAAATCCCACTAATACTGGGCTCTGCCTATCCTGCTGTAACGGAAATGTTACAGGGGTCTGTCGATACTGTTACTACTGAAATGTAACTGATACTGTGCTCTGCCTATACTGCAGCTACTGAAATGTTACAGGGGTCTGTCGATACTGTTACTACCGTGAGTGGATGTGTTTTGTCTGTCTGGGACACACGATTTTGAAAATCTTAATCATATCCAGCTGGGACCTTCACACGACCAAATGTTCTTATTAAAGATTTCCACAATATGCATTATTTCGGCCCCGTCTAGTCTGGAAGAGGAAATTAATACAAAAAGGGTTTTCCTAAACTTAATTAACACCTGCAGGGTCAGCATCCTCATGCTAATACCACCCAACACATACAGGTGGAAGAAAGAGAATGGGGGGTCATTGGCATCACAGCACAGCTCTTGTCCAGGCAGGTGAGACAAGGCTTTTCCTACATGCACATATTGACAGGCTGGGGAAAACGTTGCTAAACCTGCCGCTCCTTTCCACCTATTCAGGGATTATCTAGTGGATACCAAAAGATTGCTGAATATAAGGCAAGGTACATAGCACAAAATGGCTGACGACCTAACGACTCTAGGTATAAAATCTGATACATCATCACAGTCCCTAACCCTTTCGGGTCACATTCGTGTGGGCCCGGTGCTTATTTTCCAACAACACAGTGTACCTGACACTTCTCTATTCACCACAGGGATGCATCTCTGATGCGTCTAACTCCTCTGGAAAAAGTCCAATATTGGGAATTTTACAAATTAAAAACAAGGAGATGCACTGGATATTTCGTTTGAATACACCAGAGCCAAATGGCTTTGACCAAATTTGGAGAAGATCCAAAAATGTGACCGCATGTTTTATAAGTGTTCTTATATCAATTTGATAGTGCTAGATTGTTTTCGTGTATATATTACCATCAATGTAAGTGTATACAACATTCTTCCATGGCAGCCATTGATTTCCTGTAACAAGATACGCAAACACAGATCAACGATTCAATTTCGGTCTTTGGAGGCATGTCCGTCCCGGGTGACTGCTTCTTTCCAGTTCTGCGCTAATGCAAGTGCGATGAGTGGGAAGAGGCCTGCACTCTCTGACTGGTTTCTCAGATGTGGCTGAAAAGCCATGTCAAGGTGGCAATGAGTGTAGCTGGCTCTTTGTAATCTTGCGCACCATTTAAGATCTACAACAGGATCTGGCTAACTAATGGAATTAGGTGATTGTGATACCAGTGCCTGGATTAAAAGCGCTTGCTGGCGAAACAAGACTAACACATGCATGTAAGTAAACGTCAGGCACACCATTTACTTTCAGGTACTTGTCTGTCTGCAAAAATATTAAATACCAGCAAATTACATATAAAACTTACATATACACAGTTGAACACTTTATGCACAGATAAACAAGCCTTGGGTAGGCAGCATCTGAGCTTTGGGGGAGCTATAGAGAGAGAAATGACAAAATCTGAGCATTAACTCCTTTTCACCCCACTAAGACTTTTGTCAACCTGAAACATTAGCTAATATTTCTCCCGTACTCACAAAATTCCTATGAAGATTCTCTACTGCTTGTCTGAAACTTGTGTCTGTGTTGCTGTCTTGTAGAAAGCAGAGCTGGCTTGAACGGATGTTAGGTTTGGAAATACAAATGGTTTCTCTCAACATCGGGGGGATTTATTAGCAGCTGCACACAGGATTTCTTGCAAGTTTACATAACGCATCTCTAATTACAATAGGACAGAGGAGAAGGAAGCCTGGCTGTGGCCATTTTTCTCCCCTTCTTCTTGCTCTGTCTCTCCTCTCTGACTGAACTCCTCACAGAGTCCCTCTGAACGCCACTTTAACTTCGATCTCCCAAGACTTTTATAATTTCTAACTGTGCAGCCCAAAATGAGTCGGAAACCCACTCTTTTTTCCTCTTTCCTGGGGCTTGCCCCATTCAGCTATAGCTACATGATTTATGACCATGAACCACTGAAGCGCCATTAACTATTTAGTACCCTATCCTGACTCCCTCTTCTTAATAAATGAAGTCCAGTATTAAAACCCTTTGTTAAATGAATTGCTAGTTAGAACAGTTGCTGTTAAAGGAGATGTCCCGCGCCGAAACGGGTTTTTTTTTTTTTTAAACCCCCCCCCCGTTCGGCGCGAGACAACCCCGATGCAGGGGTTAAAAAACCCACCCGCACAGCGCTTACCTGAATCCCGGCGGTCCGGCGTCTTCATACTCACCTGCTGAAGATGGCCGCCGGGATCCTCTGTCTTCATGGACCGCAGGGCTTCTGTGCGGTCCATTGCAGATTCCAGCCTCCTGATTGGCTGGAATCGGCACGTGACGGGGCGGAGCTACACGGAGCCCCATAGAGAAGAGAAGACCCGGACTGCACAAGCGCGGCTAATTTGGCCATCGGAGGGCGAAAATTAGTCGGCACCATGGAGACGAGGACGCCAGCAACGGAGCAGGTAAGTATAAAACTTTTTATAACTTCTGTATGGCTCATAATTAATGCACAATGTATATTACAAAGTGCATTAATATGGCCATACAGAAGTGTATAGACCCACTTGCTGCCTCGGGACAACCCCTTTAACTTGCAATTAAGTGTTTTATACTGTAGTGCCACTCCAGATCACTATACATGCGCAACATGGTGATCGCATATATGGGGTAGTAATAGAGTTCTGGTCATAAGAATGCATGCTTCCTCCCAGTGACCGCATGTTTCCTCTACCTGGTTAATGTGCAGGCAACATGGCAAATATAAGTATGCATGGCTCCCCTCCTCCTGTTGCCACCAATGAATACCAGGTAAAATACTCTTAAACAAAATAAAACCCAGCACTTAGCTTTAGTAGAATAAGCCGCAGCACAAAGCACTGCTGCATCTCCCCTTCCAGAAGGGGCCCCAGGACCCTTAGGACCAGGTCTCTTAGGATTCAGCCTGTGGAAATTTTTCACTAATCGATCAGCATGGACGTCCGCTGCCAGCACCCATGTCCTCTCCTCAGGGCCACAGCTGCCCCAATGCACCAAATACTGAAGAGATCTAACTAGGCGAGAATTCACTATGCAACCTACCCCAAAATGAACTTCTCCATCCACCACAACCAGCGCCGCTGGCGATGAACCATTGCCACAAACTTTTTTAACAGAGATTTATGAACTACATTATGGATTCTCATAGAACTAGGAATCACTAAACAAAAAGATATCAGATTAATTTTTTTCAAAATTTTAAACGGACCGATAAATCGTGGACTTAGCTTCAATGACGGTTGTTTGATTTTTATGTTCCTAGTAGACAACCAAACCAAGTCCCCCACCAAGAAGTTAGTCCCCTCCGGACGTCTGTTATCCACCACCTGTTTAAAATTTTTAGTCGTCTTCTGAAGATTCTTCTGAATCTCTTCCCACACCTTCTCGGTGTTAGATGAGAACTCATTCTCCTTAGGTACTCCAATACTTCCTTGGAAAAGGGACCAAAACACGGGTGGAAACCATAATTACAGAAGGCCGACGTCCCCGTGGAAACAAGCGATCTATTGTTTAGCGTAAATTCAGCTAGGGGCAAGAACTCTGACCAATCCTCCTGTCTTCCTTAGAGACCACAGATATTGTTCCAGACTTTGGTTACATCTTTCCGTTTGTCCATTAGTCTGAGGATGATAGGCCGAAGAAGATGAGAACTCAATACCCAAGTGAGAACAAGCAAAACGTCAGAACTTGGACACAAATTGGACCCCCGATCAGAGACAATATTAGTTGGTAACCCGTGTAATCCCACGATATGAGTGATGAACAATTTGGACAAAGTTCTAGCATTGGGAAGACTGGAAAACACCAAAAAATGGCACATCTTGCAAAACCGATCTACCACTACCCAAATGACCGTATTACCTTCAGAAAGTGGCAAGTTCGTAAGAAAATCCATCAACAAGTGAGTCCAAGGTTTCCTGGGTATCAGCAAAGGAATCAATCTCCCAGCAGTATTCTTGGAACAAACCTCACAGGATGGAACAAAACTGAACACATCACCTCGCGAATATGGCCACCAAAATCTCCTTGTGAGTAAGTTCCAGGTATTATTGATTCCTGGATGCCCAGCCAACACGGAATTGTGTGTTTTAGACAGTACATGCAACCTCAAATGGACAGGAGTAAACAGCTTCCCCACCGACAAACCTGCTAAAGCCAAGTCCTCTGCATTACAGAGCTGCTCCTCCAACTCCAGGGAAACCGCGGATACGACTACCCCCTCCGAGAGGATGGGCATGGGAGGTTCATCTGAAACTATGGGAACAAAACTCTTAAAAGAGCATCAGCTTTAATGTTTTCACTGCCCGGATGATAATTAACAAGAAAGTCGAAGCGCAAAAAAGCAATGACCACCACGCCTGTGTCGGGTTAAGTCTCTTGGCTGACTCCAGGTAGACTAGGTTTTTGTGATCTGTAAAAACCATCAACTTATCCTGCGCCCCTTCCAACAAGTGCTGCCACTCCTCAAACACCCACTTAATCGCCAACAGTCCTCTGTCACCAATGCCATATTTGTGCTCGGCCGAGGAAAACTGGCATAGAAAAAAAGTACAAGGGTGAAGATCTTGCAATGTATTAGTACCTTGGAATAGCACAGCACCTACCCCCACTTCCGAGGCATCCACCTCCACTACAAGCGGTCTGGACGAGTCTGGCTGTACCAAAACCGGAGCCGTTGCAAAACATCCCTTCAACTCCTGAAAGGATTGAAACGCCCTTGAAGACCATTTAGAAGGAAAACCGCCCTTCCTAGTCATATCTGTCAATGGGTTAGCCAAAACCGAAACCGAAACCGAAAATCCTTTGATAAACCTCCGATAATAATATGCGAACCCCAGGAACCTCTGGAGCGCCTTCACATTCTCGGGTAATTTTTCCCTTTTTGTGAACAAACTGTTATCGCGTAAAGCCTGAAGGACCTGACGGACACGGGGAAAGTGTGTCTCAAAATCCGACATAAAGATTAAAATATCGCCAAGATATACAGGGACAAAGTGGCCAATAAATTCATACAGGACTTCACTAGTGAAAGACTGAAAAACTGCAGCCGCATTACTTAACACAAACGGCATCGCCAAACTCTCAAAATGCTCCTCTGGGGTGTTAAATGCCGTTTTCCATTCATTCCCCTCCTTGATCCGAATCAAGTTATATGCCCCTCGTAGATCTAACTGGAAAAAACAGTTGGCACCATTAAACTGGGCATACAGATTAGGAATGAGGGGCAATGGGTACGGATTATGCTTAGTGATCTTGTTGAGCTCTCTGAAATCCAGACTGGGTCGCAGACCACCATCCTTTTACTTAACAAAGAACAACCCCCTCGGCTACCGGAGAATCTGAGGGACAAATGTGTCTTCTCTTTAGACTGTCCTGACTATAACCCTTTTTGGACTATCTCTCAGACACGGTTAGGCTGTATGTGCAAGTTTTGGTCAATTTACAGTCTGGAATTAGTTCAATGGAGCAGTCCCCTTCTCTGGGGGACAGTAATTTGTCTGCCCTTCCTGTGAAAACACATCATCAAAGTCAGACAAATATTCAGGTAACTCGGCTTGTACAGAAGACATCTCCACGACGGAAGTGACGTCAGACGCCAGAAACAGGCGCCAGAAGTGTATCGAGGAGCAGGGCGGAAGGGGACACCAGAGCAGCGCAGGAGCCGGTACTGGCACCCGGAGGCCACCAGGAGGCCGAGGGAGCAGCTGAAGGAACAGTAGAAACAGAGCAGCAGATCCCGGAGCTGCAGAAAGGCAGAGAGCGCGGCCGCCGGTGGGACTGCAGCTGACGTCACCAGAGCTGCGGAGGAGCTGCCAACAGGAAGCCGATAAGTATCTTCAGTGTATCTAGTGTGTCTTAGTGTGTGTGTGAACCTAAGTGTGTGTCCTAGAGTGTGTTCAAGTGTCTATGTGCAAAGTGTAATGGAAGCAGGATTGGGTGATTGAGAGTGTAAGCGTATTTCAAATTTTTTTTTAAAGTGCAAGCGGTTGTGCACGGGCGGCGGAGTGCGAGTGGATGTGCACGGGCGGCGGAGTGTGAGCAGATGTGCACGGGCGGCGGAGTGCGAGCGGTTGTGCACGGGCGGCGGAGTGCGAGCGGTTGTGCACGGGCGGCGGAGTGCGAGCAGATGTGCACGGGCGGCGGAGTGCGAGCGGTTGTGCGCGGGTGGCGGAGTGTGAGCGATTGCGCACAGGCGGAGGCGTGTTTGGAGTGTGAGCAAGCTATCTTCACTTCACTACTTCCACAAGTAAATTGTAGATCCCCATTAGGATGAGCTCCATGCCTGGCAATGTCATCCAGTGTGCTACTTGTGCAATGTATGCGGTCCTTGATCAGCCGATCGAGGGTGCATACTGTTGCACAAGATGTGTGAACGTCGCACATTTAGAAGCCCAAATCCTGGATCTAAATGGGCAACTGGCAACACTGAGAGCCATTGACATCATGGAAAGGAGTTTGCTGCTCACTGAGCAGGCACTCGCTGGGGTAGAGGCGGGGGCGTATGGTAGTACGGAAGAGCAGGGGGAGCAGGCAGCTAGTTGGGTGACAGATAGAAGGAGGTGTAGAGGGAAGAGAACCAGGGTGGCTAGTCCTGAACTGGTACAACCCAAGAAGGCTGCAACGTTGGCAGATGAGGGGGATGCCATTACAGAACTAGCACCGCTGCAGCACAACATGCCCTCTGAATGCCAGGGGGATAACTGCTCCAGTGAGATGGGGACGGGGAGCGCAGGGCAGACTAGACAGGTTCTAGTGGTGGGGGACTCAATTATTAGGGGGACAGAGAGGGCAATCTGCCGTAAAGACCTGAATCATCAAACGGTGTGTTGTCTTCCTGGCGCTCGAGTTCGACACATCGCGGATCGGATTGACAGATTACTGGGAGGGGCTGGTGAGGATCCAGCAGTCATGGTGCACGTTGGCACCAATGAACAAATTAGAGGTCAATGGAGGGCCCTCAAAAATGATTTCAGGGACCTAGGGTCCAAGCTCAGGGCGAGGACCTCCAAGGTAGTTTTCTCGGAAATACTACCTGCACCTAAAGCCACACTAGAAAGGCAGCAGGATCTTAGGGAGGTAAACAAGTGGCTCCGGAGTTGGTGTAAGAAGGAGGGATTTGGGTTCCTGGAGAACTGGGCTGACTTTGCTGTCGGCTACAAGCTCTACCGTAGGGATGGGCTGCATCTTAATGGGGAGGGTGCAGCTGTGCTGGGGGAGAAGATGGCTAGAAGGCTGGAGGAGTGTTTAAACTAGGAACTGGGGGGAGGACAAAAAGAGAAACAAGGGGTAGCCAGAGTAGCTAGCGACCTGGGTCTAAGGAATGGGGGCCGAGCGGGGGAGGGGGGGGGGGTTAGTACAGTTAGAACTGACAGAGCAGCCAATAGTGCTATTAGTAGCAAAATGAATCTAAAGAACAAAAATGAATGCAAGAAGTCTGATCAGCAAAGTGGGTGAGCTTCAAGCGAGAATGACTGATGAAAACTATGATATAGTTGGAATAATGGAAACATCGCTTGATGAAAAGTGCGATTGGGCGGCGAATTTATAGGGTTACAATCTCTTTAGAAGAGACCGCCAGAACCAGAAAGGGGGAGGGGTGTGTCTGTACGTTAAATCATACTTAATGCCGAGACTACGGGAGGATATAGGAGTAGGAGATGAACAGGTGGAATCTCTGTGGGTAAAAATACATGGAGGAAGAAATAACAAAATCCTGATAGGGGTCTTCTATCGACCACCAAAAGCAACAGAGGAAACTGAAACCTTATTATTAAGGCAGATAGAAGAGGTGTCAAAGCGCAACGAAGTAATTATCATGGGGGACTTTAATTATCCAGATATAACATGGGAAAACGAAACCTGCAAATCTCACAGGGGTGATAAGTTCTTGAGAACAATTAAAGATAACTACCTTACCCAACTTGTGCGGGAACCAGCGAGAGGGAGGGCCACTCTGGACCTAGTACTAACTAACGAACCGGACAGAATAACGGGGGTACAGGTTGAGGGGCACTTGGGGAACAGTGACCACAATATAATCAACTTCCAGCTGTCATTAAATAAGAAGCCTTATCACAGAGCGACAAATAAACTAAACTTTAGTAAAGCAACATTTGATCAGCTTAGAACTACTATCGGTAACATTAATTGGGACAACATCCTCAAAAATATCAGTACAGAGGACAAATGGGAGGAGTTTAAAAGGATCCTAATCGCCTCATGTGAGCAGTTCCTTCCCTTTAAAAATAAAAGAACTACAAGTAAAAGGAAACCAATGTGGCTCGACAAGACTGTAAGAGGGGCAATAAACGAAAACAAGAAAGCGTTCAAACTACTAAAGCAAGAAGGCAGCGAAGAAGCGCTAAAATCATACAGGGAAAAAAACTAAATATGCAAAGATAAGATCAAGATTGCTAAGGAAGAAGCAGGAAGACTGATCGCCAAAGAGAGCAAAAACAACCCAAAACTATTCTTCAACTATATTAACAGTAAAAGGATTTGCACCGAGCGCACTGGTCCTTTAACAAATAATGCAGGAGAAATCATTGAAGATGATGGAGGGAAAGCAAACCTATTAAACAGTTTCTTCTCAAGTGTATTCACAAACGAAAAGAAAATGCCACACGAGATGCAGGGGAATAAAATGAACGCCTCACAAAATATCTCATACCTAACGCAGGAGGAAGTGCGGAACCGATTAAAGAAGATTAAAATCGATAAATCGCCGGGCCCAGATGAAATATACCCAAGGGTACTAAGGGAACTAGGTGATGTGATAGCTAGGCTGCTATTTCTAACATATATGGACACTATCAAAACCGGGGTTGTACCACTGGATTGGCGCATTGCCAATGTAGTTCCAATATACAAAAAGGGGACCAAAAGTGAGCCTGGTAACTACAGGCCGGTAAGTCTCACTTCAGTAACTAGAAAAATATTCAAGGGGTTTTTGAGAGACACCATTGAAGAATACCTCACAGATAACAACGGAATAACTCCTCACCAGCACGGGTTCATGAGGGGTCGATCATGTTAGACGAATCTGATCAGCTTCTACGATGAAGTAAGCTCTAGGCTGGACCTGGGAGAGTCTATTGATCTTGTATATCTGGACTTCTCTAAAGCATTTGACACCGTGCCGCATAATAGGCTGATATATAAAATGAGGCAGCTCGGACTGGGCGAAAATGTGTGTATCTGGGTAAAGAATTGGCTCAATGATAAAAAGCAGAGGGGGGGAATAAATGGTTTGTACTCTGATTGGGCCCCCATCACTAGTGGGGGCCACAGGGTTCAGTATTAGGCCCCATTCTGTTCAATATATTTATCAATGACCTGATAGAGGGGCTGCACAGTAAAATATCAGTATTTGTAGATAACACAAAATTATACAATATAATTAATGCAACGGAGGACAATGTGCGGCTACAAACGGACCGGGATAAGCCGGGGGCTTGGGGGGGGGGGGGGGGGGGAATGGTGAATGGAGGTCAATGTGGATAAATGTAAGGTTCTGCACATGGGCAGGAGAAACGGATGTCACCAATATACACTAAATGGGGTACTGCTAGGGAAAAGACCTGGGGGACTAGTGGGCTGTAGACTAAACTGGAGTAACCAATGCCAGTCAGCTGCTGCAAAGGCTAATAAAGTCTTGGGGTGCAGTAAAAGAGGTATAGGGGCGAAGGACGAGAACATTATCCCCCCTCTATATAAGGCACTTGTCAGGCCTCACATGGAATACTGTGTACAGTTCTGGTCACCGGGGCTCAGGAAAGATGTTGCAGTGCTTGAGGGGGTTCAAAGAAAGGCAACTAAACTAATACATGGAATGACGGGACTGGAATACCCAGAGAGGCACCAAAACTGGGAGTATTCACCCCGGAAAAAAGATGGCTAAGGGGCGACCAAATAACTCTGTATAAATCCATGAGGGGACAATACAAGGATCTCTGCCAGGATCTGTTTATACCCAGGACTGTGACGGTAACAAGAGGGCATCTGCTACGTCTAGAAGAAAGCAGGTTTCATCACCAACACAGAAGGGGGTTCTTTACTGTAAGAGCAGTTAGACTGTGGAACTCTCTGCCTGAGGATGTGGTGATGGCAGGATCCATAGAGGAGTTTAAGAGGGACTAGATGTCTTTCTAGAGCGGAAGGATATTACAGGATATAAATTTTAGGTGACCAGTGGGGTTGGTGATCTGGGTCTTACAGATGGGTAGGAACTATTGCAGGCTGAACTAGATGGACGTTGTCTTCATTCGGCCTAACATACTATGTTACTATGAAATACAGCATTGACTACAGTAAGGCCTCCACTTAACAATGTATCCCTTCTCCCAGTCTACCATGGGACCATGCAACCACAACCAGGGCAAACTTAAGACTATTTGTGCCGGAAGGGATTTCACCACATACAAAGTGATGACTTCAGTGTGAAATAATCCAATCTTTAGACAAAGGTTTGGGACACAAAACCTCAGACACCCCTGGGACAACGGAGAGGCATCAATACCAGAGATGAGCGAGCACCAAAATGCTTGGGTGCTCGTTATTCGAGCCGAGTCAAAGGGAGATTCGAGCATTTTTCAAGGTGACCCATGCTCTGCATAGGGGAGGGTGTGTGAATCACCTGAAAACATCAGAAAGTGATGGAAACACCAGAGAAACGGATAGGGAACGGCAGGGGCAGCATGCAGGGGTGTATCTGAGGCTGCCAGGTCCCACTATTAAGCCAAATTGTGGGCAAGAACCTGGCGGTCACCCCCACTAACAATTTAGTAATGTATTGTGTAGCCACAAGGTCCACATAAAGTGCTGAAGCAGAAGCATGCGGTGCACCATGTGTTACTCTGCATAGGCTCCACCGGAATGCTGCGCATGCGCAGTGTCATAAACTATCCCCAAATGGTGCTAATGGATTCTCAGAGTTATGTACATATCTACCATTGGCAGCTATGGATGTGAACTACACATCATGTGTATAAACTCTAATTAGCATCCCATAACAATACAACATCACCTATAACCCTAATATTAGATTATTGCCCAATAATGAAGCCTTCCACCGTATTAGTAATGCGAACGATCAGGCTTTATTAATTATGAAAAAATAAAATGCATCCAAAATCGTACAATCAATACATGTTCTCCATCCATAAAGAAAGAGATGGGGACCACCGACAGGACAAAACCAGATCCCATCTATATATATAAAATTGAATGTATGCGTGTCTGTCTGTCTGTGTGTCTGCGTGTATGTCTGTGTGTTTGTCCTTTTCGCGCTACTACACCATTCATCCGATCGCCATGAAACTTTGGGAAGTTGTTGAGTACACTCCTGGGAAGATTATAGGCATAGTACAATTATGCTATGATAAATGGCGCGCATGCGTGCGTCGTCGACAGTTACGACCCCCCCACATAGATCGTTCAATTTCCATCATTGCCACTAATGCTCTCACTTCCCGATGTTGTAGAAACTTGAAATTAGGCAGGAGCATTGATTATGTCATAAATAGGAAACGCTAATGGGTCCCAACTCGATTATTCAATTCTATGCGCCAAAGAATTAGCGTCCAAATTTTACGTACGGAATCTAATTTTCTCGCTTCCCAATGTCATAGAAACGTGAAATTTGGCACGGGCATTGATTATGTCATAAATAGGGAAAGCTAATCGGTCCCAACTCCATTATTCAATTCTAGGTGCAAAAGAATTAGCGTCCAAATTTTACGTACGGAATGTAATTCTCTCACTTCCTGATATATATCAATGTATGTCTGTTTGTCCTTTATGCGCTACTACACCATTCATCCAATCGCCATGAGACTTTAGGAAGTTGTTGAGTACACTCCTGGGAAGATTACTGGCGTAGTACAACTATCCTATGATAGGTGGCGCGTGTGCGAGCATTGTCAACAGTTATGCCCCCCAGACAAAGATCGTTTGATTTCCATCTCAAGCACGAAAGCAAAAGGCATTACGAGCAACGGGAGGCGTGTTCAACTACAAAATGATGCATCCGCCAAACGTATCACAGGACAATTGCTGGATATTGAGAATGCTGAGGTAACATGAAAGCTGTACTGTGATTGGTTGCTGTATATTATACCGCTGAGGTAACATGAAAGCTGTGCTGTGATTGGTTGTTATATATTACTGAGGTAACATGAAAGCTGCGCTGTGATTGGTTGTTATATATTATACTGAGGTAACATGAAAGCTGCACTGTGATTGGTTGTTATATATTATACTGCTGAGGTAACATGAAAGCTGTGCTGTGATTGGTTGTTATATATTATACTGAGGTAACATGAAAGCTGCGCTGTGATTGGTTGTTATATATTATACTGCTGAGGTAACATGAAAGCTGTGCTGTGATTGGTTGTTATATATTATACTGCTGAGGTAACATGAAAGCTGTGCTGTGATTGGTTGTTATATATTATACCGCTGAGGTAACATGAAAGCTGCGCTGTGATTGGTTGTTATATATTATACTGAGGTAACATGAAAGCTGCGCTGTGATTGGTTGTTATATATTATACTGCTGAGGTAACATGAAAGCTGTGCTGTGATTGGTTGTTATATATTATACTGCTGAGGTAACATGAAAGCTGTGCTGTGATTGGTTGTTATATATTATACTGCTGAGGTAACATGAAAGCTGCGCTGTGATTGGTTGTTATATATTATACTGAGGTAACATGAAAGCTGTGCTGTGATTGGTTGTTATATATTATACTGAGGTAACATGAAAGCTGTGCTGTGATTGGTTGTTATATATTATACTGCTGAGGTAACATGAAAGCTGCGCTGTGATTGGTTGTTATATATTATACTGCTGAGGTAACATGAAAGCTGTGCTGTGATTGGTTGTTATCTAGATATATGAAAACGAATTAATGTATATCTGTCTGTCTTTGCAGCAACGCGCGACGGGTAAGCTAGTCTGAAATATAAAAAAGACATACAATTAATAAAATAGTATCCAAAAATACACATGTGATGCTGATACAGGAGATACAGCAGGTACAAGAATGGAGACGCATTATATTCAGGATTTAACCCTCTTTGACCTAAAGTGTCAAGTAAATCAATGCAGCGAAGGTCTTTCTTCTTTAGAGCCCTAGCCCCATCGCCTCCTCTGACTGATGGAGTGACCCCTATCATGAAAGTGACGAGGAATCGGCAGATCAGAATGATTCATACGGATGGTGCTCGTGTTTCACTATCCTGCTCCTCGCTTTCGTTATCAGGAGGGTCTCTCTCTACATCTCTAGTCCTTGCAGCAGCATTCATGACCAAATTTTTCAGAAAACCTCTTTTCAGGAACTTATCACACATCTGTGTTAATCGTGAATCCGGTTTGCTCTCATTGGTGACCTGTCTCACTCCTAAACATTGACTCCACGGCCAGGAATTAACAGTAGCTCATGTATGAAAACTCCCATACTCCAAGAGGCGATTGCAGTCGGTATCTTTGACATGTAAGTCGTCTCAAGCCATCACCATTCCTAGACACCAGAAGGTCCAAGACTTCAACCTGATCCTGTGAATACTTTACCGTAAGGTTTAGTTCAGGCGGCACATTGTTCGAGTCACCATGAAAGCACATCAATTCTCTCTGCGTGCGTCTCCAAACCGAAAGAATATCGTCAGTATATCTGCCAGGAGACCACCTGTTGTCAGTGGGTGAAGTGTACACATGATGTTCCTTCAAAATGCCCATGTAATCTTGGCATATGTTGCTGCCACCCATGGCGGTCCCCTGGCACTGTCTAATACTTGCCTGAAAGTAACTATTAACTAAGTAACTATTAGACAAAAGGAATTCCAACAGAGTCCAGATGATGACATACTCACATTCATCTTCAAGGTCAGATGCGAGAATTCTGTGTTTGACTGCTTCCAAGACTGTCTCATGGTGATGGAGGTACAACGAGGTCACATCCAACGAGGCGAGGATAAGGTCACCTGAGATTGTAGTTTCATTAAGCTTAGACAAAGTCACCTGGGTCTCTGATATACGAGTTGCCCATTGTAGAGAATCTATGCAACCCTTATCCAAGAACACTGATATATTAGTGAACATAGATCCTCCACCGGAAACCATTGGCCGTCCAGGAGGATTATCTAAAGATGTATGTATCTTGGGCAGCACATATGATGTTGGCACAACAGGTGAATCAAACTACAGAAAATCAAGGATTGATGGCTATCGCCCTCGGCGAGCACTTCTACCGCGACGGACCGTAAGGATGCCCGATACTGCAGCATGGGATTGCTTGGCAGCACTTCATCCACTGGGGAATCACTCAATTGTCCTAAGATTTCAGCTTCATATTTGGACGAATCCATCACCAGCACAGGCCCCGCCCCTATAGGCCGGTTTGATGGTGATGGACTCGTCCGGCACTAACGAGGCACGATGCTCACACCAATTTAAATGATATTTTTTGGAACCCGAATCTCTATGGGAGCGTAACCCATTATTATCCCGGTTAACGAGCTCCATATATGTTTCCATCACATGTTCTGTTGTAGGCAGGTAAAATCAGCGTTTGTTTCGTGGGCCTACATTGTGGCACTTCATGTGGACCTCGTGGTTACGCAATGCATTGTGGGATGCCATGTGTGTGCACTAGCAATGTATGGACGCGCTGATGGTCAAGGTGGATCTAACAATGGAAGGTGCGGACACCTCGCCCAAATACTGCGCTCTGATTTGCCGACTCATTGTGTCTAATTGTTATATTAATGCGTCTCATGATTTTATACTTGAAAAAAACTCACTTCAAAAGTCAAAGCGTCGTCTACTATTAGTGATGGAGGAATAAAGGAAGTGTTTTAGCGCAGCCTGCATGCCGTCACCTCTACTCTGCTGCTCTACATGATGATGGGGATCTTTTTGGATCAGACCTGTTATGGTGACTTTGCATTTTTCCTTGTCCAACCATATTCTGGCAATAAGTTGTGCTGTTGGTATCCCTTTGTAATTAATGTAGCAGAGCTGTGTCTGTGCTGTGCATGTCATGTAACAGAGCTGTGTCTGTGCTGTGCATGTCATGTAACAGAGCTGTGTCTGTGACATGCATGTCATGTAGCAGACCTGTGTCTATGACACAAATGTAATGTAGCAGAGCTGTGTCTGTGCTGCACATGTCATGTAACAGAGCTGTGCCTGTGCTGCGCATGTCATGTAGCAGAGCTGTGTCTGTGCTGCGCATGTCATGTAACAGAGCTGTGTCTGTGACATGCATGTCATGTAGCAGACCTGTGTCTATGACGCAAATGTCATGTAGCAGAGCTGTGTCTGTGCTGCGCATGTCATGTAACAGAGCTGTGTCTGTGACATGCATGTCATGTAGCAGACCTGTGTCTATGACGCAAATGTCATGTAGCAGAGCTGTGTCTGTGCTGCGAATGTCATGTAACAGAGCTGTGTCTGTGACATGCATGTCATGTAGCTGATCTGTGTCTATGACACAAATGTAATGTAGCAGAGCTGTGTCTGTGCTGCGCATGTCATGTAACAGAGCTGTGCCTGTGCTGCGCATGTCATGTAGCAGAGCTGTGTCTGTGCTGCACGTGTCATATAGCAGAGTTATGTTTGTACCATGTGTATGTAAGGTAGCAAAGTTGTGCATGTGCCACGCATGTCATGTAGCAGAGCTGTGTTTGTAACATGTGCATGTCATGTAGCAGAGCTGTCTGTGACACGCATCTCATGCAGCAGAGCTATCTGTGACATGCATCTCATGTAGCAGAGCTGTGTCTGTGACACACATGTAATGTAGCAGAGCTGTGTCTGTGATGCGTATGTCATAGAGTAAAACTATGTCTATCAATTGCATATAGCAAAGCTATGTGTGTCTCTCACACACGCATGTACAAGAGCTGTATATGTGATGTGCATGTAGCAAAGCTGTGTATGGGTGCCTGTACACGAACGGAATTTCCAGCGCGTTATTTTAGGCACATTATCTGCCCCAGACCGCAGCCAATATACTCCTATGAGGATCCGCAGTTGTCCCCAGATGGACGGATTTGTATCGCGTTTTTTCACGCGCGTGAAAAAATCTGTGACCTGTTCTAATTTGGGTCGGGTTCTGCGCGTGAAGCCTCCAATACAAGTGAATGGGTGCGTTTTTTCACGCAGTACATCCGCAGTGCAGCTGCGGATGGAGTCACTGGTTGCCATGACTACAGGAAGTAGGCATGGTAGGAGGCGTCCCAACACACAGCAGAGCTTCACAGGCAAATTTCAGCAGCAGCACTATCCTTCCAGTCACCTCATCCACCAGACAGCAGCCACAAGCCACCAGCCTGCAG
The DNA here is from genome assembly GCF_035609145.1 of Eleutherodactylus coqui. Lineage (NCBI taxonomy): Eukaryota > Metazoa > Chordata > Amphibia > Anura > Eleutherodactylidae > Eleutherodactylus > Eleutherodactylus coqui. The sequence goes on from NC_089841.1 coordinate 3,537,063, forward strand.
CCACCTGCCATCAGCCACCAGCCTGCAGCCACAAGCCACCAGCCTGCAGCCACCAGGCGTAATGAATAATGATCGACATGGGCAAACTTGTCGCAATGATGCAGGACTTCCCTAGCATATGGGACAGTAACTGCCCAGAGTACTTAAACAAGAATCGAAAGGAACAATCCTGGCTTCAACTCTCCGCTCAGGTTTATGGGGATGCCTGGACGAACACAATAGAAGCGGAAAAGAAGAACTTGCGTGAGTATTATTCGCTATTGCGTCAAATGTCCGTTTTTTTTCATTTTAACCCCTTAGTGGCCAAGCAGTTTTACTTTTGTTTTTATTGTGCTTTTTTCCATCCCCACTTTTAACCCCTTAGTGACGGAGCTTTTTTGCTTTTTTCCTTTTTTTCCCCCTACTCCCTAAAAAAAATCGTAGTTCCTTTATTTATCCATCAACGTCGCTGTATAAGGGCTTGTTTTTTGCGGGACGAGTTGTATTTTGCACTATTTATTGTACCATATAATTTACTGAAAAACCTTTAAAAAATTGTAATCGGAGAGAAAAAAAAAAAGACATTCCACCATCTTTCGGTCGTCCTGTTTCTGCAGCGCGCAAAGTGCAACAAAAACGACCTGATATTTTTATTCTTTGGGTCAGTACGATTACTACGTTACCAAACTTATATAGGATTTTTTTTGCTGTAGTACTTGTATATTTTTTTTAAAGATATTTAATTTTTTAAGATTATTTTCTGTGTCCATTTTCTGCGTGCGATAACTTTTTTATTTCTTTGGCGACATAGTTGTGTGAGGGCTCATTTTGTGCGGTATGTCCTGACGTTTCTGTTGGTACCATTTTCGCATACAGTTGACTTTTTGATCGCCTTTTATTACATTTTTTCTCGGAAATAGGGTGACCGAAAAAGTGCATTTTGGGCGTATATTCTTTATTTTTTTTGACCACATTCACCGTGCAGGGTAAATCATACATTACTTTGATAGACCAGACTTTTACGGATGCAGCGATACCAAAACGGTCACACTGCAGGACGGGCGACTCTCCGCAACGCTGGCAGAAAAGAGCACATGACCGGCTCCATTGCCGGACTTGTGTTCTTTCCTCCAGCTCTGTGGAAAGACGTCCATCCTGCATTGCAGCCGTCTTGTGCAGGAAGACGGGTGCATCAGCTGCCAGGATGCGCCCAAGTTACTAAGCCCTCCCTGTTTGTTTTTTGCGGGAACAGTTGTATTTTCCACTGGTGCCACTGAAGCGGCATTTATTGGGTTAATAGCCTTGTTCAGCAGACACCCGCCATGTGTAGAGGGAGATAGGTAGGATTTCTTGCCAATGCAGGATGTAAGAACGCAAAATCTGTAGTAATGAATTCCTCTTGTGAATTTTTTTGCAGTGACTGAGATAAAGTCACGCTGGAGAAGCGCCTGAAAAAAGTTACATGGATCAACCATGCCCACAAAGACATCTGCTCACCGGGTGAAAGCATGCTGCCAGAATAATGTAACGGTGCTCGCACAAGCAAGAGGGACAAAACGGAGTCTGGGTGTTGGTTTTTAAGCTGTTTTCCAAGGAATAGGCAGTTCTCTAGGGGTTGGGTTTACAATAAGGGGTGTCTGCTGGTTTGTCTGCGCGTTTTTTTCCGCAACACATCCGCGTATATCCGCGCGTGATTTTTCACGCATCCGCACCTATCCGCAAGCACATTTAGGTACCATACGCGCGTGAAAATCCGCTAGCGGAATCCGGAACGCTCGTGTGCAGGCGGCCTATGTGTGATGTGCATGTAGCAGAGCTGTGTGACGAACAGCAACATTGCTACTATAATTTCCTAATAATTACTACTATCGCCATATACAGGGAGATGTATAACTTATACCAGCTGTACATATATAATTATATACAGAATATACCCATGTTATATCAGCATGCTCCATATCACTATATACAGGATGTATAACTTATACCAGCTGTACATATATAATTATATACAGCAGATACCCAGGTTATACCAGCATGCTCCATATCACTATATACAGGAGATGTATAACTTATACCAGCTGTACATATATAATTATATACAGAATATACCCATGTTATATCAGCATGCTCCATATCACTATATACAGGATGTATAACTTATACCAGCTGTACATATATAATTATATACAGCAGATACCCAGGTTATACCAGCATGCTCCATATCACTATATACAGGAGATGTATAACTTATACCAGCTGTACATATATAATTATATACAGGAGATACCCAGATTATACCAGCATGCTCCATATCACTATATACAGGATGTATAACTTATACCAGCTGTACATATATATAGTTATATACAGGAGATACCCAGGTTATACCAGCATGCTCCATATCACTATATACAGGATATATAACTTATACCAGCTTTACATATATAATTATGTACAGGAGATACCCAGATTATACCAGCATGCTCCATATCACTATATACAGGAGATGTATAACTTATACCAGCTGTACATATATAATTATATACAGGAGATACCCAGGTTATACCAGCATGCTCCATATCACTATATACAGGAGAGATATAACTTATACCAGCTGTACATATATAATTATATACAGGAGATACCCAGGTTATACCAGCATGCTCCATATCACTATATACAGGATGTATAACTTATACCAGCTGTACAGATATAATTATGTACAGGAGATACCCAGGTTATACCAGCATGCTCCATATCACTATATACAGGATGTATAACTTATACCAGCTGTACATATATAATTATATGCAGAAGATACCCAGGTTATATCAGCATGCTCCATATCACTATATACAGGATGTATAACTTATACCAGCTGTACATATATAATTATATACAGCAGATACCCAGGTTATACCAGCATGCTCCATATCACTATATACAGGAGATGTATAACTTATACCAGCTGTACATATATAATTATATACAGGAGATACCCAGGTTATACCAACATGCTCTATATCACTATATACAGGATATATAACTTATACCAGCTTTACATATATAATTATGTACAGGAGATACCCAGATTATACCAGCATGCTCCATATCACTATATACAGGAGATGTATAACTTATACCAGCTGTACATATATAATTATATACAGGAGATACCCAGGTTATACCAACATGCTCTATATCACTATATACAGGAGATGTATAACTTATACCAGCTGTACATATATAATTATGTACAGGAGATACCCAGGTTATACCAGCATGCTCCATATCACTATATACAGGAGATGTATAACTTATACCAGCAGTACATATATAATTATATAATGAGATACCCAGGTTATACCAGCATGCTCCATATCACTATATACAGGAGATGTAAAACTTATACCAGCTGTACATATATAATTATATACAGGGGATACCCAGGTTATACCAACATGCTCCACATCACTATATACAGGATGTATACCTTATACCAGCTCTACATATATAATTATATACAGGAGATACCCAGGTTATACCAGCATGCTACATATCACTATATACAGGGAGATGTATAACTTATACCAGCTGTACATATATAGTTATGTACAGGAGATCCCCAGGTTATACCAGCATGATCCATATCACTATATACAGGATGTATAACTTATACCAGCTGTACATATATAATTATATACAGGATACCCAGGTTATACCAGCATCCTCCATATCACTATATACAGGATGTATAACTTATACCCGCTGTACATATATAATTATATACAGGAGATACCCAGGTTATACCAGCATGCTCCATATCACTATATACAGGAGATGTATAACTTATACCATCAGTACATATATAATTATATAAGGAGATACCCAGGTTATACCAGCATGCTCCATATCACTATATACAGGAGATGTATAACTTATACCTGCTGTACATATATCATTATATACAGGAGATACCCAGGTTATACCAGCATGCTCCATATCACTATATACAGGATGTATAACTTATACCAGCTGTACATATATAATTATATACAGGAGATACCCAGGTTATACCAGCATGATCCATATCACTATATACAGGAGATGTATAACTTATACCAGCTGTACATATATAATTATATACAGGAGATACCCAGGTTATACCAACATGCTCTATATCACTATATACAGGAGATGTATAACTTATACCAGCTGTACATATAATTATGTACAGGAGATACCCAGGTTATACCAGCATGCTCCATATCACTATATACAGGAGATGTATAACTTATACCAGCAGTACATATATAATTATATAATGAGATACCCAGGTTATACCAGCATGCTCCATATCACTATATACAGGAGATGTATAACTTATACCAGCTGTACATATATAATTATATACAGGGGATACCCAGGTTATACCAGCATGCTCCACATCACTATATACAGGATGTATACCTTATACCAGCTCTACATATATAATTATATACAGGAGATACCCAGGTTATACCAGCATGCTACATATCACTATATACAGGGAGATGTATAACTTATACCAGCTGTACATATATAGTTATGTACAGGAGATACCCAGGTTATACCAGCATGCTCCATATTACTATATACAGGATGTATAACTTATACCAGCTGTACATATATAATTATATACAGGATACCCAGGTTATACCAGCATCCTCCATATCACTATATACAGGATGTATAACTTATACCAGCTGTACATATATAATTATATACAGGAGATACCCAGGTTATACCAGCATGCTCCGTATCACTATATACAGGAGATGTATAACTTATACCATCAGTACATATATAATTATATAAGGAGATACCCAGGTTATACCAGCATGCTCCACATCACTATATACAGGATGTATAACTTATACCAGCTGTACATATATAATTATATACAGGAGATACCCAGGTTATACCAGCATGCTCCATATCACTATATACAGGATGTATAACTTATACCAGCTGTACATATATAATTATATACAGGAGATACCCAGGTTATACCAGCATGATCCATATCACTATATACAGGATGTATAACTTATACCAGCTGTACATATATAATTATATACAGGAGATACCCAGGTTATACCAGCATGCTACATATCACTATATACAGGGAGATGTATAACTTATACCAGCTGTACATATATAATTATATACAGGAGATACCCAGGTTATACCAGCATGCTCCGTATCACTATATACAGGATGTATAATGGATACCAGCTGTACATATATAATTATATACAGGAGATACCCAGGTTATACCAGCATGCTCCATATCACTATATACAGGAGATGTATAACTTATACCAGCTGTACATATATCATTATGTACAGGAGATACCCAGGTTATACCAGCATGCTCCATATCACTAGATACAGGATGTATAACTTATACCAGCTGTACATATATAATTATATGCAGAAGATACCCAGGTTATACCAGCATGCTCCATATCACTATATACAGGAGATGTATAACTTATACCAGCTGTACATATATAATTATATACAGCAGATACCCAGGTTATACCAGCATGCTCCATATCACTATATACAGGAGATGTATAACTTATACCAGCTCTACATATATAATTATATACAGGAGATACCCAGGTTATACCAACATGCTCTATATCACTATATACAGGATGTATAACTTATACCAGCTTTACATATATAATTATGTACAGGAGATACCCAGGTTATACCAGCATGCTCCATATTACTATATACAGGAGATGTATAACTTATACCAGCTCTACATATTTAATTATTTACAGGAGATACCCAGGTTATACCAACATTCTCTATATCACTATATACAGGAGATGTATAACTTATACCAGCTGTACATATATAATTATGTACAGGAGATACCCAGGTTATACCAGCATGCTCCACATCACTATATACAGGAGATGTATAACTTATACCAGCTATACCTATATAATTATATACAGGAGATACCCAGGTTATACCAGCATGCTACATATCACTATATACAGGGAGATGTATAACTTATACCAGCTGTACATATATAGTTATGTACAGGAGATACCCAGGTTATACCAGCATGATCCATATCACTATATACAGGAGATGTATAACTTATACCAGCTGTACATATATAATTATATACAGGAGATACCCAGGTTATACCAGCATGCTACATATCACTATATACAGGGAGATGTATAACTTATACCAGCTGTACATATATAGTTATGTACAGGAGATACCCAGGTTATACCAGCATGATCCATATCACTATATACAGGAGATGTATAACTTATACCAGCTGTACATATATAATTATATACAGGAGATACCCAGGTTATACCAGCATGCTCCATATCACTATATACAGGAGATGTATAACTTATACCAGCTATACCTATATAATTATATAATGAGATACCCAGGTTATACCAGCATGCTCCACATCACTATATACAGGATGTATACCTTATACCAGCTCTACATATATAATTATATACAGGAGATACCCAGGTTATACCAGCATGCTACATATCACTACATACAGGGAGATGTATAACTTATACCAGCTGTACATATATAGTTATGTACAGGACATACCCAGGTTATACCAACATGCTCCATATCACTATATACAGGAGATGTATAACTTATACCAGCAGTACATATATAATTATATCATGAGATACCCAGGTTATACCAGCATGCTCCACATCACTATATACAGGATGTATACCTTATACCAGCTCTACATATATAATTATATACAGGAGATACCCAGGTTATACCAGCATGCTACATATCACTATATACAGGGAGATGTATAACTTTTACCAGCTGTACATATATAGTTATGTACAGGAGATTCCCAGGTTATACCAGCATGATCCATATCACTACATACAGGATGTATAACTTATACCAGCTGTACATATATAATTATATACAGGATACCCAGGTTATACCAGCATGCTCCATATCACTATATACAGGAGATGTATAATGTATACCAGCTGTACATATATAATTATATACAGGAGATACCCAGGTTATACCAGCATGATCCATATCACTATATACAGGAGATGTATAACTTATACCAGCTGTACATATATAATTATATACAGGAGATACCCAGGTTATACCAGCATGCTACATATCACTATATACAGGGAGATGTATAACTTATACCAGCTGTACATATATAGTTATGTACAGGAGATACCCAGGTTATACCAGCATGATCCATATCACTATATACAGGAGATGTATAACTTATACCAGCTGTACATATATAATTATATACAGGAGATACCCAGGTTATACCAGCATGCTCCATATCACTATATACAGGAGATGTATAACTTATACCAGCTATACCTATATAATTATATAATGAGATACCCAGGTTATACCAGCATGCTCCACATCACTATATACAGGATGTATACCTTATACCAGCTCTACATATATAATTATATACAGGAGATACCCAGGTTATACCAGCATGCTACATATCACTACATACAGGGAGATGTATAACTTATACCAGCTGTACATATATAGTTATGTACAGGACATACCCAGGTTATACCAACATGCTCCATATCACTATATACAGGAGATGTATAACTTATACCAGCAGTACATATATAATTATATCATGAGATACCCAGGTTATACCAGCATGCTCCACATCACTATATACAGGATGTATACCTTATACCAGCTCTACATATATAATTATATACAGGAGATACCCAGGTTATACCAGCATGCTACATATCACTATATACAGGGAGATGTATAACTTTTACCAGCTGTACATATATAGTTATGTACAGGAGATTCCCAGGTTATACCAGCATGATCCATATCACTACATACAGGATGTATAACTTATACCAGCTGTACATATATAATTATATACAGGATACCCAGGTTATACCAGCATGCTCCATATCACTATATACAGGAGATGTATAATGTATACCAGCTGTACATATATAATTATATACAGGAGATACCCAGGTTATACCAGCATGATCCATATCACTATATACAGGAGATGTATAACTTATACCAGCTGTACATATATAATTATATACAGGAGATACCCAGGTTATACCAGCATGCTCCATATCACTATATACAGGAGATGTATAACTTATACCAGCTGTACATATATAATTATATAAGGAGATACCCAGGTTATAACAGTATGCTCCATATCACTATATACAGGAGATGTATAACTTATACCAGCTGTACATATATAATTATATACAGGAGATCCCCAGGTTATACCAGCATGCTCCATATCACTATATACAGGGGATGTATAACTTATACCAGCTGTACATATATAATTATATACAGGACATACCCAGGTTATACCAGCATGCTCCATATCACTATATACAGGATGTATAACTTATACCAGCTGTACATATATAATTAAATACAGGAGATACCCAGGTTATACCAGCATGCTCCATATCACTATATACAGAATGTGTACCTTATACCAGCTGTACATATATAATTATATAAGGAGATACCTAGGTTATACCAGCATGCTCCATATCACTATATACAGGATTATAACTTATAGCAGCTGTACATATATAATTATATACAGAAGATACCCAGGTTATACCACCGTGAAGATGATGCAAACATGTCACCACAGAGGGGTCAATGCTGCCATGAAGCTGATGCAAACATGTCACTACAGAGGGTTTGCTGCCATGAAGCTAATGCAGCTTACATGATATGGCTACAAGCCACAATGTCACCTCAGCCATCAGCTGAAGTTCATAAATCATGTGTAGCTCATATGCGAAAGCAACATAGCAGAGCTCTGTGTATAACGTGCATGTAGCAGAGCTGTGTGGTTATAATGTGCATGTAGCAGAGCTGTGCGGGTATAATGTGCATGTAGCAGAGCTGTGCGTGTATGTGTATGTAGCAGAGCTGTATGTGTGTATATAATGTGTATGTAGCAGAGCTGTGTATAATGTGCGTGTAGCAGAGCTGTGTTTGTATAATGTGCATGTAGTAGCCCTGTATATGTATAATGTGCATGTAGTAGAGCTGTGTGTATATAATGTGCATGTAGCAGAGCTGTGTGTGTATAATGTACATGCAGCAGAGCTATGTGTGTATAATGTGCATGTAGTAGAGCTGTGTGTTTATAATGTACATGTAGTACGGCTGTGTGTATAATGTACATGTAGCAGCGCTGTATATGTATAATGTGCATGCAGTAGAGTTGTGTGTGTATATAATGTACATGTAGTAGATCTTTGCGTGTATAATGTGTATGTAGCAGAGCTGTGTGTGTATAATGTGTATGTAGCAGAGCTGTGTGTGTATAATGTGCATGTAGCAGAGCTGTGGGTGTATCTTTCTATAAATGTAGTGTTGGTGAGTCCTGGGTGATACAGATAGCAGTGTTCTGGTATATTCTTAGTCTGGGAACATGATAGTTCTGCAGGTACAGCGAAGGCATCCAGTGCAGCCAGAGAATGCAGTTCATTCCAATGGTCATTTTCAGACCATTCTGTAATACAGGGGAGATATATGAGAACTTGTTGTACATTTAGGGGTACATTAGTCCCCGCTATACCCTTGGGCCCCCAGACTTATCTCCATCCAGCACCAACTTCAGCTCACTATCTTTGCAGCCTTCTGGATATCACAGTGATGAAAGATGAGCAGGAACCCGAGGAGTGCCAACAACAGATGGGAATAACTTCTCCTGCTGCCGCCGTCCGCCACACAGGAATATTTCAGTATTAGGGGGTCTGTGGGAGTGGACTAATGATGACCAATGTTAGCTACGACTTGTGCTGCAGGAAGGACTATAGTGAGAGGTTCCACCACATTTTCAAAAGTGGGCAGGCCTAACATTAGGAGGCGTGGCCACATGTGGCACATCACATTTAGGACAATTGTCAGCAGTAGCAGCTTCCCCGGGGTCTGGCTGTGGGGTCTTCTGGATGAGGAGCAGTGACATTATATTTGTATATCACTACATGAGACTTCTAGCATGCTAAACTATAGTGAGGAGGAAAGACTTAAAGGGGGATTCCGGTTACTAGACAGCCCTTTATCAATCGGACCCCCTGTGTGAAAATAATGGATACTCACTCCTCCACAGCCGGTGGGATCCAGCGCTGCAGCCCGCTGCGGTCCAGGGTTTGTTGTGACAGATGATGTCTCAGGAAATCACATGACCGCTGCAGGGTTACATTCTGGAGTTCATGATGTGAGCGTGGATGCTAGGAGAACAAGGAGCTGGGGGGGGGGGGGGGTTACAGTTATGGGGTTTGTTTGGAGGGGACTCAGGAGCTGATATTGCTTTATCCACACTGCTGCCCCCTGTGTCACACAGCTGACACTCACTGTCAGCATCAGAGATAAATCCAGTAACGGCTGTGTAATGGGATTCTGTCATCGGTTTCAAGCTTCCTGAACCACGGGCATCATGAGCTCAATATGGAGATGCCTACTGCTGCCATGAGGACCTTATTCTGAACCGCTGTGACATTTCACAATAAATGCACTTTAAAGTTTGAGTCGGAGCTCTGAGTCACAGGATGGGCCGCACCGCCTCTCCCCGCCAGCAGCATGCGGAGTGACCACTCTCTTCTGTTTAGCAGCATAAAGCCGTGTCTCCTGAGAGTCCATCCAGTCCAGCTTCTTCCTTGTATGTGGGTCTCACAGCATGGTGGCAATCTGTTTACAGCATGTCCTCCTCCTTCTCCCACACTGCAGCACTTCTCACAAACTCCCAATTCGTTCTACTGGCTCCCGCACTCTGCAATACCCACATACACTCACTGCCCCCAGATAAAGATAATTGAAACTGGGACCCAGACCAGGAATTATGAACACAATCCTCAAAGTTATGATTCGTTTTAAAACTAACAAGACTTGACTAATAAATTGCAGATTTATTCTAAAAAAAGACCAGAATGCAAATATATATAAGTATACAAGAATATACAGAAAAGGATGTTAGAACGTGAATAAGGTTATACAGGCATATGCAACAAACAGAATTCTAAAATACACAGGAAGAAAATAAAAGAAAGATAACGGGCGGGCTTTTGGTCCAATTCCTGGTCGTGCAAAGTCACTGAAGCAATGGCAAAGTCCTTACACTGTTGTGCATCTCCACAAGTTTGACAATTTGAATAAGGGACCCACTTAGTTTTAACGCCTCCACAGAACCACACCCCCGCCGGTCTTTTTCTGACGCCATCAAGGCGGGTTGAGTAGATGCAGGGAAGTTCTGTAGGAAACCCAGATTTAATATTTTGGCCATATTTTCACAGGTGGTGCTCCACTGAGGAAGATATGGCCACAATGTTTAATATCAGGAATTTACCAAACATGATAGGGGACAGATGCTTGGCTACGCCTATAGGTAATTCTTGGGTGGGGTTGCACAAGAATGGGAGTAACTGTGCCTGGTCTACGTGTGTTCTCGGTTCTGAAAATGTATCCGACGTTGAGCTGGGGCCTTCGTGTGACCCATAATCTCCAAAATTAAATTCTCCATTGACATGGACACTAGCAGTCATGGTGCCAGAATGTCTGCGAGAAATATCCAAGGTGTCCTCACCAGCAGGGGAGTAATTAGTATCTACCTGTCACTAGCTAACCTTATCATGATCAAAAGACTTCCTGAAGAAGAGTACATATCAGGGATGTGAGGGAAAGAAGGGGAAAGACAAGTGGGGAGGATGCCAGCTCAACGTTTCTAGTGTCCTGATCAGCAGCTGATTGATACCGGACAGCTGGGGAGAAACTTTAGCAATATCTTTGTACCACAGTTGTATACAAAAAAAAAATGCACATATTCTGAACGTTAGCACACATTTCTTTCTATATGACTTTTCTCATGTCTATGAAAATTTGATTTATGAGTAAAACATTTCCCACATTCTGAACATGAATACGGCTTCTCTCCTGTGTGAAGCTTGTTATGTTGAACAAGATTTGATTTAGCTTTAAAACACTTGCCACATTCTGAACATGAATATGGCTTCTCTCCAGTGTGAACTCTCTGATGTCTACCAAGATGTGCTCGCTGAGTAAAACCTTTCCCACATTCTGAACATGAATATGGCTTCTCTCCTGTGTGACTTCTCTGATGTATAACAAGATGTGCTCGCTGAGTAAAACATTTCTCGCATTCTAAACATGAATATGGCTTCTCGCCTGTGTGACTTCTCTCATGTTTAACAAGATCTGATTTCTGGGTAAAGCGTTTCCCGCATTCTGAACATGAATACAGCTTCTCTCTTGTGTGAATTCTCTCATGTATAACAAACTGTGATTTATGAGGAAAGCATTTCCCACATTCTGTACATGAATACTGCTTCTTTTGTGTATGTATTCTCTCATGTATAATGAGATTTGATTTGTAGGGAAACCGTTTCCCACATACTGAACATGAATACGGCTTCTCTCCTGTGTGAGTGCTTTGATATTGAACATCCTTTCTGTGACTTTTCTCCTGCTTATCAGGCTGTGATGAATCAGAAGACAGGCGTTGTAGAAGAGGATCAGATGGCAGATCTGTGCAGTAAAGGGCTGAGGGTAGATCTGGGATAATGACCTGCTTTTCATATGTATCCAGTGAGATACCACCATCCTTTGACGATATGAGATATCCCTCTGAGCTTCTGGTACAATTATCTGACAAAAAAATACAGATTTTATTATTTTTGAATACAACTTTTAACAAAACACGATGTATATATCTGTCATGCATCAGCAAGGGGGTTATATAGCAGGCTGGGGAACTGAGCACGCTCCATAACTGGGGGCTACAAGTGGTTTCATATAGCTGACAGCAGTGAGTAAAATTATCATTGCAGGATCATTAAATCATCCCAGCCAGATGTCTGTCCACTTCCATTGAAGGCGAACTCCCAACTTCCCGTGGTAACCAGTTCCACTGCTTGATTCCCACTCACTGTATAATATCTAATCTGTGTCCCTTTCAGTTTCATCCCATTGCTTCTAGTCTTTCCTTGCGCAGATGAGAATAGGGCTGATCCCTCTGCACTGTGACCGCCCTTCAGATATTTGTAGACTGCTATTAAGTCTCCTCTCACCCTTCTCTTCTGTAAGCTAAACATTCCCAGATCCTTTAACCGTTCCTCATAGGACATGATTTGCAGACCGCTCACCATCTTGGGAACTCTTCTATCAACTTGTTTCAGTGTGTCTGCGTCTTTGTTAAAGTGGGGTGCCCAGAACTGGACCGAGTATTCCAGATGAGGTCTGACTAAGGAAGAGTAGAGGGGGATAATGACCTCACGTGATCTAGACTGTATGCTTCTCTTAATACATCCCAGAATTGTGTTTGCCTTTTTGGCTGCTGCATCACATTGTTGACTCATGTTCAGTCTTGGATCTATTAGTATACCCAAGTCTTTTTCACATGTGCTGCTGCTTAGCCCAATTCCACCCATTCTGTATGTGCTTTTTTCAGTTGAGGTCTAAGAAACAGTAGAGGGAAATAATTACATGATCTAGACTCTATGCTTCTCTTAACCCCTTAGTGACGGCCCCATCGTGAAACTATGTCCTGCCTGAGTGGGCTTTAATCCTAGAGGACGTAGTATTATGCGTCCTCTTACGATTAATGCCCCTCAGACTCTGGACGTGACAGCTCCATGCTGTCGGTGCCCGCAGGTAGCCGACAGCATGGAGCTGTCATCCCGGGCTGCGGGCAGTCCCCCCCGGCAATGCGATCGGCGCTATCCAATCGATAGCGCTGATCGCATAAAAGTTAAAAAAAAGTTTTTAGAAAGTTAAAGATTCAGCTGCCCTCGTGGATTGGATCCATGGGGGCAGCTGAAATTACTCACCCCCGTCCGCCGCACTGGTCCCCGCTATTCTCGTCCTCCGGGTCCCGTAGCCGGCCTTCTGCGCATGCGCGCCAGGCGGCATTACGTCAGCCGCATGCGCAGATGGCCCGGAGCCACGGGAAACTCAAAATCTCCTGGCTCCTGGAGCGCTCCCCGGTACCGCGATCGCCGTTATCCAATGGATAACGGCGATCGCCGAAAAGTGAAAAAAAGTTTTAAAAACAGTAAAGTTTCACCTCGCCTCATGAATCGGATCCAGGTGGGGAGGTGAAAATACTCACAGCAGTCCTCCCCGATGTCTCAGGACCCGATGTCCCCTTCTGCGCATGCGCGCCCAACGTCAATCATCGGGTGCATGCACAGAGGCGTTCGAGTCCCGGGAAATTCAAAATCCCTCTGCTCCTGGCTGCCATGTGTAGCCAGGAGCAGAGGGATGTCACCGGGGACATGATCACTGTTGGATAACAAGTTAAAAAAAGTTTTAAAAAGTTTAAAAAGCTTACGTTTCATCTCCCCCCACGGATCATATCCGTGAGGGAGGATTAAAGTACGTACATTTATCCGTGGACTTTACCCCAGCTTCTGCGCACGTGTCCGTCACCAAAATGGCGGACCCATGCGCAAAAGCTGTATATTGCCAGGATAATTTAAATTCTCCCTGTTCCTGGCTGCAAAACTTAGCTGAGAGCCTGGAGAGCGGTTCCTGGTCACGTGTTCACCGTTATCCAAAGGATAATGGCAGTCATGTAAAAGTTTAAAAAGAAATTGAAGTTTTATCTCCCCTCACCAATGCGATCGGTGAGAGGAGATGAAAGTTTTTACCGGAGGCCTCCGTCTTTGCACCCCGACGCAATCCTCCTTCGTGAACCTTCCCGAATTCTGCACATGCGATTGCCGGCAAAACACCGGACACATGCGCAGGAGTCGGGGAGCACAGGAAACTTAAAATCTCCTTGCTCTCAGCGACCAGCGGTCGCCGAGAGCCTGGAGCAGTGACAGGTGGCCTTGTTGAGCGGTCCCCGGTCACGTGATAAAAAGGTAGCGATCTACCTTAGGCCGGTCTCACATGACCGGGTAGGAATTATGGATTCCGCATGCATAACGCAGCAGGTTCTATTTTACTGCGGATATCCGCAACATAGAGCCCATTGTGCTCCATGGTCGTGGATATACCCACTGCCCATACGCTACTACCTTGTATACGGGCTGCGGGTACCAGCGTCATCGCTGGGAGTCAATTTTTATTCCGTACAAATGAGCAATGGGGCCTGGAATTTATTCAGTTGTGCCCTGCAATCCAACGGGTGTTCCCTCCTACAGGCCTAGCCATGTGTCCCGTAAGAAGATTAGGGCCACAATGGGTATGTTTCTGAACTCGGGACAAACAGGAGTATCCATTTTGGGGTGAAAGTCTTCATTCCTATGTACCCTGTACAAAAAAAACTGTTTTCAAATTGAAAAAAATTGCCAAAAAAAATTTGAAAATCGTAATTTTTTCCTTCTGCTTTGATAAGATTCATTCAAATACTGTGGGGTCAAAATACGCAGTACACCCCTAGATGAATTTGTTAAGGGATCTAGTTTTCAAAATGGGGTCATTTGAGGGTTTTTTTTATCGTTTTGGCCGCTCAATGGCTCTACAAGTGGGCAATGGGGCCTGAAATTTATTCAGTGGTACCCTGAAATCCCAACGGATGTTCCTTTCATTATAGGCCTTGCCATGTGTCCTGTAAGTAGATTAGGGCCACAAGGGGTATGGTTCTGAACACGGGACAAACAGGGGGATCCATTTTGGGGTGAAAGCCTTCATTTATATGTGTGCTGTACAGAAAAAACTGTTTTTATATTGACACAATAGCCCAAAAAATGAAAATCGTAATTTTTTCCTACTGCTTTGCTTAGATCTATTCAAAAATTGTAGGGTTAAAATACACAGTACACCCCTAGATGAATGCGTTAAGGGGTCTAGTTTTCAAAATGGGGTCATTTGTGGGGGTCCTCCACGTTTTGGCCGCTCAAGAGTTCCACAAAAGTGCTATGGGGCCTAAAAGTCCTTCAAGCAAAATTTATGTTCTAAAAGCCACCGACTACTCCTTTCATTTTGGGCCCCGTTGTGCATCCAGACATAAGATTAGGGCCACAGTGTGTATATTTCTAAAAACAGGACAAACGGGGGCATCCATTTTGGGGTGCAACTCTTCCTTCATATGTATGTTGTACAAAAAAAGCTGTTTTTAAAATGACAGAATTGCCAAAAAAACGGAAATCACAATTTTTCCTTTTGCTTTGCTTGAATTCATTCAAAAACCGTGGGGTCAAAATACGCAGTACACCCCTAGATAAATTCGTTAAGGGGTCTAGATTTCAAAATGGGGTCATTTGTTGGGGTTCTCTATGGTTTTGGGCGCTCAAGAACTCTACAAGTGGGCAATGGGGCCTAAAAGGACTTCAAGCTAAATTTATGTTCTGAAAGCCACCGACTACTCCTTTCATTTTGGGCCCCGTTGTGCATCCAGACATAAGATTAGGGCCACAATGGGTATTTCTCTGAACACGGGACAAACAGGGGGATCCATTTTTGGTGTGTAAATCCTCATTTTCATGTAAACTATAGGAAAAAAATATATGTCTTTAAAATGACATATTTGCAAAAATATGAAATTTTTGTTTTTCTCCTTTAAATTTAATTAATTCCTGAAAAAACACTGTGGGGTCAAAATACTCATAACACCCCTCAGTGAGTACATTAAGGGGTGTAGTTTATAATGGGGTCATTTGGGGGGGTATCTATTATTCTGACACTCATGAGCCTTTGCACTCTTGGCTCGGTGCAGGAAAACAAAGTGTTCCTCAAAATGCTGAAAAGTAATGTTAAATTTGTACGTCTCCTAAATGGTTAAAAAAAAAACACAAAAGTTTTTCAAATGTGCATCCAGAATAAAGTAAACAGATGGAAATATATATCTTATCAAAAATTTGTACAGTATGTTTGCACATATTTGCGTAATTACAGTTGAAAATGTGAAAAAAAAATGACAATTTTTTCAAAGTTTTCCCAATTTTGGTACTTTTAATAAATATTCATGAATGCTATCGGTCTATTTATTTCAACCTATATGAAGTACAACATGTGGCGAAAAATCAATGTCAGAATCACTTGGATATGTAAAGCCTTTACGGAGTTATGCTATGTTAAGTGACACATAGCAGATTTTCAAAATTTGGCTCTGTCACTAAGGCGCAAACAGGCTCCGTCACTAAGGGGTTAACCCCTAAGCTGTACATGACGTACAGTTACATCTCGCAGGTTCGGTGTAAGTATGCAGGGTGATCGCAGGTTGATCTCGCTCCAAACAATGTGGGTGTTGGCGGTTTTTTTACAGTTGGCGCCCACCTGGAACAGCTTCGATAAGCAGCACCGCTTATCAGAACAATTAACCTCTAAGCTCAATTCTGACAGCAGCATTTAAATGCCCCCTGATCGATGTTTAGGGTCCCGCACTGCCCCCCGCAATAAGATCACGGGCTGCTGTGTAGTTGCCATGGCAGCTGGGGGCCTTCTGAAAGGCCCCAAGGATGCCTTAGCAGATTACATTCTACCACCATCTGACAGGTAATGCTGTGGCATTACATCATACTGTAGAAGCAATCAAAGCCCCTCAAGTTCTTATCCCCTCTGGGGACTACAAAAAAAACCTAATTAAAAAAAAATTTTAAAAAGTAATAAGCGTTTAAACCCCGCCCCTATTGCCACATCTATATATATAAAATTGGATGTCTGTCTGTGAGTCTGTTTGTTTATTTGTCCTTTATGCGCTACTACATTCATCCGATCGCCATGAAACTTTGGGAAGTTGCTGAGTACACTCCTGGGAAGGTTATAGGCATAGTACAACTATCCTACGATAGGTGGCGCGTGTGCGAGCGTCGTCGACAGTTACGACCCCCCCACGTAGAGCGTTCGATTTCCATCATTGGCACCAATTCTCTCACTTCCCGATATCATAAAAACTTGAAATTTGGCACGGGCATTGAATATGTCATAAATAGGAAAAGCTAATGGGTCCCAACTCGATTATTTAATTCTAGCACCAAAGAATTAGCGTCCAAATTTTACGTACGGAATCTAATTCTCTCACTTCCCAATGTCATAGAAACTTGAAATTTGGCACGAGCATTGATTATGTCATAAATAGGAAAAGCTAATGGGTCCCAACTCGATTATTCAATTCTAAGCGCCAAAGAATTAGTGTTCAAATTTTACGTACGTAATCTAATTCTCTCACTTCCTGATATATATAAATGAATGTATGTCTATCTGTCTGTTTGTCCTTTCTGCATTACTACACCATTCATCCGATCGCCATGACACTCTGGGAAGTTGTTGAGTACACTCCTGGGAAGATTACTGGCATAGTACAACTATCCTGCGATAGGTGGCGCGCGTGCGAGCGTCGTCGACAGTTATGCCCCCCAGACAACGATCGTTTGATTTCCATCTCAAGCACGAAAGCAAAAGGCATTACGAGCAACGGGAGGCGTGTTCAACTACAAGATGATGCATCCGCCGAACGTATCACAAGACAATTGCTGGATATTGAGAATGCTGAGGTAACATGAAAGCTGTGCTGTGATTGGTTGTTATATGTTATACTGAGGTAACATGAAAGCTGCCCTGTGATTGGTTGTTATATATTATACTGAGGTAACATGAAAGCTGCGCTGTGATTGGTTGTTATATATTATACTGCTGAGGTAACATGAAAGCTGCGCTGTGATTGGTTGTTATATATTATACTGGGGTAACATGAAAGCTGTGCTGTGATTGGTTGCTATTTCTAATACTGCTGAGGTAACAGGAAAGCTGTGCTGTGATTGGTTGTTATATATTATACTGAGGTAACATGAAAGCTGCGCCGTGATTGGTTGTTATATATTATACTGCTGAGGTAACTTGAAAGCTGCGTTGTGATTGGTTGTTATATATTATACCGCTGAGGTAACTTGAAAGCTGCGCTGTGATTGGTTGTTATATATTATACTGCTGAGGTAACATGAAAGCTGCGCTGTGATTGGTTGTTATATATTATACCGCTGAGGTAACTTGAAAGCTGCGCTGTGATTGGTTGTTATATATTATACTGCTGAGGTAACATGAAAGCTGCGCTGTGATTGGTTGCTATATATTATACCGCTGAGGTAACTTGAAAGCTGCGCTGTGATTGGTTGTTATATATTATACTGCTGAGGTAACATGAAAGCTGCTGTGCTGTGATTGGTTGTTATATATTATACCGCTGAGGTAACTTGAAAGCTGCGCTGTGATTGGTTGTTATATATTATACTGCTGAGGTAACATGAAAGCTGCTGTGCTGTGATTGGTTGTTATATATTATACCGCTGAGGTAACTTGAAAGCTGCGCTGTGATTGGTTGTTATCTAGATATATAAAAACGAATGTCTGTCTGTCTGTCTTTGCAGCAACGCGCGACGGGTAAGCTAGTTTATAATAAAATAATCTAAATAAAACATAAAAACAAATTTACGGATGCAGAGATACCAAAAGTCCAATCAAACAACGTAACGCATTATTTACCCCACGCAGTGAACGTCACCAGAAAGGGGGAAAAAAACAGAATTGCGGTTTTGGGTCACCCTCTCTCCAATAATAAAAAAGTTATAAAAAAATTGATCAAAAAGTCATATGTACTGCAAAATGGTACCAATAGAAACCATAGGATTAGAGATGAGCGAGTATACTTGCTAAGGCACATTACTGGAGCGAGTAGTGCCTTAGCCGAGTATCTCCCTGCTCATCTCTGAAGATTCGGCGGCCGGCGGGGAGGAATGGAGGAGAAATCTCTCTCTTCCTCTCTCCCCCCCGCAACTCACCTGTCACCGGCCGCCGAATCTTTAGAGATGAGCGGGGAGATACTTGGCTAAGGTGCTACTCGCTCGAGTAATGTGCCTTAGCGAGTATACTCGCTCATCTCTACATAGGATGTCTCACAACTATGTCGGGGAACACGATCGCTCTAACTGTTGCATCAAACTTATCATGGCAGAGTCCGATCATTCTAGCGAGGCTGCGAGTGAGGAGTCGCCAAACTGCAGGTGGGTTTGTAACCAGCTTTCATTGGGTTCTGCCACATGCAGGCCGAAAGCACAAATCACCCCCTGATCCGGTCTAATGCACTACCGCACTCTACACTGCCGCTCACATACACTCGCTGCCACCACCAACTTGCAAAGGTAAGCTGGAACCCAGACTATGTATTATGCACACAATCTCTTCGGAGTTATGGTTCATTTTAAAACAGACAAGGCTTGACTAATAAATTGAAGGTTTATTCTAAAAAAGACTAGCCATGCAAATATTATATATACATATACAAAGCATATATAAGGGTGTTACACAGGAGTATAAGGGTATACAGGAGAAGAAGAAAAAGAGTTGGGAATCATTAAGCACCCATTCTGCCCAGGAACTAGTACCAGGCTCTTACAAAGGAGAACAATTAGGAGGTACATCAAGAAATGACTTTGCCCACAAAGAACAGTCTAGTAAGCACTCAGAATTCTCTTAAATGGAGAAAGAGAAGTGTTGTTGTGAAGAAGAAGAGGAGATGGTGGTTGTGGGGGATTCCCTACTGCGAGGAACAGAGACCGCTGTCTGCAGACCTGACACCTCACGAGAGGGCTGCTGTTTTCCAGGTGGACGAATCAAAGATGTGTCTTTTAGGCCATCAAGATTCTTCAGGTCTACAGACTACCACCCATTTCTACTAATACATGTAGGGACAAAACCATACATTCTGAATATATGTATACCCTACACACTGTTTATATATATATTTTTTTCTTCTAATGGCCATACTATATACCAAGGGTTTCTTTACTATAAAAACTACTCACCCCTCATATTTATTATAACTGCTGCACCCCGTATACATATGAAAGCGAAACCATGGGCCTAAACCACGCCCCTATAACAACTGCGTTCAGCTACTTTATTTGAGAGCGACGCACGTGATGAACGCGATTGCGTCACCACGATGCAGCAAGCATGAAAGACTTGACCATTAGTCCTTTGTAATGACGCGGGACGCTTAAACAGCGTAGCCGCATCATCCAACCATGTGACCTACAGCATGACGCGGCACGTACGTACAACGTGACCGCGTCATCAAGTCACGAGTCCTCCGCTACGACGCGGCGCGCACTAACAGCGTGACTGCGTCACTCAGACCCCAGCATCACCTAACCACGTGACCTACAGCATGACGCGGCATGTACGTACAACGAGACCGCGTCATCAAGTCCCGAGCCCTCCGCTATGACGCGGCACGCACTAACAGCGTGACCGCGTCACTCAGACCCCAGCATCACCTAACCACGTGACCTACAGCATGACGCGGCACGTACGTACAACGTGACCGCGTCATCAAGTCACGAGTCCTCCGCTACGACGCGGCGCGCACTAACAGCGCGACCGCGTCACTCAGACCCCAGCATCACCTAACCACGTGACCTACAGCATGACGCGGTACGTACGTACAACGTGACCGCATCATCAAGTCACGAGCCCTCCGCTATGACGCGGCGCGCACTAACAGCGTGACCGCGTCACTCAGACCCCAGCATCACCTAACCACGTGACCTACAGCATGACGCGGCACGTACGTACAACGTGACCGCATCATCAAGTCACGAGCCCTCGGCTACGACGCGGCGCGCACTAACAGCGTGACCGCGTCACTCAGACCCCAGCATCACCTAACCATGTGACCTACAGCATGACGCGGCACGTACGTACAACGTGACCGCGTCATCAAGTCACGAGTCCTCCGCTACGACGCGGCGCGCACTAACAGCGTGACCGCGTCACTGTATGTAGGGACAAACGACACTGCAGATAGTTGAATGGTCTGCAGTGGATATATGCAATATCTATATTTCCTGGACAGTGGACATACGTTTCATATGTAGTGGACAGTTTTACGTATATTATGCATTCTGTATCTTCTGTATACCTATGACAGTATTTTTCCATCTTGTGTTTGCTTAAACACAAATATCTTTTTCTATACCCAATATATCCACTTCCTCATATATACAATGAAACTCTCCGTTCTCTGAACTCTAACAGACTTTTACTGTAACTAACATTAAGGGGAACACTCCACTTCCCGATTCCTAACAGACTTCAGCTAAAATAGGTCAGACACACGAAGCCGCAGTCAATAACATCACCGCTTTTAGCAAACGCACTAGTCAACATAAGCAATTTACGGGAAATGTATGCAAATAATGTTCAAGTCATAGCCTCCAATCATATCGGAGCATCCACACGTGGTGCCCAAGACAACCCACTCATCTCGCCCTGCCCTCTCCGGACTGCTGCCACGTGACGGGCAATAACAGATGACCGGATGAAGGAAGAATCTCAAGACGCTTATCCAATAATCAAACAATACGCTGTATCTGTGTAGTCTTTGGCCCGCCCAAAAAGGGCAGATATGTTAAACTTTATAAGAGAGGCTGCGCGCCCAACAAGAAGCAGAATTGGGGAAGTTTTCATATACTGAACTTGTGTCAGTGTGATTGCTTCAGGCTGTGCGCACAGTCTCATAACATGAATTTGGAAGGATGCAAACATTCCTATTGATTACGCCGTGGACCCCCAAAGGTCATCCACGACAGGTCCTTGATTGCAGAGACTTTGAAGACCTCAGCAGGAAAGTGAAGAAACTAGAAGCACTTTCCTGGATCTAAATGAGCAACTGGTAACACTGAGAACCATTGGCATCATAGAAAAGAGTTTGGTGCTCACTGAGCAGGCACTTGCTGGGGTAGAGGTGGGTGCAGATGGTAGTTCGGAAGAGCAGGGGGAGGCAGGCAGCTGGCTGGGTGACAGATAGAAGGAAGGGTAGAGGGAAGGCTAGTTTTCTCGAAAATACTACCTGCACCAACAGCCACTCTAGAAAGGCAGCAGGATCTTAGGGAGGTAAACAAGTGGCCCCGGAATTGGTGTAAGAAGGAGGGATTTGGGTTCAGGGAGAACTGGGCTGACTTTGCTGTCGGCTACAGGCTCTACCATAGGGACGGGCTGCATCTTAATGGGGAGGGTGCAGCTGTGCTGGGGAAGAAGATGGCTAAAAGGGGGGAGGAGTGTTTAAAGTAGAAACTGGGGGGGGAGGGCAAAAAGAGAAATAGGGGGCTAGTCAGTGTAGCTAGCGACCTGGGTCTAAGCAATGGAATAGAAAGGGGAGGGGTATGTCTTTATGTAAATCCTACTTACTGCCGAGGCTACGGGAGGATATAGCGGCAGGAGGTGCACAGGTGGAATCTCTGTGGGTAGAAATACAGGGAAAAAAAATAATAAAATCCTGATAGGGGTCTTCTATAGGCCACCAAATAGAAGAAACTGAAATCTTACTATTAAGGCAGATAGAAGAAGTGTCAAAGCGCAACGAAGTAATTATAATGGGGGACTTTAATTATCCAGATATAATATGGGAAAACGAAACCTGCAAATCTACAAGGGTGATAAGTTCTTGAGAACAATTAAAGATAACTACCTTATCCAACTTGTGCGGGAGCCAACTAGAGAGAGGGCAACTCTGGACTTAGTACTAACAAACAGACTGGACAGAATAATGGGGGTGCAGGTGGAGGGACACTTGGGAAATAGCGACCACAGTATAATTAATTTTCAGCTGTCATTCAATAAGAAGCCTTATCAGGGAGCGACAAATAAACTAAACTTTAGTAAAGCAAAATTTGATCAGCTTAGAACTGCTATCGGTAACATTAATTGGGACAACATCCTCAAAAATATCAGTACAGAGGACAAATGGGAGGAGTTTAAAAGCATCCTAATCACCTCATGTGAGCAGTTCATTCCCTTTAAAAACAAAAGAATCTCAGGTAAAAGGAAACCAATGTGGCTCGACAAGACGGTAAGGAGGGGCAATAAATGAAAAAAAGGAAGCGGTCAAACTACTAAAGCAAGAAGGCAGCGAAGAAGCGCTAAAATCATACAGGGAAAAAAAACTAAATATGTAAGGAAAAGATCAAAATTGCCGAGTAGGAGGCAGAAAGACGGATCGCCAAAGAGAGCAAAAACAACCAGAAACTATTCTTCAACTATAATAACAGCAAACAGATTTGCACTGTGAGCGCTGGCCCTTTAACAAATAATGCAGGAGAAATCATAGAAGATGATGGGGGGGGGGGGGGGGTAGCAAATCTATTAAATGGTTTCTTTTTAAGTATATTTATGAACGAAAAGGAAATGTCACACGAGATGCAGGGAGATAAAATGAACTCCCCGCTAAATATTGAATGCCTAACACAGGAGAAAGTGCAGAGCCGGTCAAAGAGGATTAAAAAAAAACCTAAAAGAAAAACGATAAATCGCCGGGTCTAGATAGCATACATCCAAGGGTTCTAAGGGAACTAAGTGATGTGAAAGACAAAGCACTATTTTTTATATTTATGGACACTTTCAAGACTAGGGTTGGCAATGCGCCAATCCAATGGTACAACATGGTTCCAATATACAAAAAGGGGACCAAAAGTGAGCCTGGTAACTACAGGCCAGTAAGTCTCACTTCAGTAACTGGAAAAATATTCAAGGGTTTTCTGAGAGACGCCACCTAAGAATACCTCAAGGAGAACAACGGTATAAAAATCCTCACCAACATGGGTTCGTGAAGGGTCGATCATGTCAGACCAATCTGATCAGCTTCTACGATGAAGTAAGCTCTAGGCTGGACCTGGAAGAGTCTACTGATCTCGTATACCTGGACTTCTCTAAAGCATTTGACACCGTGCCACATAATAGGCTGATATATAAAATGAGACAGCTCGGATTGGGTGAAAACGGGTGTATCTTGGTAAAGAATTGGCTCAGAGATAGAAAGCAGAGAGTGGTAATAAATGGTTCATACTCTGATTGGGCCCCGTCGCTAGCGGGGGCCACAGGGTTCAGTATTAGGCCCCATTCTGTTCAACATATTTATCAATGACCTGATAGAGGGGCTGCACAGCAAAATATCAGTATCTGCAGATGATACAAAATTATACAATATAATCAATGCAACGGAGGACAATGTGCGGCTACAAACGGACCGAGATAAGTTGGGGGCTGGGGGGGGGGGGGGGGATGGTGAATGGAGGTCAATGTGGATAAATGTAAGGTTCTGCACATGGGCAGGAGAAACGGATGTCACCAATATACACTAAATGGGGTACTGCTAGGGAGAAGACCTGGGGGTACTAGTGGGCTGCAGACTTAACTGGAGCAATCAATGCCAGTCAGCTGTTGTAAAAGCTAATAAAGTCTTGGGGTGCAGTAAAAGAGGTATAGGGGCGAGGGACGAGAACATTATCCCCCCATTATATAAGGCACTTGTCAGGCCTCACATGGAATACTGTGTACAGTTCTGGACACCGGTGCTCAGGAAAGAGGTTACAGTGCTGGAGGGGGTTCAAAGAAGGGCAACTAAACTAATGCATGGAATGACGGGACTGGAATACCCAGAGAGGCACCAAAACTGGGATTATTCACCCCGGAAAAAAGACGGCTAAGGGGCGACCAAATAACCATGTATAAATACATGAGGGGACGATACAAGGATCTCTGCCAGGATCTGTTTATACCCAGGACTGCGACGGTAACAAGAGGGCATCCGCTACGTCTAGAAGAAAGCAGGTTTCATCACCAACCCAGAAGGGGGTTCTTTACTGTAAGAGCAGTGAGACTGTGGAACTCTCTGCCTGAGGACGTGGTGATGGCAGGATCCATAGAGGAATTTAAGAGAGACTAGATGTCTTTCTGGAGTGGAAGGATATTACAGGATATATATTTTAGGGGAGCAGCGGGTTGTTGACCTGGGCCTTACAGACAGGTAGGAACTATTAACAGGCTGAGCTAGATGGACATAGTCTTCATTCGGCCTTACATACTATGTTACTATGTATACATTTGGCAGGCGACTTGCTTCACTCATCAGCAGAGCCTTACACTAGAACAATATGGGAAGTGAAGTAAAAGGCCAAAAATATACATCCAATGAATACAGTTGATATGACCTTGTTATTAGATGTGGAAAGGAAGAACAAAGACAAAAAAAAATACAGAAAAAAATTCAGAAGGCAAGTAGAGGAGCAAGAGACACTGATCACAAGCTAACATGTTCCTACACAAATGCATGGGAAACAAGGCGAATTGGAGCTTCGAACACAGGAAGAGAAATATGAGGTCATCGGCATCATGGACACTTGGTGGGATGATACACATGATTGGGTACAAGGCTTGAAGGATACAATGTATCTATAAGGAACAGACCTAATAAAAGGGGAGGAGATGTTGTGTTGTATGTTAGGAGAACATTCATCTCCACCGAGATTCAAGCTTCAGAGCTGGGAGTTCTATAGAAACTGTTTGGGTAAGAATACAAGCAGAGAACAACAGAAAGGACACCATTGTGGGCATTTACTATAGGCTGCCTGGACAAGCAGAAGATATGGAGGAACTCTTTCTACATCAGATGGCCAAGCTCTCAAAGAAGCCCAACATAGTGATCATGGGAGATTTTACCCATCAGACATTTGTTGGGAATCTCTCTCAGGTAAAAGTAATGGGTCCAACAGATTCTTAGCCGCTCTTGTGACAACTTTATCTTCCAGAAGGTAGAAGAGAAAACAAGGGGATCTGCTATCTTGGCCCTAATTCTTACCAACAGGGAGGGAATGGCTGAGGAAGTAAGGGTGGCTGGGACCTTAGGAGGCAGTGATCATGATATCCTTGGATGTTGGATAACAAGGGGAGGAAGACCTGAGAAGACTCAGACCTCAAGGGTGGATTTCAGAAAAGCAGATATTAATGAACTCAGAAAGAGGAAGAATCCAATGGCTGGATGTTCTTAAGGACAGAAATGTCCAAGAAGGTTGGGAAATATTGTGGAATGAGATTCTCAAAGCACAATCGTTAATAAAGATGAGCAAGCACCAAAATGCTCGGGTGCTTGTTGCTCGAGTCGAACTTTTCGTAATGCTCGAGAGCTCGTTTCGAGTAACGAACCCCATTGAAGTCAATGGGGGACTCGAGCATTTTTGTATATGACCGATGCTCCGCAAAGGGGATGATTTGTGAAACACCGGAAAACCTCAGAAAGTCATAGAAACACCACAGAAACGGATAGGGAACAGCAGGGGCAGCATGCATGGCTGCATCTGAGGCTCCCAGGTTCCACTATGCAGCCAAATTGGGGGCAAGAGCCTGGCGGTCACCCCCCTAACAATTTACTTGGCACAGACCATTATTAGCAAGGCACACGCGCTGGCACCCCTTAGCTAAGCACGACACTAGCTGCAACCAAGGACAATCACTGCCTGCAGGTGACACCGCTGCCTCTTCTGCTGGGTTACATGCTAGCATTACTTTCCAACCCCCCGCATGAGCCTGCGTCCACAGCGCACGCAAAATTTTCCCTGCGCAGTGTTCAGCTGCCCTCATGCCACACGCTCACTTCATAGCCCCACCACCCTCATGTCTATAGCAAGAGTATAGGCAGACCCCTGTAACATTCCTGTAGAAAGAGTATAGGCGAACCCCTGAAACATTGGTTTACCAAGAGTATAGGCAAGCACCTAAAAAAAAAGTGTTTACTAAGAGTATAGGCGAACCCCTGAAACATTGGTTTACCAAGAGTATAGGCAAGCACCTAAAAAAAAAGTGTTTACTAAGAGTATAGGCGAAGCCCGGAAAAATTAGTTTGCCAACAGTATTGGCAATGACCTGAGAAATTCGTGTACCAAGAGTACAAGTGTACCCATGAAAAATTGCTGAACCGCGAGGGCAGTGAAACCCATAAACATTTTTTAAAGATACAGCTCGCTGACGGAGAATGGGTAAAACTGTATGCATATATGTGGGGAGGGATACGGGTGTAATGTTGATACAGAGATATGGATCCTTCCAGTGCGGCTCACTCATAGACATAATAAAGAACAGCAAACACCAGAAAATAAAAACCCTGAGGAAGGTAAAGAGCAAGAACAATGAGTAGGAAAGTCAGGATTGTTTCGTGGAATGTGCGAGGCATGAGCGACCAGACAAAACGCTCGGCAATATTACAGGTAATCAAGGAGCAGGGCCCGGCCATTATATGCCTGCAGGAAACGCACTTGTCTAAAGAAACCACAGATACACTCAAAGTGGGGGGAATGGGGCAAAGCTTCCACTCTACACACACAAGATACTCCAGGGGGGTCAGTATAGTAGTGCATAAAAACATACCGTTCAAATGCCTGGCGCGAAAAATAGACCCAGAAGGCCGATTCATATGTTTACACTGTAGAATATACAATTACACATGTATCCTGGCCTCGGTATACATCCCGCCCCCATACAACAACACAGTAATGCGGCAAATAGTAGGATTTACAAATGACACGCCGGACGTCCCAATCCTAATAATAGGCGACTTTAACTCGGTAATTAACCCCGCACAAGATAGACTAAGGACAGAAAATATAAATGAGGAAAGGAACCAGACATCACTGGGCCGATTAATAAACGAAATATCACTAATAGACATATGGCGAACACGACACCCCACAAATAAACAATATTCATGTTATTCGACCACACATCAATCCCTATCCAGGATAGACCTAGCAATAGGGAACACTAGGCTATACAGTGACATAACCGCAATAGAATACCTGCCGAGAGTTGTTTCTGATCATTCCATACTACGCCTGGATCTACAACACAGCAACGCCGCCAACTACACCCAAAGACGGTGGAAATTAAACCCGCACTGGCTAAACCTACTAAATAAAGAACATGGGAAAACAGCCCTAGCGGAATATTTTGAACTAAATAAAGGCACTACAAGTGTGGCGGTCAGCTGGGAGGCCATGAAAGCATATGCGAGGGGGGTATATATACAGCAAATCACCCAGGCAAAAAAGGGACACAGAGAGAGAGGGCAGAAACTACATGAAAAACTGAAGGAAGTGGAAGAAAATCCCATAAAAGAGAATACCATAACAACACTTAACATATGGAAGGAAGCCCAGGAGGCCCTTAATAAATATACACTAGAAGCAGCAGCCACCAAAAATGGGTTCAGGAAGCAGGCATACTACGAGGAGGGAGAATGAACGGGGCACATGCTGGCACTTATAGCCCGAGCACAAACGAGCCCCACATACATTATTGAATTAAAAAACGTACAAGGCGAAATCGTTAGGGATACAACATCCATAAGAGAGACTGCGCGGGCATACTACTCCTCCCTGTACTCCTCAAGATTGGACAAACCAACAGAACAAATTGAGGAATACCTGGTGGGGATAGCAACACGGAGGCTGACGGAAGAACAGAGAGAATTCCTAGATGCACCAATAGACTTGGAGGAACTACAGGAGGCAGTGAAGGATATGCAAAGTAACAAGGCCCCAGGGGAGGACCAATAGAATTCTATAAACAGTACGCAGATATCCTATTGTCACATCTGTTAGAGACAATGGAGGAGGCAGAACAGAAAGGGGAACTACCCAAAACAATGAGAAAGGCAAAGATAACAATTATATTAAAACCAGAGAAGGACCCCCTGTTGATGGACTCGTACAGGCCAATATCGCTGCTGAACGCAGATGTTAAAATAATAGCTAAAGTCCTAGCTAATAGACTATCTAGAGTGGCCCCCGCCCTGGTGCGCCCGGATCAGAGCGGGTTCATACCAGCAAGATCAACAGCAACAAACATCCGCAGAGTATTCCTAAACTTACAAATACCAGTAGACAACGCCGGAGATAGAATCCTATGTTCATTAGACGCAGCTAAGGCGTTTGATAGCGTCGAATGGCAATACTTATGGAAAGTATTAGAAAAAATGGGATGTGGCCCAATATTTGTGAGACGGGTAAAACTCCTATATACCGGAGTGGAGGCGGATGTACTCATTAACGGGGGGTCCTCAGAGACATTTCCATTATACAGAGGGACAAGACAGGGGTGCCCATTGTCACCTCTCTTGTTCGCACTAGCAATAGAGCCCTTAGCGTGTAAAATAAGAACACACCAGGGAATAACGGGGTTCCAAAGGGAAAATACAGAGGAGAAAATCGCCCTGTACGCAGATGATATGCTGCTGTTCCTGGGGGATGGTGGAGAGTCCCTAGAAACTACCATGCAAATAATTAAAGAATTCGGGACTTTCTCGGGACTATCCATCAACTGGAATAAATCGGAAATACTTCCAATAGATAACCCCGAGATGCAAATCACTAACAGAGAAATAACCCTGAAATGTACACCAACAATTAAATACCTGGGAGTTAAAATCAGCAGAAAAGTCAACGAATACGCAAAAATAAATTTAGAACCACTCATGGAAAAGTGGAAACAAAAGCTCCACATATGGCGCAAATTACCCATGACCATTATAGGAAGAGTGAACCTCATAAAAATGATATGGATGCCGCAACTACTATATCTAATACACAATGCCCCCCACTGGATAACACAAAAATTCTTCCATAAAGTCAGGGGACTATTCAGGGAACTTATATGGGGGGGGGGGGGGGGAAGACGCCTAGGATTAAATTGGAATTGCTATATAATTCCAAAGAAAAAGGCGGACTGGCCTTACCCAATCCGTTTGCGTATTTCATGGCCTCCCAGCTGCAACACCTCAGGGGATGGGAGACGGAAGAGGTGCAGGACGCCAGTTTCGGGATCCTTAAAGACTTCTTTGATGGGTCACATTTGTTTGAAACTCTGGAATGTGGAACATTTAAAAGAGATGGCCAGAACGCCCCCACACTATTACTTATACACAAAGTATGGTGGAAGGCCAGAGATATGCTTGGTATAACAGGCTGTACACAACACACCCCCATATGGAACAATCCAAACCTACCAGAGATTAACAAGCTACAAGGCTTCCAGGGATGGAAAAACAGGGGAATTAGAAGGATGGGACAGATACTGGAGGGGGGAGAGCTGAAAACACCTGAACAGCTAAGACAGAACTACGACATCCCTAATAGGGATTTTTACAAATACCTACAGCTTAGGCATGCTGTACAAGCAGAAAAGAGCTCGGCAGAGATAACAGTGTCAACAAACGCAGTGGCGGGCATAATAGGAAAGGCGACCACTACAGCTGGGAAAATATCTATATTATACTCCTATATACAGGACACGGTCAATGCACACAACCCAATACTAACAAAAGCAAAATGGGAAGCAGACATAGGTCCCATTGAGGAGTCGCACTGGGAGGAGATCCTGCAAATGACACCCAAACTATCTCTAAGCGAAGCACACAGAATATCACAAACATTCCTAATACATAGAGTTTACCGTACTCCGGCCTTTCTGCATAACATAGGTATAAGAACCTCCCCAATATGTGTAAGGTGCAGGGCCCACACGGTGGACCTAATCCACATGCTATGGAGATGCCCGAAACTGCACAGATACTGGGCGGAAGTACGGGATGCAATAAACGCAGCATTCGGCATAGACATGGATTTCACACCATACGTGTGTATCCTAGGATATACGCATGATCTTGTGTTAGATGATAATGAAAAACTGGCGGTATCCAGACTATTATATATAGCTAGAAAGACAATAGCTCAACACTGGCTAGATGAAGAGCCGCCTACGCTAGGGGAATTCAAAAATAAGGTCAATCAAATTTTACCATGGGAAAAAAGTATATATACTAAACGCAAGACCAGCCAAAAATACTATGATATATGGCTGAGATGGATACACGCCCAGAGCCAGACGAGGAATGATGGAACCAATATATGAGAAGTGGGGGGGTGAGCCGTGTGGGTCGGCACCAACGGGTTGGGGATCTGACCCGGGAGAGGAGAGGAGGTAAATAAGACACAGTAAAGCAGGCATATGCCATATATAACGTTTATTGAACAAAATAGAGCTGCTCACAAGACTAGTATACTGGAAAAACAAACTAGAAAGAATTGGGAGGACAGGATAAGATAATATAAAGGGGAGAAGGAGAGACCAGACAACGGGCAATGATATACTGCTACCCCTTGTAAGTAGCAAAAACAATCACCGAACCAATAGGATGACAAGAAAAAGAAGACAAAAGAAGATAAGCGGCACGAAGAATGAAGAACAAAGGACGACACTAGAAACTGTTAATACCACCTAAGATAGACTGAGGAGATACAGAGACCTGTCATTTAAAGGACTAAATGTCGAGAGAGAGACTTTAGGGGCGGGGACAGGGGAAACAGTTATAAGTACAAAAATGCTACAAAGACATGTAAAAGATGAAAAGTTGAATAAAAATATTTTCAATCAAAAAAAAGATACAGCTCGCTGTTGCTTAATTTGTAACAGAGCCTGAAGGCAGCCCTGTGAAAAAAAAATGGTTTAAGTTTAACTTTTAAAACTTTTAAACAGAGCCTTTTGGGCCGCAGAGAAATTGGCAGTTCAAGGTGATGACATGATGTTTTAGGAGGAGGAGGAGAATATCCGAGAGGGATAGACAAAGCTAATTCTCCTTTTTTGGGGTGATAGAGGATGCATTTTTGCAAAGAATCTTTAGGATCCGCTGCTTTCCACCGGTGGAAAAGAGAAGTCTGCGGAAATCCAGCCTTTGTTCATCTTTATGAGTGTAAGCAAGTCGGCACTGGCAGTTGACAGGCGCGTATGCTAATCCATAATGATTCCCCCAGCTGCACTAAACACCCTTTCTGACAAGATGCTAGCGGCAGGGCAGGCCAGCACCATCAGGGCGTACAGCGCAAGTTCGTGCCACGTGTCCAGCTTTGACACCCAATAGTTGTATGGACCAGAGACATCACGGAGGACAGTGGTACAATCGGCTATGTACTCCCTCACCATCTTTTTACAGTGCTCCCTCTGACTCAGCCTTGACTGGGGAGTGGAGACACAGTCTTGCTGGGGAGCTATAAAGCTGGCAAAGGCGTTGGAGAGTGGCCCTCTGCCTGTGCTGTACATGCTGCCTGATCCCCGCACCTCCCCTGCTAGTTGGCCCTCAGAACTGCATCTTCTACCGCTAGCGCTGTCAGATGGGAACTTTAGCATCGCTTTTTCCACCAGGGCCCTGTGGTATTACATCACTCTCATACCCCTTTCCTCTTTGGGAATTAGAGTGGAAAAGTAGCAGTAGTGCACCAATTTTTCTTTTTCAGCATCTAGGCCTGTGCAGGCCATTACAGCTATACTGTTCTGTGTGTGCAGTGCATTAGGCAGAGGGCTGAATGCTAAACAGTACTCTAATATTTCCTGGGACACTGCAGATCATTGCAGCTATACCTCTAGCTCTCCATTTTATATACTCTGTTCTCCGGGTCCATGCCCCCAGGTTGTATATTCTGTTCTCCGGGTCCATGCCCCCAGGTTGTATATTCTGTTCTCCGGGTCCATGCCCCCAGGTTGTATATTCTGTTCTCCGGGTCCATGCCCCCAGGTTGTATATTCTGTTCTCCGGGTCCATGCCCCCAGGTTGTATATTCTGTTCTCCGGGTCCATGCCCCCAGGTTGTATATTCTGTTCTCCGGGTCCATGCCCCCAGGTTGTATATTCTGTTCTCCGGGTCCATGCCCCCAGGTTGTATATTCTGTTCTCCGGGTCCATGCCCCCAGGTTGTATATTCTGTTCTCCGGGTCCATGCCCCCAGGTTGTATATTCTGTTCTCCGGGTCCATGCCCCCAGGTTGTATATTCTGTTCTCCGGGTCCATGCCCCCAGGTTGTATATTCTGTTCTCCGGGTCCATGCCCCCAGGTTGTATATTCTGTTCTCCGGGTCCATGCCCCCAGGTTGTATATTCTGTTCTCCGGGTCCATGCCCCCAGGTTGTATATTCTGTTCTCCGGGTCCATGCCCCCAGGTTGTATATTCTGTTCTCCGGGTCCATGCCCCCAGGTTGTATATTCTGTTCTCCGGGTCCATGCCCCCAGGTTGTATATTCTGTTCTCCGGGTCCATGCCCCCAGGTTGTATATTCTGTTCTCCGGGTCCATGCCCCCAGGTTGTATATTCTGTTCTCCGGGTCCATGCCCCCAGGTTGTATATTCTGTTCTCCGGGTCCATGCCCCCAGGTTGTATATTCTGTTCTCCGGGTCCATGCCCCCAGGTTGTATATTCTGTTCTCCGGGTCCATGCCCCCAGGTTGTATATTCTGTTCTCCGGGTCCATGCCCCCAGGTTGTATATTCTGTTCTCCGGGTCCATGCCCCCAGGTTGTATATTCTGTTCTCCGGGTCCATGCCCCCAGGTTGTATATTCTGTTCTCCGGGTCCATGCCCCCAGGTTGTATATTCTGTTCTCCGGGTCCATGCCCCCAGGTTGTATATTCTGTTCTCCGAGTCCATGCCCCCAGGTTGTATATTCTGTTCTCCGAGTCCATGCCCCCAGGTTGTATATTCTGTTCTCCGGTTCCATGCCCCCAGGTTGTATATTCTGTTCTCCGGGTCCATGCCCCCAGGTTGTATATTCTGTTCTCCGGGTCTATGCCCCCAGGTTGTATATTCTGTTCTCCGCGTCTATGCCCCCAGGTTGTATATTCTGTTCTCCGCGTCTATGCCCCCAGGTTGTATTTTCTGTTCTCCGGGTCTATGCCCCCAGGTTGTATATTCTGTTCTCCGGGTCTATGTCCCCAGGTTGTATATTCTGTTCTCCGGGTCTATGCCCCCAGGTTGTATATTCTGTTCTCCGGGTCTATGTCCCCAGGTTGTATATTCTGTTCTCCGGGTCTATGTCTCCATGTTGTATATTCTGTTATCCGGCTCTATGTCCCCATGTTGTATATTCTGTTCTCCGGGTCTATGTCTCCATGTTGTATATTCTGTTCTCCGGGTCTATGTCTCCATGTTGTATATTCTGTTATCGGGGTCTATGTCTCCATGTTGTATATTCTGCTATCTGGCTCTATGTCCCCATGTTGTATAATCTGTTATCCGAGTCTATGTCCCCATATTGTATATTCTGTTATCCGGGTCTATGTCTCCATGTTGTATATTCTGTTATCCGGGTCTATGTCCCCATGTTATATGTTCTGTTATCCGGGTCTATGTCCCCATGTTATATGTTCTGTTATCCGGGTCTTTGTCCCGATGTTGTATATTCTGTTATCTGGGTCTATGTCTCCATGTTATATATTCTGTTATCTGGGTCTATGTCCCCATGTTGTATATTCTGTTATCCGGGTCCATGTCTCCATGTTGTATATTCTGTTATCTGGGTCTATGTCCCCATGTTGTATATTCTGTTATCCGGGTCTTTGTCTCCATGTTGTATATTCTGTTATCCGTCTCTATGTCTCCATGTTGTATATTCTGTTATCTGGGTCTATGTCCCCGTGTTGTATATTCTGTTATCCGGGTCTATGTCTCCATGTTGTATATTCTGTTATCCGGGTCTATGTCTCCATGTTGTATATTCTGTTATCCGGGTCTATGTCTCCATGTTGTATATTCTGTTATCCGGGTCTATGTCTCCATGTTGTATATTCTGTTATCCGGGTCTGTGTCCCCATGTTGTATATTCTGTTATCTGGGTCTATGTCTCCATGTTGTATATTCTGTTATCTGGGTCTATGTCTCCATGTTGTATATTCTGTTATCCGGGTCTATGCCTCCATGTCGTATATTCTGTTATCTGGGTCTATGTCTCCATGTTGTATATTCTGTTATCCGGGTCTATGTCTCCATGTTGTATATTCTGTTATCTGGGTCTATGTCTCCATGTTGTATCTTCTCTTATTCGGGTCTATGTCCCCATGTTGTATATTCTGTTATCTGGGTCTATGTCTCCATGTTGTATCTTCTCTTATTCGGGTCTATGTCCCCATGTTGTATATTCTGTTATCTGGGTCTATGTCTCCATGTTGTATATTCTGTTATCCGGGTCTATGTCTCCATGTTGTATATTCTGTTATCTGGGTCTATGTCTCCATGTTGTATCTTCTCTTATTCGGGTCTATGTCCCCGTGTTGTATATTCTGTTATCCGGGCCTATATCTCCATGTTCTATATTCTGTCATTCGGGTCTATGTCTCCATGTTGTATATTCTGTTCTCCGGGTCTATGTCTCCATGTTGTATATTCTGTTATCCGGCTCTATGTCCCCATGTTGTATATTCTGTTCTCCGGGTCTATGTCTCCATGTTGTATATTCTGTTATCGGGGTCTATGTCTCCATGTTGTATATTCTGCTATCTGGCTCTATGTCCCCATGTTGTATAATCTGTTATCCGAGTCTATGTCCCCATATTGTATATTCTGTTATCCGGGTCTATGTCTCCATGTTGTATATTCTGTTATCCGGGTCTATGTCCCCATGTTATATGTTCTGTTATCCGGGTCTATGTCCCCATGTTATATGTTCTGTTATCCGGGTCTATGTCCCCATGTTGTATATTCTGTTATCCGGGTCTTTGTCCCGATGTTGTATATTCTGTTATCTGGGTCTATGTCTCCATGTTATATATTCTGTTATCTGGGTCTATGTCCCCATGTTGTATATTCTGTTATCCGGGTCTATGTCTCCATGTTGTATATTCTGTTATCTGGGTCTATGTCCCCATGTTGTATATTCTGTTATCCGGGTCTATGTCTCCATGTTGTATATTCTGTTATCTGGGTCTATGTCCCCATGTTGTATATTCTGTTATCCGGGTCTTTGTCTCCATGTTGTATATTCTGTTATCCGTCTCTATGTCTCCATGTTGTATATTCTGTTATCTGGGTCTATGTCCCCGTGTTGTATATTCTGTTATCCGGGTCTATGTCTCCATGTTGTATATTCTGTTATCCGGGTCTATGTCTCCATGTTGTATATTCTGTTATCCGGGTCTATGTCTCCATGTTGTATATTCTGTTATCCGGGTCTATGTCTCCATGTTGTATATTCTGTTATCCGGGTCTGTGTCCCCATGTTGTATATTCTGTTATCTGGGTCTATGTCTCCATGTTGTATATTCTGTTATCTGGGTCTATGTCTCCATGTTGTATATTCTGTTATCTGGGTCTATGTCTCCATGTTGTATATTCTGTTATCCGGGTCTATGCCTCCATGTCGTATATTCTGTTATCTGGGTCTATGTCTCCATGTTGTATATTCTGTTATCCGGGTCTATGTCTCCATGTTGTATATTCTGTTATCTGGGTCTATGTCTCCATGTTGTATATTCTGTTATCTGGGTCTATGTCTCCATGTTGTATCTTCTCTTATTCGGGTCTATGTCCCCATGTTGTATATTCTGTTATCTGGGTCTATGTCTCCATGTTGTATCTTCTCTTATTCGGGTCTATGTCCCCATGTTGTATATTCTGTTATCTGGGTCTATGTCTCCATGTTGTATATTCTGTTATCCGGGTCTATGTCTCCATGTTGTATATTCTGTTATCTGGGTCTATGTCTCCATGTTGTATCTTCTCTTATTCGGGTCTATGTCCCCGTGTTGTATATTCTGTTATCCGGGTCTATATCTCCATGTTGTATATTCTGTCATTCGGGTCTATGTCTCCATGTTGTATATTCTGTTATCCGGGGTCTATGTCCCCATGTTGTATATTCTGTTATCTGGGGTCTATGTCTCCATGTTGTATATTCTGTTATCTGGGTCTATATCTCCATGTTGTATATTCTGTCATTCGGGTCTATGTCTCCATGTTGTATATTCTGTTATCCGGGGTCTATGTCCCCATGTTGTATATTCTGTTATCTGGGGTCTATGTCTCCATGTTGTATATTCTGTTATCTGGGTCTATGTCTCCATGTTGTATATTCTGTTATCCGGGTCTATGTCTCCATGTTGTATATTCTGTTATCCGGGTCTATGTCTCCATGTTGTATATTTTGTTATCCGGCTCTATGTCCCCATGTTGTATATTCTGTTCTCCGGGTCTATGTCCCCATGTTGTATATTCTGTTCTCCGGGTCTATGTTTCCATGTTGTATATTCTGTTCTCCGGGTCTATGCCTCCATGTTGTATATTCTGTTATCCGGGTCTATGTCTCCATGTTGTATATTCTGTTACCCAGGTCTATGTCCCCATGTTGTATATTCTGTTATCGGGGTCTATGCCTCCATGTTATATATTCTGTTATCTGGGTCTATGTCCCCATGTTGTATATTCTGTTATCCGGGTCTATGTCTCCATGGTGTATATACTGTTATCTGGGTCTATGCCCCCATGTTGTATATTCTGTTATCCGGGTCTATGTCTCCATGTTGTATATTCTGTTAGCCGGGTCTGTGTTTTCATCTTTGGTCATGTGATCAGCGCCCGTTCCATCAGATCAAGAGTCGGTCAGTGTAAAGGACCCTCAGTCCCAGAATTGGAAAACTACTCCCCCCCCATCAGTACAGATATGATATAATGGTAAGTAGTTCCCGCTCACATCGGTGTGCTCCACGCCCGCGCTGTAGTTGTCATCATGTGTCATCGCCTACAACGGTCGGACATTTCATCCAGATTTAGTTTGTCCTCCGGCTGAATGGGGGATATACAGGGGAGACTGATCGATCCCAGAGCTTATAGATCTACAGGAGTATCTGCAGCCGCTGACTGAGGAGAATCTGTGACTTCCCTGCTGTACTCAATGGTTACTACTCACCTGCAGGAATCTCCTCTTTACACCGCTGATCGCCCCTCACATTCCTCTCTGTAGCATTAATATTGGGCAGATCTTCATCCGGATACAAAAGCTGTGAGACAAATATTGTAAAAGTCAGCAGCCGGTTGGAGAAGTTGTGTGGGACGTCTTACAGGACTAAACAAGATCATTAATTACCATGAGGACCAGGACTGACCCGACAGCAGTAGTCATCAGTCATGTCAGAGTGGATGCCCTTTAGGGTTCAACTAAAGGGATTCTGTCAGCAGGTTCATGCAGTTTGGCTTGGAGCTCTGAGCCATGGAGGGGGCCGTGCTGGCTTCTTCCTCCTGCATTATGCAGATTGACAGCTTGCTCCCATTTCATGTACAGGTAGATAGCCATCACTCTGTATGCTGGTAGAGGCCGACATGGCCCCCTCCATGACTCAGAGCTCAACTCCAAACTGCAAGAATCCCTTTAATTCAATAAATCTTTGTAGCTGTGTTTGATTCTACATATCAGGGGTCAGTACAGAGATCTCTCCCATTATCTATTATACCCAGGACTGTAACAAGGGGGCGGTCTAATAACTATGTATAGATATATCAGGGGTCAGTACAGAGATCTCTCCCATCATCTATTATACCCAGAACTGTAACAAGGGGGCACTCTAATAACTATGTATAGATTTATCAGGGGACAGTACAGAGATCTCTCCCATCATCTATTATACCCAGGACTGTAACAAGGGGGCGCTCTAATAACTATGTATAATATATCAGGGGTCAGTACAGAGATCTCTCCCATCATCTATTCTACCCAGGACTGCAACAAGGGGGCTGGAGTAGGTTGGGAGTAGGTGGAGCCTTGCAGTCTGAGCAGAGCTGAGCTACTGAGCAGACGTGTCTGGAGCCCTTTCCCTCTCCCTGGAGAGGTGAGGGGGCCTCCATGAGTGTGCAACCTAGCACATCCTCCACCGTTCCCCGGGTGAGACCAGCGGGGAATGATGGTGTGTTACTGGTCTCAGGAGGAGAGCGATTAAGAAGATCCCAGAGGCTGATGCAGCAAGACTCCATGGAGAGTGCAGGCCAACCTGGAAAGAAAGGTGAGTCTTCCCAAGGACAGGATGGTGGCAGTTCCCTTATCCAGTACAAGGGGTGGGGTGGGCGCCGTCCCGGGGAGACCACCAACAAGTATAGTGCTAGAATTCATCTATGTACTAATGAATTTGAGGCGTGCGGTCAGAGGCTTAAAAAGCTGCAGATGGAGCTGAAATCTTTGAAGGCTCGGGCAGAGACTGCTACAAGGAGAAAGGACCGTGTCACTATATCAGAAGAGATGGGGAAGGTGAGAGAGGCCATTAAGCTTCATTCCACTAGAAAAGAATACATTTTACAGAATGCTGGTGGATTTAAAGAAAGACTGAGCAACCAAGAGAGATTCGACAGCATGAGGAACCTCTCTGGGAAGGAGTTGGCAGTAACCTCTGTGTCTGACAGTGAGGAGGATGAGGCAGGTGTAATGGCGTCTCCAGGTGTGATGTCCTGGAGGGCGTCTCCTGATCTATCACCTGTGGAGATTTCCCAGCCCATCCCCCCAAGGCAGCCCAGCCCAAGGCTGAGTGCTTCTTACTCCTCAGATGAGGAGGAAAGGGAGGGAGAAGGTGGTTATTTAATGGCAGAAATTAAAAGAATGGA
Organism: Eleutherodactylus coqui; assembly: GCF_035609145.1. NCBI lineage: Eukaryota > Metazoa > Chordata > Amphibia > Anura > Eleutherodactylidae > Eleutherodactylus > Eleutherodactylus coqui. The sequence goes on from NC_089841.1 coordinate 3,577,329, forward strand.
ATCCCCTACTAATCTGTCTAATCTTTCTTTTGGGGACGACCTACCTGAGGAGGGCAAAGAAAGATCAGGAAAAGGCAAGCAGAAGAAAAACAAGAAGAAGAAGCAATTACAGGTCGTATGCACACGTTTTGTACCTTTTCCTAGCCCCTCTGGTCAAACAGACTCGGCATCTGTGGTGGTCCCGGGAATGGATCAGAGGGAGAGAATCTTTCCCAGCGGCACCCAGGGGGAGGATGGGAAAGACCCCTCTGCTCAGCCGACCCCGGTACCAGTAATGGTGTTGGATGCTGAGCAGGGAGGGAAAGGTATGCCATCCGTTGTTAGTCAGGCACCTGCGGTGGGTGTTGAGACTCCCATGGACTGCACGCTCGCGGGTGGCGTGCCGTCTTCTGAGATAGACCCCGCCCTCCGGAGCACGCAGGCATCCGGGGAGGGGGTGCAGGCTATCACCTTGTCAGAGGTGAATCCTGATGCCCGGAGCAGGCAGACATCAGCGGCGGTGTCAGAGTCTGGGCGCGATATTGCAGCTGCTCCGGCAGCACGGGACACCAGGGCATCGGCGGCGGTGCCGGCATCTAGGAAGGGGGCGGAGCCTAGTGACGTTACAGTGGCAAAATCGGTGACATCAGGTCATGGAGGTCAAATGGCAGTTGGAGTGAAGAAGGCTTCTCCTGTTTCAGGGGTACTAGTGTCAACAGGGATGCAGGTGGTGGGACGTGAAAGTGTGAAGGAGGTCCAGGGGAAGGGGCTACATGAGGGTGGGTGTAGCATATCTACTGTGATTGCAGAGGAGGAGGGTGGTAGTAGGAATGCTGGTAGGAGCACTGGGGATGGTAGTGGATCCAGAGTCACAGGAGGGGAGGAGAGGATGTCTGGGATAGTACAACAGCCAGAGTCTAGGGATGGGAGGGCGGTTTGTCCAGAAAGGGATGCTTTGGGGATGATTGCCCACCCATCTGGTGCTACAGATAATAGGACTGGTGCCCAGGAACAGGCCAGGGCTGATGTTGCCGTAGTAGGGGGTGCGGTGGGGGCTGTGTCTGACCCATCTCCCCTCCCGGTGGTGCCTGGCCCCAAAAGTTATGCTGGAGCGGTTACCGGGGGGGCAGAGAGGCCTTTTTCCCGTGGGGCTGGACAGGGAAATTTACAGCGGCGTCTCTTGGAGGCCCTGAGGCGGGGAGAAAAGACGGCCAATATAGAGGGTGAGCAGGTTAACCTCGAGTTCTGGATCCAGCGGCATGGACTTGGGGCCTTCCGAGAGAATAGAGGGAATTGGTCGCTCCCAACAAGCGGGCCATCGGGGGCCAGAAGGAATGTAGTCCGTCTTCGGCACATAGGTAGCAGAGATACATGCCCAAAACGGGGGAAGGTGGTTGAGCTCCTGCTGAATATGGGCTTCAGGGCATATGACATCTTTGCCCTGATCCATCCTTTTGGCACCTCGGAGTTTGATATCAGCTTTGTTCGGTCAGAAGGTCTTGAACTTTTCTGGTCGAATTATGAGCTGGTTCAGACTAGGCCCGACTGGCGGGATTTCGAGGTGATTCCCGTTTCCCGCCAGGACACGGTGAAGTCAGTGACCGTTTTAACCCGTAATGAGTCACTGTCGTTCATTGACATCATGACCTGGATATCTCGTTACGGGGAGGTGCAGGGTAACCCCACAAAGAACCGTGACGAGTACGGCATCTGGTCTGGAGCCTGGACTTTCCTGGTGAAATTGAGGCGGTCCGGAAACTCTGTTACCCACATTCCCTCCTCTGCTTTCTTGGGAAGAGATAGGATCCTGGCCTTTTACCAGGGGCAGCCGAAGGTCTGTCACAAGTGCGGTGACCCCACACATTTCAGTGCGGCATGTACCAAAGTGATGTGTACATTGTGTGGGGGAGAGGGTCACCATGCCGCCTCGTGTACAGACATT